>NW_028258368.1:9049909-9354431 GCF_053883595.1 Heterocephalus glaber
CAAAAAATAAGACATATTCTACTAATAACATCAATTAGAAAATGGGAAATAGGCTGAGGGAAGGGATGGAGATGGAAGATATGCTAAAGCATATCACTCAGGTAACTCATATGTGTTCCTTGTCCCAACTCCTGGTACTGAGAAATATTTACCTATATTTCATTATAATCAAAATTATAGATGTATGACTGGAAAATTTGGCCTCATGAAATTCTGGCTTATAAGAAATTGCTATAACAAAGATATTACAATTGGCATGCATTTTGAAATATAAAAGTATGATATATGTATGAATTCCCTTTAAAACTTTCTTGGAAATGGTATAAAGAACACCCAGTAAAATAGGGATAGTTCCACATCTCATATGATTGTTAAGAACACTCAGGGACCAAATAGATAAAGAGCTCATGGTATAAGATCTGGGGTATAGTACTTGTTATCTCCCATCTAGTTGCACACAGATACATTATAGCAATCATGGAGCAAGTGATTTCAATTGTTACATTTTTATCAATTTGTTTTTCTTTGAATACCTGGACTGGGTCTGGGAGTTCCATTTGACCTGTAATTCTGCCGTGGTACTCTAATGGGAACAAGCACCTACTAGGGAACAATCTGTCACTGGAGTTGGACACAGTGGGTCACAGGTGGCTATTATGAAGGACACAGTCAGAGAGATCAACAGTACCAGGCCAAGGCTAGGTCTGCTCAGGCCTCTCTAATGCCATCTTTCATATTTTCCCTATCTTTGCCTTTATTGCTCTTCCTCTTACATATCCCATCAGACAACAAATATGTTCTCAATCCAAGACATTTTTTCTTATGTTACAGTTTTTTCTGTATGATAAATGTTATTCTGACTACCTCAAATGATTTCAGAATTAGTGATTTGTTTCTACCCAGTCACTAGGGATATGGATAAACACTAACAAAGGACTGGATTAGTCCTTCCTTTTGTGTTGGGAAGAACAGAAAATTTAATATTTTTCCTAACCCAATCATTTATTAGAATGAAAAATACATCAGGATCAACTTTTCAGAATATTATTCAAAAATTTTTGCTCTGATTAAAATATTTTTCAAAAAGAATTTGTTTTTTGTTCTTCCTTGGAATCCATGTCTACTCTCTAATCTTCAAATAACAAGTCATTGATTAATTGTTTCTATTGGATTTCTCTTTAACCTCAAAATTTACCTTTGTGCTTGATCATTCAACTTTCTATTTTTTCTTTTCTCTTCCCCAAAAGAAGTCTCATGATCTGATGTATGTCCAATTTAAGGCACAAAGTCAGGGGAGAAAAAAATTGACTCTAGTGTGCTCTTTGGTTGTTGGGATGTGGAGTCTGACTCACTATATGATTCCCTTTCCTCATCTGTATAATCATAATAGTTGTCCGGATAAAATTTCTTTCATTTAAACTTCTTGCCTGGACACTTTCACCTAAACCTAAGCACAAGTAGCATGCTTGTGGACTACAGAGCTGTGGAGACTGCTCATAGATGGGGGTTTATGGTGATGGGCTTTTAGATACTGTTTCTACTGCCCCTTAGCTACAGTCCTGAGGGCATAAAGGGATTGAGATGGTGGCAGCTTCTTCCTGGGCCCACCATTCAAGGAGAGGCCCACGGGAAATCTGAGGACCACAGTGATGGCAGGAAGGGTCTTAAGTTATTTGCTCTGTGTTATTTTAAAGATATACTGGGAATTTAATTGTTTTGTTCAAATAAGAATTGACTTTCCAGAGTATGGAAAATACTTGTGCACATGGAAGGCAGTGGTAATCACTACCTTAAGAATATTCTAGGTGGTGAACTAGCTCTAAGAAGTTTATTAAAATCTGAACCTATTATAGCCAACCTTTTATTCTTTGTATCTCAAAATGATCTCTAGTTCAGGACTTTGCCTTGAATCCTATTCTTCTGTGAGGAAAAATAAAATCTTTGTTTTCATTCTGCTTTGTAAGGAATTTCTTTACCTTTTCCTATGCTTATCAGCATATCACTTTTAAAATCAGCTCAGCAGATCGACTGTGACCTTTCCTATTGAAATCAAGCATCTTCTGCTTTATCCACTGGAGATTGTGGCTTTGGGCATAAAATTACTGAGAAGTGATTTAGTAATGCGATCATCTTAACACAGACTCACCCACACCCTTCTCACTGATGATTTTCCTGATAATAAAGCAAAAGGCCATTTCAGAATAGAAATAACTTCCCCAAATCTGAGCTGAATTTGCCTGGGGAATTTTGATTGGTTCAGTCCAGATGACTCATTTTACAGTAAATTCCAAGTCTGTGGTCAGAAAATTTGTAAGTATGAGTCAGATAGAAGAAAACCTTAATAAAGCATGAGCCAGCAGCCCTGGCATTCCACTTGGCAGTTGCATGAACACTCAAACGCTAATCAACTGGCTTCTGAATAGTGAGTCTGGGAGTATCTGTATGTTGCAAAAGGCTCATTCTTCCTGCAGAGTCTTCTGTGCTTTCCTGCGAGAGGGCCATGGAATTCAGACTTGCTGTCCTTTTTGTGCAGCCATGCTAGGTAATATTACCATGTCATCCAGCCAGCTGACAAGAAGAAATTAAACATTATTTTCATAGCAGTGCATAAAAACTCCAAGTGAGTCCATGGATCGGTGGTGACCTCCAATGAACCCTTGCTATATGACTCAGAAGCAAGATGCAGTCAGCTTGTGGGCAAGATGGGTTTTGAGAAGAGGCAGATCCTGACTTCTCCACCTCACTGAATTCACTACATGCTGCAGACCCAGAGCTCCCTGGCACAAAGAGAGAAACTAGCTGATTCTCACACAGCATATTACTAAAAGGGCTCAAAGGGAATTTATTTGAAAGGAAAAGAGTTACTGCTCCTAATAATTTAAAGTCCTCATGGTCACCAGAGGTCTCTTATGAGTACCAAAGTTTGTAGTTGAGCACTTACTAGGTGCCTTCATGACAGAAAGGGAAACGAGTAAAAAGGGCAACCTTAAAGTCTCTTTCCACCCTTGTTCCTTACTTCCACGAGGCAGATTGTATTTTCATAGTTGGAGTTCAAGTCTGCCAATTTGTATTAGCATATCATCCGCCTAGTTACCAAGAAAATGTGCCTAAAGAAAAAAACAGGGGAGTATTCACAGGCATTAAGTTTGCATCATGAGCGTGAGTCAGCAGTTTGCAGATCACAAGGCTGAGGCTGAAGCAGGCCAGGGAGCCAGCAGAGCGTGCAGAAAAACTCCAGGCTGTCTGGCTGAGGTTCAGCACCTCCTGGGCACACAATAGCCACCCTGGGCTAAGGAAGAGGCTGAGGAGACTCATGATGCAAGAACTTCCTTATTCCCTATTCCCGTCTCATCTATTGGTATTTCCTGACTCCTTAACAAATACTGACCATCTGCAAAGGCAAAAAGTACACTTGACAGCTGTGTATGAATCTTTTTATTAAAAAAAACCCAGTGAATGCAAAAAAGTAATGATTTATTCTGATTTGTTTTGGATAGTTTATATCATTGATATTTGAAAGTAATGCTTAAAATTATGGCTGATTTATGCCTTGCACAATAAATGTACAAGATGCAAAGTAGTTTTAAATTCCTGTAATGCTAGCAGGTATAGTGATAATTGACAGTCTGTTTTCTTTACTCTTATTCCTGCCATGCATAAAGCAATGCCCACCTCTCAATAAGTACTTGGGAATAATTCATGAATGAAGTTTGTTTTTCTGTCTTCTTTTCATTTATGTCTTTGGCCATCTCTCTGTGTATTGGTCCCACAAAATGTTTAAATAAAGTCATGACCACATTGTTGAGGTGCCGTAATTTCTTGAAAGCATTTTTTCAAACATGCTCTCACAAAGCAGTCTTCAATCGGGAGAAGAAACTGAGGCACGGGTAGGTCAAAAGATTTATCCAAAATGAAAGGAGTCACTTTTGATAGAACTAGACCTTGAAGGGCCATGTATTGGTTACTTTTCTCTTGTTGCTGAGACAAAATACCCAACACCGAAAATTAAAGGAGGAAAGCTTTATTTAGCTCACAATTCATAGAGGTTTCATAGAGGTTTCCGTAATTGGCTGGCTCCAAGGCAGGGCAGCAGAAGGCCAACAGTTCATGGTGGCAACAAAAGCAACAAGAAATCTTACCAGCATCTTTCTATCCCTTTTATCTTACTCAGACTATGGGGATTAAGGCAGTGCCACACCAATCACTCATGTGTAGTGGTTTAATAATCACAAGCCCTTAATCCTAGCATCATACACACTCTAGATTCAGCCACCTCTAAAATAGCCCCACCTCATTTGCATGAGGCTTTGGGGGGACATCTAAACACAAGCCATAACAGCCTATCTGAGTTTTCTTGACTATCACAATTAACAAGGCCAACAGTGAAAACTCTACCATTTGTGCTCACCTTGGACTAAGGTATTGGGCTACAGCAATGCTTCTTACGAGGAGTCTGTGATCAGGGCAAATGATAAGTTGATCCCATTATCCGCCATAAACCTATATAAAGCTTCATTTCATCAGATTGTTTTTAAGGAGTCAGAAAGTTGTGAGAATTTGTCTTCAGAAGCAGCACCTATAGCACCTACCGCACCTACAGCAGAGATGAGGTAGAGATGAGGTAGAGATGAAGGGGTGGCAGATGAGGGGCCCCATGGAGGGGAGAGGGGCAACTGTGTGAGGCAGATGACACTTTTTTTCTTCCTTCTGCCCACACCATTGTCTCCCTAAGCTATAAGCATTGGCATCTTTTTGTGGTTCTTCCAGGTGATTCTCTAATGCCCACAATTTCACCCTGGTGGAATTATTTGGATGACTCTATACAGAGTCAGAATGCTCCCTTGGATAACATGATATTGATTTTCTAGATGCACTAGGCGTAAACGTCTTTCTGCATTGAAGTCCTGTGGAGCAGTGGGAAATTTTATTTCTTTTCAAACCAGTGGTCATTTCTTGAGTCTCTTCTCAGGCTATCCACGGACCACTAGTGAATATCATTATCAATCTTATATTAAAAATTGCCTTCTGTATATTTCTTTTTCTTTTTAGAAAAAATATTAATTTGGGGTATACTTTAAAATAATTTATCACAGTATCCTCCCATAATAGCACAAACCTCTTGGGAAACCAGACCTCTTATGAGTGAAGAGAGAAATAAAATATTGTAAAGTTAAACCACATGTACCTTCATCTTGGCTCTTAGCAACAAAGCAGCTTTATAAAATGTGATTATAAATTATTAAAAAATTTTCAAAAGACTAGAAAGTATGTGTCAGCCAAAGAGAGAAAATATTGTCATGATTTGTGTGCATTCTTAAATGATTCATGGAGTAGACATTAAAAGAGAAATATTTGTTTTGATGTTCATTGGTTTATAAAATGTTTTTGTCAAAAAGAATCTAGTAAGAACTATAACTACTTTGACTCAAATCTGATTAAAACTTCAGGATTTGGGTACCACAGTGTAAGATCCATCATCATAAATGTTAGGGCTTTATGGACCAAGTATAATGGTATTATTTCATTAGAACTTATTTGTAAGCACTCATGTATGCCTTCCTAGGTGCACTGGTTGGACCCAAAATTAAAGTCTGATTGTGCCCCTTGCTTCTCTACCACTAGAGCCCTCCTTCCTCAGAGCACTCCAGCTAAGAAAGTGCAAGCACATTCACTAGTTTAGAGTGGACTTTCAACAAATCCCAAGCTAAAGTAAGATTCACCTGAACATCAAGTCATAAAATATGAGCAATGGCTAGATTTCTGATCTGGCAAGTTTGTGATCCTCAACTATAAAGTAAAATGATTAAGACAATGTTTTATGGTTTAAGTAAGGTTAGAAAGTTATGACTTTAAAAGTCCTTTATAGATGCAGAATGCTGTGCAAATGTCAGCTACCATTCCTAAGAGGCCATTATGGCATTGATAGGCTGATTTAATATAGTTTAAGACATGACAATAAACAGGAGAAAATAATTCAATTCACCTTAAATTTCTCAAACATCATGGTTCCTGCTGTAGTTTGGATGTGGTTTGTCTTTTGAGGGCCATATATTAGAGGTTTAGTCCCCACGGTAGAGGTAGGGTGGCACCTTTAAGAGGTGAGACTAATACGAAACCCTTAGGTCACTGGGGATATTGCCCAAGGACTCATGAGATTTCACCAGTTCTGCTAATGCCCTGGTTAGTTCTCATGGAAACATTGCTATAAAAGTCTCAGTTTGGTGCCACCCAGTCTCTCTCTCTGGCTTCCTAACTGGGGATGTTATTTCTTCCTCTCACATGGACTCCCACCATTGCATCTGCCACAAGATGATGCAGCCAAGGGAATGCTAATGACCTGCCATGCTGCTTGAACTTCCAGACTCCAAAACTGTGAGCTAAATAAACTCCTTTTCTTTATAAAATTAGCCTTCCTCAGGGATTTTGTTAGAGTAACAAAAGTGAACTACAATAGTTTCCAATAAGGAATATGATTATTCCTCGAGAAAAAGGAAAAAACAGAAGAGGCACAAGATACTCTGCTGAGCAATCCATAGGAAGGACATATATTTTGCCTTGGAAGACACATCTTTATTCAAACACAACTTTATACATGTGAGGAACACTTATCTTGGTGAGGACCAGGTGATATAGAAGGTATCCATGAAAAACACCTTAGCCTTTGAAAAGGAATGGAACCCCCAACTGAGAAACACTGGATGGAATTTAAATGTTAGAAAGGGAGTTGTACACTAAGGACTAAGTATTGATAAAGATAGGACCCTTGTTTCTTACAATTTTGTTGTTGAATTCAGCATCTCCCCTTGGGAAGTGTCGCATGTCCTGTTTTTTTGGCTGTAACTGAACATGTGTAGAGTCAGAAGTGGGAAGCAGTAGGCAGCAGTGAGTTCATACACAGTAGCTTGGTTATCAACAATCCAAGTACAAGACAGACTTGAAGACAAAGCTTTCTGGACAGAGCTGGAAAGAGCTCTGCACAACCAAAGCAGTGGTCTACACCGAACTCCCTGCTCACCTCTGCCTTCATTCCCTGAGTAATTAGGAAGTCTAGTATTTTATTCTGTTAAATTTGTGTTTTCATTTTTCAGTTGTTGGAGGAATAATGGAGCACAGGAAAGAAAAAGTAGTAAATCATTTAAAAAGAAGATAGAAGCACTAGAAATAGTCTTTGTGGAAAGAACAGAATATTAAAAGTAAGCAAGGTTAATTTAGTTGCAAGGAAATGAGAGACAAATCAATACAAAGTAAAATAGGTGCCAAATCAGAGAAAAGAGTTGAAATATCTTTTGCATTTGTCGAAACAACTCATTAAACAACTCTTTAGTACTGTCTGTGCCAAGGTTTTCAGAGTCAGTATGTTTATTTAAATTTGCTCCTCAGAACACTGTAACTATTTTGTTTCAGCATGCACCTCTTCCAATAGACAAGTGGACTTGATATTCTGATTCTGCATAGCTACCGTGCTTGGTCACTTAATGCTCTACTTGGACCATGACCCTGGCACAGGTTTCTCTCCAAGTTCATACTAGCCCTCCCTCATCCCCCGCCATGCCACCTTTTCTTTACAGTAGTTTGATTGTCATTTAATGGATTTCAATTGGCTTGAGAAATAACCACTTACCTACTTGCCTTCTCTTGGGTAGTTTCAGAATCTATTCCTTTGAGTCTCCTATAGTTGGAAGTGTCACCCTGACATTTGTGGAGAGGTGAACTGAAAACCAACCACTTCTTTCACAAGACTACCTCATGACATGATATAAAATATCACCATAACTTGGAAATTCCATCTTTTGAATACAATTTCCTCTGTTATTTTATGGAAGGAAAATATCTAAAAATATCTTGGGAACATGGAGCTTTAGAGACAGAGAGGTCATTAAAGAAATCATCAAGGCCCACCTTTCATTTTATAGCTGAAAGAACTGTGGGTAGAGCGGTCACTACTCATCCAAGGTCACATAGTTTTATGAAGAAGCAAAACAAAACTGCGCACTGACTCTTAAGATTGTGTTCTTTCTTTCTTACAATACTGACTCCTCCAAATAATAACATATATGGTATTGTCTGTCATACCCTGTCATAATTGGGCATACTTTCCTATAAGTAACTGACATTTGAGGTTGTTCTGCTCAACATTTATTTTTCTAGCAGTAACACTGAGATTCTTCCAAATACTTGGAGACATTATGCACAAAGACACAATTTGTATCATACTTAATTTCAAATGCACTAGCTGCCAGAATGATCAAGAGTGAAAAGAGAATTGCACACAAAGGCTGACGTAGGAACAAATCTCTCACTTGCTTTATTTGAAAAGTGTACTGAAGATAAGTGGATGATATTCCTCTTTATCAGTATTAATGGGGAATGTACTTCATCTTCAGGCTGCCTTGTGATTTAGCAGGGCTGCATTCAAAGATATCTGTAAATGTATATAAATGACTTAGGCTCTGTAAGGCAGAGAGAATGACAGGACAGCAAGAGATCAGTCAGTATCTCAGAGAGTTGGTGCCAAGAGGATGGAAGTGAAAAATGAGAGTCACAATCTATAGCCAGGCCTGGTTTTAGAACATTAATAAGGACAATAATACTGAAAATTCAAAGTGTACCCATCTAAGAAAAAGCCATCTTGGCAGAAATGGTGCCATAAAGGGTAAATGATAGAAAGTCACTTCTTTACATTTGTTGTTGGTGTTCCTACATTTTTATTACAGATTGTCCTGAGGGAGTTAAGCTATGTATCCTAAACTTGAGTTACCACTCATATCCTTTTGTGTGTAGTCTGGAGTAACTTGTACTTCTTCAAACTAATTTGCAGAAAATGGAGTCTTCTAAATATCCTCAGCTTCCTACATTGGTATAAAAATAATGAATTTAGTGCTCAGAATCCCAAATTTGATAAAGAGATTTTATTTTATCTTATTCATGTGTTAAATTTTATTTCCCCATATGTGTTGGAAGGGTTTCCATTCCCTAGGCCAGAGGACTCTCCAAGAAAACATCATACTTTAAGCAACTTTTTTTATCACTAGACTATTCCCTATAATCTTTAGACATATAGCTGGATGAAGTCACTGCATTATAATATGCAGTCAATGCTATATTTATAATATAAGTGTGATTGATTTTAGCTATATTTCGAAAAGATGACCATTGATATTTTCTCCAGGGAGTCTCTGCAGCCGAAGAGCCCAATACTATTGATGTTTTTCAGCAACTAAACCAGATATCCAGTTAATCTCCAAACGATTGGGCTGATTGTATTCTGATTATCTGGTTACATCTAAGACAGTTTGCATATACCTCACTAACCCTGAAAGAAATGAAATCCAGTGCTTGTATTTTGGGCATAGTCTAAGGCAACAGGGCACATATTACACGACTTGCTATTGCTCTTCGTACTGCTGAGTTCCAATGACAAAACTGCTGTCCATTCTCCAACCAGGTAAGAAGAGACTTTTCTCAAGAACACATGAGTGTTCAAAATATTCTGTTCTTGCTTCTCAAATTAAAAGACCAGAATCTTCCTTGGGGAGGTAAGAAGTTTTAACAGTTCACTTCACTCTTTTGCTCAGCCTTCTTCTACCTCAAAAGGCTCAGAGGTGGTGTTAATACTTGCTTGTGTTTTATCTACTGTCTTTGAGTGTGGTCCCTGATGTGGAGGACACAATTGCTCAGTGAAAATAAGGTCCCGTTTGAGCTCTATTTACTGAAATAGAACATGAGTCTTGAAACAAATCCATATATAAGAGAATATTACTGATTTCTATAGGGAAAATAAATCTGAATCTTGAATAGAAATTTGAATACTCCCTCTACTTGGAGATACCAAAAACATTCTATTTCACCTTTTATAATGTCAAAGTCAGCTGGTTATCACTCAACAGTGTATATTTGTTGAATGAGAGGAAAATGTCTTTTAAAATCCTTTTTTTTCTTCCATCACCTTTATTATCTAATTAAGCACAATTTCTGTAGGTTTGTCTCAATTAGTTCATCTTTCAACATGGGATTCCACTCATAGAAGCACTTTGACTTTAAAAAATACTCTTTGAGTTTAACAAAGAAAAGGAGAATAGTCTATGTTTAGATGTTTAATTCCATTTTCACAGTGCATATCTTTCAAGGATTTTTATTGGAAACAGGGTACTTTGTAATAGTTTTAAAATATTTCAATATTCTTGGCTAAAGAGATGAAATTTCAGGAGAAAGTATGACATAGAACACCCAGGAATAGAAGAGAAGAGAATAAAAGTGAGGATATTAGGAGCTGGGATGCTTGTATCTCCATTATGTTTCATTCACCAAACTACCTGAAATAATCACACAATCTTAAAGCAAAGGAGTGGCCTTAAATTCAAATGTAACTTTTAAGACAATCCCTAACTCCTCTTCCAAGCAAATAGTCACTCATAAACACACAGTGTGCCAAAATTCTGGAAGCTACTATCTTCTAATCCAATAGAGCTTAATGATAGCAAAATCTCTAAAGAGGTTCCATCCAAGCTCAAAATAACTCCTAACTTCTATATCTCTTTCTCTATGTTATTATCAAGTAGTGATAAATCTTGAATTCAAGCAACTTGTACATGGAGTATATTATTGATGATCATATTGTCAATAACACTGGTTAAGTACTTACCCACTTACTATATTAAGTACATTATTAGGCACTTACTAGAAGTCAAACTCCGTTAAATTCTTTTTTGTGCTTTATCTCACATGGTTCTCATAGTAGCACTGTGTAAAGTAGATACAATTATTTTTCCCATCTTAATTGAGAAAACAGAATCTCCAAGGCATAAATGATTGCTAAAAGCCACTCAGTGAATGGCAGAGCTGAAAGGTTAGCACAGGCTGTCTTTTATAAAAAACCCCAACCATATAACCACCATGCTATATTGGAAAAATGGAGAGTATATATTTGAATTTTCAGAGTCTATGCACGCACACATGTTGATGGCTGCTAAGAAACTAAATATGAAAATAGCTTGGCTTCTGAAGGGTAGAAACATATTTATTCTCTTTTCTGGGGAGTAGGCTGTTGACAGAAAGTAGACCTTGGAGAAGGCAAACACTTGATTTCCAATAAAATATTGTCATTAAATATTCAGCTTTCCTGCAGCTTTATGTGAGTGCACTAGGAGAGACCTGGGCAAACTGGTGATTGTTCCAGCTTGGGATAAACAAATCTCTACATCTGCCCTGTTAGAGGCCTGATTCATTATCACCTCATGGAATCAAGAAATAGAACCTGGGGCACACAATTTTGTGAGAATTGGGCTGTCACCTCCATGGTTAGAGCATGATGCTAATCAGGCCTGGGTTCCAGGTTGATAGGAATTGATGTGGGTTAGTTTCATGTAGCTGTTTGCTTCTAGCCCCAGTCAAATGCATGGGAAATGTGTGCTCTTAAGGTAGCTAATGTCAGCAATGGGCAGCTCAGTACCTTTGGTACAGCTTACACAATAGGTACTTACTTCCCCAATTATATCTGGGTAAGTGCCAAGGTCCAGGCCTCTGCTTAGGAAGCAAAGGAAGCCAAAGGGACGTTACCAATGGGTAAAGCATGGCAGAAGGTGTCTGCCAGTGGATATCACTCCAAATATAAAGAGGAAAGGGAAGAGCCAAATTCATTTTGCAACTGGAATTCTTTGTGTGTTGAGTCTCTTTGTAATACACTGTTAATGTGATTAAAATGGAGGCATTTAGACTTATATGATTGTTGGAATAAATTAGGGACTTCAAAATTGGCAGGATTTAGGTGTTAAAGAACTCCATTCTGTCAGCTGTCTGTGAAATTTAATCACTCCAATATTAAGCTATTTTTTTATGATGTGAAATTTGGCAGTGAACAAAATCAACAGGGTCACAGCTTTGAAGGGAATTCTACTGAATTTTGGCAGAGGGATGGTGCCTAAAATGTTTCTTTTAAAAGAGAAAGCAGTTATTAATCATTTAAATTCTTGCAAAGTGGGTGGAAGAGGTGTGTGTGTGTGTGTGTGTGTGTGTGTGTGTGCATGCTCAACATAACTGTATGTACGATATAACTGCATGTAAACAGTACCTGAAAACCAATTTGGTGAAACAGATTTTTAATGCAATCTGCTGACTTAAAACACTTTTTCACTGGTCTCCAAAAATAAAAAAAAACACCTCATATGTACATATGGTGTGCAGATATACACACATCCACAGAGAAATAGCATGTAAAGAATGAGAATGTGAGAGATGCACATATATCTACTCATATACATAGATGTGTGCACAATACCATTTGAGTTGCCTGGGTAGCAAACAAATAGCTACTTGTTAGAGTGAAGCTGACCACTTCAATATTTGTCATGTCTCAGGCAGTCCTGCAGAGTTTAGAGCAAAATCTTTGAAGAAGCCCAACTTGAATGCTCCTTTATGACAGTATCTATACCTCAGACTTCTGTGTTTGAGTCTTTGTATCCTCGGACTTCATAAGTCCAGAGGGAAAGTGCTGCAAAGTAGAGGATTTATTGGCCTATTATTTAATAAGAATTTCTGGATCAGCTATTTCCAAGAGAACAAATGTCTTCTACCCAAAACACACACATACATACACACACGTGCATATACAAATACACAGCAGCATTCACAATTATCAGCTGTTCTATTTGTCTACCACATTGGAAAAGCACTCATTTTCAGAGTGTCTTAAAGATTTCCCTGTAGGTTATTCAAATAGTAGCTTTGGAAAAAAAATATATCAAAGGCCACATTCAAATTGTCATTTGAATGATGCCCTTGCCAGCCATGAATATAAACTCTTTCCCATATGCCTAGAGGCAGTACTAAAATAGAATCAGGCACTAGCCTTAATGAAAATCCAGTTTGGAGAGTAAGAGAAATTTAATATACCATGTCTTTTCTCTGAGGTCATGACTCTATCCTCAAGAAAGATAATAGCAAATAATATTTAGAGGTGCCTAGTGCCACATGTAAAACAACCAGTGGGAAGAGATTTTTACTTGCAATATTCCTGCATAAGAAGAAAATGAAGGTTTTGTTTTCTATGACACATTAATCTTGGGCCTTTTCTGTGATCAGATTAAGAAGAAGAGTGATTTTTAGGTCTAGAGACTAAGTTCTTTCCATTGTTGGTTTTGATTCTATATGCCTTGTGACCTTAGCCTAGTCTTTTCTCAGATTTAGGATTCTTATCTATAAAATTACCATGGACAATGCAGCTTCCATACCATTGTGGTTCAAAAAAAACAACAAAAATTTCTGGACATCCAAGTATTTTGAAATTAACAAAATGCTTTGCAAATATGAGCTAGAATCTTGGTGGTTCACACAGAGGGAAACCAATGCAAAATGAAGTGCAGAGCTTCTAGAGAGGAAGAAGCCACCCAAGGAGGAAGGGGCTCTAGGAAAAGCAGATGCAGCAGCTGCCATGGCCTCAGGCATATGAATAAGCAAGAGCCCTAAGTGCCTTTTCCAAGTCTGTCTCCCAGGGGTCCGCTTGGTTTGAGTGTCTGTGAGGTCAGTTTGAGTTGAATTTCCAGTCTGCTAATGCGTGTCAATGTTGTTGATGCTGAGAAACTTGTATTCCTCCCCTCAATTATTTGATATGCTTGTCTATAGAGTCTGTATAGTGCTAATGTAATGAAAACAGAATGATTTCATAATGATCCAAAGCCCTAGTTGATTCTCCAGCAGACTGTAATTGTGAGTCTCTGGCCTCAATATCCATATAGAAGACCATCACTGGTGGAGCATTCTAACTAGGACAGGGCTGGAACCAATACTGGAAGAACTTCAAGTGAAGGAAATTTTAATTCAGATTAGACCTTACTAATGAAGAAAAGAGCTACTCTTGGATCTCAGATGCTAACAGGAGTAAGATGCCTCCTGGGGGACTGAATCTCCATGTTTTCTCAAAAATGTTAGCAGCTTTCCAAATTACTAGCCTGCTCAGTGCTCTTGAGATAAGTAGTTTTTCTCTAAATAGCTCATCCCATTACATCCCCATTTGCTCTTTATCTATGCAGTTAAGTGCCTCATCCATGCTTAATGTGGGTAGATTTCTAGGTTTACAGGCAACTTTGAATTTTCATCCTCTGGCAGAAGTAGAGAATGGGTGAGACCAAAGAAAAGAAGGATGCCAATATGCTCCCTATTAACAACATAACACTACCTATTGGCAGTCCCACTATCCCCAAGGGCCCCAAATAAATGACAGCTTTGTTAAAATGGAATTGATCCATTAAAAGAATATGAACAACAATAAGGCCTAAGATGAATACTCATTGTAACTTTAAATAAAAGATAAGAAGATAATGAAGGTCATCTCATGGAGGGACCTACCACTACTTCAAACTTTTTTTAGTATTAAACTAATATTCCCCAGAGTGAACATTTTCCTCCTACCTTTTCAGTTTGTTCATAAAAATGATAATAAGGTTCTCTAAATAAACACTCTCATAGGCCAGTGTGTCAGGGTATGAGTTGTACTCACAGGAATGGGTCTTCTGGTGAGTCCATAGGAAATACATTCATTACATACTCAGCTCAGGCAAAAGTTCAAAAGTTGTGACAATCAAGGACTCATGATACTCTGTCTTGTGACCAACTGATGTAGCTGTGGCCACTCTTTTCTGCACTATGTTCTCATTACATTGTTCACAGTTTGTTCATGTATAAAAGCTTATTGATCCTAAGACATACACTTTTACTCTCTATGAACTGCACCACAATCTCCTACCCTATCTACCTATGTAGTCTCAGAAACCAATAGTAGTGCACTATGGACCAGTTCCCTGCAATACGTATATTGGCAAATACATATTCATACTCTGTTGTATGTAAATATGCATGAGAATGTGAACTTACCCCTTTCTAGTGACAATGTGATCAGTGACACAGGTTCATATCCAGGCGTGCTGAAGGTTCATGTGAAAAACTAGGATTCTGTTGAATATTATGTGAAGGCAATTACTTAATACAAGTGCATCCCTCAGCACAGTGGCAGGAAATATTTTATTAGTTATTATGTAAATGACAATGGAAAAAGTTGACCCTGTCAGAGTTTTTGACTACAAGTGAAAAGGGGTGTTACTAGTGGCAGGAGCTCTCATGCATTCTTTCCTCTATCCATTCTGTAGACATTATGGAGTGCAAGCTCTGTGTGTGGTGCACACTCTAGGCAGGATTCCAGGGATCAAACAGGCAAGAGTGGACAAAGCTCCCACTCTTGAAGGACTTGTGTGCTAGTAGGGAAATAAATAAGTAAAACACACTGTTTGTTGTGGGATGACAAGAACTAAGAAAAAATACATCAAAGAAGGAAGAAAGACCACACTGAAGGGAGAGTCCTGCAATGACACATCAATAGCAAGATAAGGCCTCACTCAGGCACTGGAGTAAGACCTGGAGGGATGAGAGCAAGCCTTGCAGATATGTTGGGCAACAGCGTCCCAGGCAGAACAAACAGCAAAGCAACCACCCCAAGGTAGGCCTCTCCCTGGTGTGTCAAGAAACAGCCTCCCAAGCACAGGCATTGAGTTAGGTTCATTTTCACATTTTATCTTATACCCTCTCTGCAACACAGTGAGATATAATAACATATGCATTTCATTTGACAGAAAGGCAAACCAGTCCACCAGGAGATTGCCTCATGTGTCAAAGCTCCCCTGAGGGTAACCTTAGCTTGGTGCACAGTTTGGACTTGGACTTAATAATCAGTGCTTTCACTCTAAGCCTTGCCGCTGGAGGGCTTATCAAATGGATCATTCTTGGAGATTAGGGAGTAAGAAGGAATAGGGGGCTCACAAGGAAAGGACACGATTGGGGCAAAGTCTGAAAGTACCTAAGGAGTTTTTTAACTTTGTAAAAATCAACTGGCACTTCATAGATCATATTTCTTTTTCAAGTCCTGGAATATATTTTTCATTTTTCATATTTAAGTTAGGCCTTATAAGATTTTTCCCCTCCTATTTTCAAAAGATAAAGAAAACTTAGTCTCTGAAGTTCAGTGATAGTTGAAAGCTATTATGTTGTCCTAAGAATCTGGTTTCACCTTACAGTAAGGTCTGAAAATCACATTTTGTGCAATTTATAACAGTAATAGATGTCAAATGTCTTCTTCTTTTCTGGCTTCTTTCTTTTCTGGTGTGTGTGTGTGTGTGTGTGTGTGTGTGTGTGTGTGTGTGTGTGTGTGTTATCGCACTGGAACACTTCTACCTCTTTTGAGTGAATCACTTATTATTTAAAGATTACTAATTTTTAAAGGTACTATCCATGACTTCTTACAAGATCTGCCATAAGCATCATTACAAACTGTTTGCATGGGGAGGGGGCAACTGAGGGGAAAAAGATCGTAGAAAATGACTGGCTACCAAGAAAGGGAGGAAGGCAGGGGAAGTGAGCTGCCTCAGAGGCAGACTGTTGAAAAGTCTGTGTTTGGCCCAAGGACCAAACTGAAATAGCTTCTTTTGCTTCTCTCCCTGGATGGCATACCTTCATGTCCCACTGGGATCTGCTTTCTTTGGATTATTTTCTTTCTTCCTTTCTCAAAAGTTTCAGACAAGAAATCAAACTAACAGTAAGTTCTATTGCTTGTATATGTATGAAAATTTATGACGGTTAAGCCTTATAGAAATCAGCATTTAAGAGAGAGATTAAGACATTAGTCCAGTGTCACAGAACCACTAAGTGGCCCAACTGGAAACTAAATCTAAAGAGGAAGACTCTGAAGCCTGTCTTTTTATGTATTATGGTGCCACTTTATGTCCAGGAGATGAACTATCCTAAAATTATTTGCATTTTAATCATGAGCAACATACAAAGTTGAATTCCAGGCACAGGAGAGGATAAGAATGAAACAGCTGTCTTCCCAGATATCTGTTAAGAGTCAGATCTCTGGGAAAGCATATTTCAACCAATTCAACCAGCATTTATGGAGCTCATACATCTGCCAAGCTCTGAGTGAGGCTCTGGAAGCACAGTCTTATAAGTCAGATTTCCCTTCTCTTTCCCCCGATAATCTAGGAAAAGTGAAAGTTCAAGTTATTAAACAATGCCCCCAGGACTTAGTTTTTCTTGGTTTTATTAAGGAAAATTTTCTTCCCACTTTAGCAGACTCCTATGATCGCTAACTAGGGATGTTTATATACTCAGTAGTGAGCGTAACTTTCGAAACTAGACTCAATCTGCTCATCCTTCCAAAAATGCAAAGGAGGATAAATTTGAGTCATTTGTAGGGAAATGGATGCACCTTGAGAACATAATGTTAAGTGAATAAATCAGACATACAAGCTTAAATATCACATGGTTTCTCTTGTATGAGAAACCCTAAGTATAATAAAGGCACAATAAGAGATAAATAATGAGAAACAAGGAGATAGATCTTTTCAAATGGGAAAAGGACCAAGCGATATGGGGGAAAGGGGTCATAAAATAATTAAGATGTGCTATGCACCTGTAACAACTCCCCATGATAATCATTATGCACTGCAAACATGTACTAATAAAAATTAAAATTAAAAAATAACAGGGCCGAGGATTTAGCTCAGTGGTTCTGCCGCTTGCCTCACAACCACAAGGACCCAGGTTCGATCCCTGGTACCAAAAAAAAAAAAATTAAAAAAATAACATTTGGAAGATGGTTTTAGTATGCCTAGTGCATACCTTATACTAAAAGACACAGGAGAGTTTAAGATTTATCATCAAACTAAATCTGTAACCGCCTGCAAAGGGACACATGCATGTGACATTCAAAGCATTCTATCTTTTAATTTGACAAAGTAAGTTCCCTTTCCCTATATCTAATTCAGTTACTAAAGGCAGTTTTCCTATCTCTCAGATTTTAAAATTATTTGTAATCCAAACAAAACATGCTCAGTTATTTCATTTGCTCCTTGTAGAAAAGAATTGTTAGATGCTTCACCTTTTCACTCCTTCCCACCCCTACCCGACCCCCATATGGTCTGCTTGGATGTCATCCTTCTTAACATGATGTGTGCAGGGTTGAAGATATTATCTCAGACAGGGGCTCAGGAGATAAGCGTCCGTGGCACTTCCTGTCATTTGAAAACCACTTTCTACGGCAGCTTAGATGGTATCCATTTGCTTAGCAGTTATTCACAGAATTAGTTTGAGTAAACCCACTCAAGAGGTTTTTTTTCACAAGTTCTTTGAAAGCCAATCTTCATTCTTAAAATCTGTTAAATTTAGACTAGAAGTATACATTTAAAAATCGCTAAAAGGAGACTATTCTATTTGTGCTATATTGTTAATGTCAGTGTATCTGAGCTTTTGGGGATGTTTTGGATCTTAGTGAACCTGGAGGGAGGTGATGACACTGACAAAACAAATGACTGAAATGAAATGACAGCTACAAAGGGGTTTCTTCTATAGTCCTGCCCACTTTGGTATATGATGGAAATTTTACAGAAAAACAAAGTAAAAATGCATCATCTTCCTGCTTATACTTAGCCTTAGCCATGTCATCTAACAACATAGCAGAAAGTTTTCACAGCTGAGATCAAAATACATTATTTAAAAAACATTCCTGTCAGTTCATTGTGTAGTAAACTCATTACAGTGCTCCAAATTGAAATTCAGGAATGTGTCACTTAATCTTAATTGTCAACTTGACTAGACTGAGAGATTCTTGGAGAGGTAACTGGGTCATGGGAACAATGCTGAGTGTGTTCCTAGACTGCGGGGCCCAGTTGGATGTGGGTCAATGGGGACATGCCTTTCTAGGACATGTCTCTTGCTGGTGCTTTTCTCCTGTGCTTTGCTTCTCGGCCACCACAAACTGAGCAGTTTTACTTCACCACACCCTTCTGCCATGATACCATGATGTACTAAAACTAAAAGAGTTCTCCACCATATTTAAATTTTCTTTTCACTGAACTTTAAAGATCCTTGTATTGATCAACTTTCCCCTTCACTGGGATAAAAAAACATGACACCTACATGACACCTAACTTGAAGGAAGTTAGGTTTATTTCTGCTCACAGTTTCAGAGGTTTCAGTCCATAGTTGGCTTCCTCCAGGACATCATGGGGGGAAAGCATGGTGTCACAAAGCTATTCACTTCATGGTGGCCAGGAAGCAGGGCACAGAGGAAGAACGCCAGAAAGGATGGGGCCAGGGACCAAATACAGTCCCCAGGGTCACACTCCCATGACCCACCCCAGCACACTGAATTGTGCTTTACTAATCCATCTCTCAAGCCAATCAAGTTAACAATCAAGACTAACCATCACAGTTTCATTTCCCATGTTGACCATAACCTTATTACATATAACAAAACTGCATCACATTTTTCATCCTACCATAGAATCAACATTGACCACTTGTACATATGCTCTAGGACCTTAGTTATTAACAGAGTTCAATTGAAAGGTAGACAGCCTTAGCTATCAATGTATGAGAGGAAATATCCCTGATTGCAAAGACATCAGTGGGAGTACAATAAGCAAAGAAATCATATCTATCAGAAACTCTGTAAGGGAACGTGGTTGGGAGAATTACTTTGATAAAATCCAGGGGATGAGAATACAGACTTCCAAGATTCGCATTCAGGTTACTGTCCACCTGATTCTGAGGAGAGTGGATCAAGTAAGGAAAGGATGTGTTTGCAGAGTGAGTGTTAAGGATGTCTAAGATCCAGACTGAACTACACAGAAGCCTTTAGCACAGCTATGAGGCTCCCCTTCTTTTGTTCCTAGCCCTACAGAACATGTAACATCTCTTTTTCATAGATGTTGAACATATAGTTTTAAAATACTAGCTTGGAGAAGAAACAAGTTATGAGCATATTCTCTTGTTTAGGTAAACCGGTAGTATGAAGACAATGCCAAACTGAAAAGAAGTGAGATGCTAAGGACAAGTGTCTGAACCACAGCTCAGGAACCCCACCAGATACTCCCAGGACAAAGCCAAACTTGCCCTTGGAGGACTTTAGCCATGCTGTGTGGCCAGAGTCTTCTCAAAGGCTGTTTCCAACATTTTACTCAAACACTATAGACACGGTTGCGAGAGCTACAAAGAACATCAAATTCAGCCAACCAACTCCAGGTTAAGAGAAGGGCAAATACAGTCATGACAGTGCTGAGAAATGTTTAATGAGCTTTTTTTAATCTTCCAGAAAGCAGAAATGCGAAAGACATGGCCTTGATAGACCTCCACATCTTTCTCATCAGGCTGTGGAAAATTAGAGTCTCCTTTAGTTAAGTAGGAAAGGTTAGCATTTAATAGTTAATGAAGCTGAAGGAATCTGAACAGATAAGAGCTGAGTCTGTACAGACTGCATCAGGACAAGCTCAAATCCTCTTATCTCTTCTGAGAAAGTCAGCTGTTTGCAAGATATTGTTTTAAGCAGAAAGGTGACAGGAACAGCAGCAAGTACAAGGAGAGCAGTATCTTTTTGAAGGAATGCTAAAGCAGAATTCCAAAAAAGGTGCTGCTCTCCAATTTTATAGGCTACTATAACATCATACCAGATTTTCTTCCTTGGATTCAAAACACTATTGCCATGGTAGTTGAACTTTAAAATATTTACAGCATTACGGACATATGGTTAGATTCTTACCTTCCCTCATTGCTTACACTTCTCTTTGATCTATATGCATTCACACTTAAAGTGCTCATAGTGAGGAAATGTTCAGAGTCAATTGAAACCCAAGAGGGAATAGAAAGGGGATCCGACTTTCCTTGCATGGAAATTCAGATACACGTCTTTGAACTAAGGGTTATATGAGGCCAGATTATAAATGAGGTAAGTACCTTGCTCCAATTAAACTTTTCTTCTCTCTTTCATATGCCTTCTCTTGGAACAAATCTAACCTTACTTCCCTAATTCGCTAGAAAGCACCATCAATACGGAACTTGATTCCTTCCTTCTAGGGAAGCTTTATCCATAACCTTCCAACACATCTCTTTTCTATTTCCTGGGGCTAATCTAACAGAGGCCTGCTGTTCTGTCAGATAGTTGGGTGATGATCCAACAGCTCTGACCTCCCCCATCCTTTTGCTTCCAAGCAAATTGTTTACTTTCCTCCTGTTACTTAACTTTTCACCCCACTCCCCAACTTCTATGTCTTTTCCTAACCTATATCCATTACTCTTGCATTCCCTCAGCTGCTTCACTGAACATTCCTTCTACATTTTTGCCTTAGCTCACAGTTGACTCACTCTAGGATGTTGTTTCCCCTCAAGAGCAGATGGACCAATTCCAATTTCAGTAACAGGGCCCAACCTATGTCCTATTCTCAAGGCTATTTCCAGGCCAGGTGTCCTCTTCTTTCATGGAAAAATCCTTGCTCTTTTAAGATGTAGGATATCCCACCAATCGCCACTTCTCCTAAGAAGACCCCTTTACCAAATTCCTAGATTTCTCCCTTGTGCCTTGGAAATATTTGGATTGAAGCTTTATTTTCCTCCCAGCTCCATCTCCACCCTAATCCACTTTCCTGTTTACAGACACCCCAGCCTCCAGGACTTTGACCTTACAGCTCCAATAACCACTGCATCTCCTCATTCTTGGAGTCTTATTGCAAGTCCCTCTCTGATCACCATGCCCTACCTTCTCTGTTTCTCATTCCATGAGGTCCTAGGTTCATGGTTATCAGCCCTATCAACAGCTTTGGCTTCTGCTCTTTGCCTCCCTTTGGTTAGAGTTTCCTCAGAATCCCTACTCCATCCTCATAGATCTCTCTGGCCAATCAGCTCAGCTTTATCCCAAGGAAACAGAGTCGCAACTTTAATTCTCATATGAGATTCCACTCATATAATATGTAAATTTTAACAACTGCCTTCTTTTTTGAGTCTACCTCAGGGTTAGATGCTCTTCTTCAATATGAAAATGAATAGTCGCCTCTGCAGTCCTAAGTGCTGGTTAAAATCCTCTGACTCTAGGGCAAATTTTAACTTGAAAGCAGTCTTAAAATTTATGTCTAGAGCAAATTATCCTTCTCATTCATTTTCTAAGGAAAAATCCTAAAAATCTACTTTTCACATACTTTCATATATTCTTATTTGATATACAAGAATTAAAGCAAGGTCATATTGCTATTTTAGAATTCTTGTGCTTCAACTTATTACCCAAAGTTTTTCTCCTTTGTGTTTTACTGAATAAATACTGGAAATGAAATACACATCTCTGAATTATAAAAACTAATATCTTCTCCATTGTCCACTAATTTAATGGTTAAGATTGATACTTCTAAAACTAATGGTTTTCCATTTGCTTGTAACAATTGTGAAGTGATAACAAAGTTCTGTGTTAACCATTTTATCTTCCTACAAAGAGTAGACACAATTATCCTCATTTGAAGATGAGAAAACTGAGAGAAAATGAGAAACCAAAGATCACACAACAAGTAGTGTGTCTCACTCAGATCTAAAAACAGGGCCATCAGGACCTGAACACTAAATTTTACTACTCACAAGATGTCAAATTAAAAATCCCCAAATGCCACTGCCCACTTGTTCATCAGCGAAGGAATAACCATTTCTCTTCCTACCTTATGCCTAATGAGTCCTACCCATCCTTCAATTCCACTGAATTAGCTGATCCTACCAAGTCATGTGGATATATCCCAGCTAAAAAAGGTTATTTTAGGGGCTGGAATGGGTCAGTATTTATCAAAGAAGAGATAGGGCCATGTGCAATCTGCCAGCAATGAAAAGCACGTATGTTGTAAGCAGTAGGGAAGATCCCAACTGGACCCATTTCATGACAGTAACCACAAATTAGATGGGATGATAAACCAGGAAGGCTGGGTCATCTTAACAGAAAAGAGGAAATTAGGATGATTCATAAACACAAAACCATCCTCTTGAAAGCATACTTTTGCTTAACAAGAAAGTTTGGGAGAGAAATGCCACCCTATGAGAATTTTATTTGTTTTGTAACACAGGAAAATGTTTAAATAAGTGCAGTAATTTAATAAAATGATTTAGACTTATTACCAATGTATAGTATACATCAGAATGCAATCATATTGGCAGCATTTCTCATTTAAATTGAACATATAATCAATCCTTATTTCATGCATCAGATTAAAATAACTTCAGGGAATTTAAATTAGAGGTCAATAGCATTAATAGATATTATCTGCCTCTAAATT
Source organism: Heterocephalus glaber (assembly GCF_053883595.1). Classification (NCBI taxonomy): domain Eukaryota; kingdom Metazoa; phylum Chordata; class Mammalia; order Rodentia; family Bathyergidae; genus Heterocephalus; species Heterocephalus glaber. The sequence continues at coordinate 9,073,027 of NW_028258368.1, forward strand.
CTCATATGGAAAATCTCTCACCTTATATATGCTAGAATTATATTTCTAAAACATGGATCATTTAAGTCACTTTTCTCCTCAAAAATCTAACAATGGGGATTTAGCTCAGTGGTTCTATCACCTGCCTCACAAGCGCAAGGTCCTGAGTTCGATCCCCCATACCAAAAAAAAAAAAAAATCTAACAATGCCTTCTCACTCTTTAGGAGAAAATTTTTAGCACAGAGTTCCAACTTGTCTATGATGTAACACCTTCTGACTCTCCCGGTTCATAACCCAGAAGTTCTTTGAACTAATAATTAATGTCCTGCCTTTAGCTTTGTTCAAGCTGTTCCTGCATCTTGTTTTGCTACCCTTCATTTCTCTGCATTTGACATCCCTTAGTCCATGCTTGTTCTAAATCACTTCGTCCATGAATCTCCAAACCCAAGTGCTCTGGCCCTCTGTGGAACCCTGAACTGTGTTACAAGTCACAGGGCTGCTGCATACTGCTATGGGTGAGAACTAGTCCACTCTTGTCTGATCTCCATGTCATCAGCTGGTTCAACACTACCTTGAATTTTCTGCAGTAGTGGTGCTCCAACTTAAGTAACTATCAAAGCAATGTGAAGGGCCATATTTAGCACATATTGATGAGCTTCACCTCAGGTTCTCATTCAGTAGTTCTGGGTAAGTTCTAACAATCTACATTTCTATTAAACTCCTAGGTGCTGCTGCTCAGAGAACCTCTATACCATGTGAGTCTCCCATAATGCTTTAAACATAGGTTTAACAAACACTGGGTAATCAGGGATGTGATGTAGCTACCTTTTTCTTATGAAAAATAATTGTGTTCTATTTAGACTTTTAGCACAATGTCTGAAAGCATAAAGTGGCTTTCATTTCAGTATATGAAGGGAAGTAGAGTTTAAATAATTATCAGCAAATTGACAAATTTATGGTAAAGTATATGACTCAAGCTGTTCTGATATGTATGAGGGAACCTTGAAACTGGGTCAGACAGTCCTTGGTGAATAAAGATCTTATGAGAGGGGACTGGAAAGACTAGAAACTCTGCAAATTTTCCTAAAAGACTTATGTCAATCTGAGTAGTACCCTCTTTATCAACAAGTAAATGCTATCTCAGAAAGGTCACATCCAAGGATGTATCAGAACCTGATCTCCACCTGGGTCTCCAGTCTCCCATGCTCAGCACACTTGGCTCTGCTTTGCTCCTCAGAAGTAGTAGCATTAGGAGGTATTAGGAAAATATTAGGTTTAAACCCAGGACAACCAAATAAAATCTCAGTTTTTTTGAACTGAGTTGTAATAAACAGATGGCAAATATATAACAACAAGCATGCGCTCTTGTGCTGCTCACTATTCCCTAGGCACTACTCATTTCATGCTTCCTAATCTGTGACATGGAACATTGGCCTTCTGCCTTTCCATGGTCAAGAGCTAAGGCTCCATGCTATTAACTGCTCTTTTTTTTTTTTTTTTTCTTTTTTCAAACATGCACATTGCCCTTTTCTGTTGTTTGGGGAAGTAGGAGAGATTAGAGCTGCTGCCACCCAGAGGGAAAAATAAGTCATGAAACTAATGAATTAGCAGAGAATATGTCTACACCTGGATGTAAAGAGCAAGATTTTTAAAAATCTCTAAATATCATTTATCTGTTCTTAGAGGTAAAAAACAAAATAGATCTAAGCCTTTTCTAGGACAATCAAATGGGATATTCCTAGGCACAGACAACCCACTACATTACACACACTGTGGGGTAGAGTGTGGTCCAGGAACTTCGGCCTCCTGGGAAGCTTGTCCTCAGACTCAACACCAACACCAAATGCTGAACCGGGTTGGTGTACTCTACACCAGTGGACTGAAAAAGGGACTCAAGAGTAAGAGGGGTTACCAGAAATCTGTATTTAACAAGCCCTCTAGGTAATTCTGATGGATGCGAATGTTTAGCAAACACTATGAAGGTTTAGTTATCAATATATATGAAATGCTCCAAACTTCATTTCTCGTTTTACCGACTTTAACCCAATCATAAGCAATTAACGCTTTGAACTAAATTCTGTACATGCTCTAAAGTGGATTTTTTGATGTCAAAATGTCTTAATTTGGGGAAGGTTTTAGAAAATCTAAAAGCTTAGGATTTTATCTGGTGTTTTTGTTATTTTTAAATTTTGTATTGTATCAAACATATATTTGAGAACAAGCATTTAAGGCATAGTGTGGGAAAAGACTCACCATAGAAGTTTGGAGTTGAAAGATAATTTAAAGTATCATTAGACTTAATCCTTATTTTAGAGTTAAAAAAGAGGCTCAGAAGAGTTGCAGGACTCCCTGGCATCCTAGCACAATATTGATCCTGTTGCCTACAGCAGCCACCCCCCCATCCCACCCCTGCCCATGAATCCTCTACACCTTCACCAGGTTTGTGCATAACAAAGGGAGGGATAAGTAATAATAATAAGTAAACAGTAATAGTGGCTTTCATTTACCTTGGCTGTCATTTACCATATATCTATAAAATAATACCTAAGCATAAAACCTTCATATAGTAATTCAAAACCTCTCTGAGTCACTTTAAATTTATAACTGTTTTCAATGTTCTAAGTGTACTGAAGCTATGACCATCCCTTGAGCTTTGATAACATTTAAGAATCTTTTTCCCAAAACATTTTCATCTTCTGTTACAAGCACATATTCATTCATATTCTCTCTCTCTCTCTCTCTCTCTCTCTCTCCCCCCCTATGTAATTTTACATCCAAATGATACAGAATTTCCCTGTGAACTCTGTCCATGATCCCCAAGTTATTTCACATAGTCCTGGTTAAGAATTTATGCTCTGAGAATTCACCTTTAACAGGAAGGATTAAGAAACACCCTTACCAGATTATCCTTTCCAGCTAAAGACCTTTGGAAAACCTCTTGCTACTCCATGGATGATGTAAGTGACTTTTGGCCTCATTTTGTTCACCTCATCTCATACTCAGCTCTCTATTTGCAAATGTTCAGTAGCAGTATCTAAGGGCGGACCCTCAGTTTGCCCTCTGTAGACATCCTATCTCCTCTGTTGAGGATGGAGGGTGAATCTAATTTTAATATGCTTCATTGTACTAGAGATAAGCATAAATATAACTCACTGCTGTGTCCTGGTCATACAGAGGCAGTGGAAATTGCATGCACATTTGGAAACCTTGGTTATTTTAGGATATTGTTCAGAAATGAGTCACTTGAGCCTCTCTTTCTCGCTTATTTTTTCCTTTATGGCTTTGTCTCTCAGAATGATAAAATTCCCAAATAGTAGCCACAAAGAACAGATTCATTTAAAATTTCTTTTAAAGGGCCAGGGACTTAACTCAATGGTTCTGCCACCTGCCTTGAAAGCACAAAGTCCCAAGTTCGATCTCCAGTACTAAAATAATAAATAAATAAATAAAATTTCTTTTAGTAAAGAAGCTTGTCCAGTGATAATGCCAAGGAACATGTCACAGGGAATTTATGACAAAGAACTGAAGAAGGCTAAACGGAGGATTTTGAGATGAGCATAATTTATGTCCTGGTGTTAGAACTGAAAGAGCCACAAAATGTAGATACCAATAAGACAGGCATGGTACTAAAATCTGTTATGCATTCTAATATTAGAGTTTAGATATCATGTGTTAGGAGGTCCCAGGTAAAAACGTGACAATACTACCTTAGTACTCTAGAATCCATTATCATAGATTGATTGAGGGGTCACATAGTAAACAAAATTAAGATTCATTATGAATCCAAATATTTGACCTGGAATAGAATAGGCAGCTAAGTGGCAGGATCAGCAGGTTATGAGGCTCAGATGGGAGAAGCACACCCAGGTGGGCTACACTGGTAGGTGGCAGAAATGGCACAGGGGGATTTAGGGGGCCTAATCAGTGATTAGATCTGTATAAATCAGGTTTGTTCATTTTTCTCAATATTCTTCCCAATTTTCTGAAAACTGTTTTTTAAAAAAAGATCATAACTATCTAGATTGGGGGAAAAAATCAAATTATGTTTGAAAACCTTTTCATAGAGTACTCAGAATGACTCTGACCACTAATGAGGATTAGGTAAAATCGAAAGCTAAATGAGTAGTTCATTTTGTAAAATATGAAAATTATTTTAAAATCTTATTTAAAACTAGTAGACCATTTTTCAAAAGGCCTTCCTTTAAAATTAAACAGTCATCTAGCAAAGTGTCACAGGTTTCATAGTCAATAAACTCTAATGTGTCAGTTTAGAGTAACCACATATAGTTAATGTATTCATTATTCATGACAATTGTACATGCATCATTTTAACCCTCATTATTCTTAATAAATATTAGCTAATTTAACTGCAGGAGACCCCCTGGGGAGTGCAGTATCTTTTCTGTTGTTGTACAGGCAGAGATAATAGTGCAAGGTGACAGGATTTTATCCTCTGGGGTCATTTAAAATATTAAAGACTGCTGACTGTGAGCAAGAGAAAGATAAGATATTTGCAAGTTTGACTGGGAAGTGTTGCTGGTGTTTACTCACCCTAGAAAGCTTAAATGAACTGAAGGCCTGAACTCAGTTAAGAACCCCATATGCATTTCTGCTTCAATGCTGCAATTTTAAGGCTAGAATTTCTGCTATCTACATAGAGCTCCAAGGAATGCCCCCAAGTCCTTCCATTCCGGGAGACAAAGGCAGCTTTGCTTTTCTTAGAGCTCTTTGTTCTTATTCTGCCTCAAAGTGAGCACTGCACAATAAGGCAGATGTGCAATACTCTCTATTTAGAAAATAACCTTTCTTTGTTCCATCATTTATGAATCTCCTGCCATTCCTTCCAATGTGAGGATATTTATATTTGGGACCTCCTAACATTCAATGTTACCACTCATCAGATGTCTACCTACATAAAAGATTTAGGCACTATAACTATCTTCTTGGTATCTACAGACTGTGGCCTCCTCAGTTCTCAGTAGCCAGGGCTATCCTCATCTCAAAACCCTTTGAACTTCTTCTGAGAGCCAAAAGAACTCCACTACCCTCTCTTGATGATCTCTCAAAATTTTTATTTGGTTCCCCTAAAAAGAGTACTGACATAATTAATCAGAAGTTGACTTGGAGGATTGGTTAGAGGTGTGATTAGATATTAAAATTATGTAACTCTTGATCCTCCGTGAAACCAAACCTTTCTTTTGGAATGTTCCTGGATTAGCTAATCCAGCTTCAAAGCATAAGGTCTTGAGTAGGTTGTATAGTTTGGCAGGCCTACTCCTTCTAAATATATATATTTAGAAATTTAGACAAATTGCTTTGTTTCTTTCAGTTTTACTTTTTGCATATATAAAACTGGAGTAATCTAAGTGAAACACTTAAGTAATAGTTCATATTAAACATTACAAAATTGTAAACTATTATTTATTTCATAGCAATCATAATTAGGTAATTAAATGTATTTTAAAATGTGAATCTTTTATCAGGCTAATGTTTCCCTTTTAATTTTTTTGAAAAATGTTCATAATTTGTACAGTTTTCTACTTTTGGAATGGTACTAAAGAAATATGATCCTTTGTAAGAACAAAAAAAAATGGCTTACATATGGTTCCCTAAAACCATTTGAACTCTATTACCAATAGTAAATCAGTATTCCTCTAGCTTTATGCCACCTCTGTCTATTCTTATGTCTTTCTTAGAAATTCCACTTCCAAAAACTTCCAACGTCTTCTCCTCACCATTCAAAGTGATCCCTCTCCGGAACCAGGACAAGGTCACCACTCTTTCTGCCATTTCCATATGCCCCACATGGTTTCTGAAAGCTAGAGGTAGATGAGAATGGAGAAAGTCTGTTCACAAGAGATAATAACAGTGACAAAAAGAGGAAGCACACTCAGGGAAGATAAACTTCATTTCCTCCTGGGTGAAGAGACCATCTTCAAAAGACCAAATGCCTTTAGTTTCTTTTACTTCCACTCCTTGCTGAAGCTGGTTCTCTTAGATGGTGTCAGCAAAGTGTGCAGCCATAGAGAACCTTGTATTAGTTTTGACACTGGCTTGTTCATAGGGCAGTGAACTCTTTCAAAGCTAGCCAACAGTAGCCAGTTGGAAAAAAATAGAGATTTGAGACCCAGCGTGGGGTAGGCCCAAGTGGCAGCAGAAATCCATGGGTTGTAGGGTGGAAATAAAGGAATTGTTTCAAACTGTATCTCTCAGATATGTGCAAACCTAAGTAGGACCCTTGTCCCTTTTCCCAAGTCATATTTGTTCTCCTATGACAAGCTTACAGAGTAGCTTACTGGAAAATCTTTCATATTTTCTTCCATTCTGAAAAAAGAATGTAGAAATTGACATTGTTTTTCTCAATTTCAAAGCAGTAAAATGTGTGTGAAATGAACTTTATTCCTCACTGACTGATGCTGCAAAACTGGACAGTATAAAAAGGAAAAACTGGAATAAATGGTTGCTTTGGGAAAGCAGGTTGTTTGGGGAACAGCTCAAGTTTGGGGGTGCCATTTGGTAATGTCACTTGAATAAAATATTTAATGTTCAGCACCCATAAGCATCCCTTAGAGGTGCATACAAACTTTAAAACATGCCTATTTTTCTTTATGCCCCTGAATTATACTCTTTGTGATAATAAAATAATTTGCTAAGAAAAACAACTAATCTGATAAATGATTCTAAAAGCTATTTACAAAATTAAGCCAATTGTTGGAAATTCTTCTATCATCTTGAAAGGCTTTCTTTTCACTTATCAATCATGTTTTGGTATGGCTTGGGGACAACTGGTATCTTTCTGTTCTTATAAGAACCTTTCTGATTCATGTAGTTTAATGTAGTTTCTCAAATATTCATATTTATTCTTAAGTATCTTTATAACAAGTTGCCATTTCTTTCATTCTTTTTTTAAATTTATTGATCCTTTTGGTTCTTTTTTTTGGTACCGAGATCGAACTCAGGACCTTGCATTTGTAAGGCAGGCAGTGGCACCACTGAGCTAAATCCCCGGCCCAATCTTTCCTTCTTTTTATATATGAAAGAGACACATATTTCCCTGTGGAAAAGAATAACTTCACTAACAGCACCAGTTAGTGAATTACACAGTTGTTGTAAATCTGATATTCAACATTTGCTTGATCTCTGGTGAGAATATCAAACTCTTTCCTCTTGTGAGTGATTCCAGTTAGTTGTTTAATCCATCTTAGTGACTTTTGTAGTTACCGAGACACAATTCCTGATATCCACAGATTAAAGGAAGAGAGGTTTGTTTTGGCTTACACTTTCAGAAGTTTCAGTCCAGAGTTCTAAGGCCCAAATGCAGACTCTGCATGGTGGAAGGGTCTGCCACAGAGGAAAGTTGATCACATAGGAGAGGCCAAGAAACAGAGAGAGAATGGAGGAGCCAGGCCTTCCCAGGACATACCCTCAGTGACCCATATTTAACCTAGGAGCGCACTTAGTTGCTAACCTCGTCAGTGGATGAACCCACCAAGGAATATGGTGCCAACATGAGCCAACCTCCTCCAAAAGCCCCACCTCCCAGCAAAAGTTTTGCAGAACACTCCAGGGACCGATTATAACACCCCCATCGAAACTCAAAGGCATATAAGCCAACCTCTAAACGTATTGTTGAGTCTTAGTCCTGGCTGTGTAATGAAAATTCCATTCCTCTTCTCCCTGCCATAACCTCATCCAGTTCTCAGAATGATTGGGAAGGAACTGGAAGCTACTAACCCTTACCATGTATAATTTTAACGTGTTACCCAGGGCCTGGAAACACATAGGGAGGTACAGCTGAATTTGTTGTAAAGGCTGGAGAGTGCTGAATTGATTTCTATAAAAATATGTGAGGAAGTTAATCTTTTTGTTCATAAGAAGAATACAGAGTAGCCAGGACAGTGAGGCTAGAACATGAGGACAAATGATTTGTGACTATAGAAAAGTCTAAAATTTAATTCCGAATTTTTGGTGAAGAGGCAAAATAAGCCTTTTCTTTCCTTTAACATATCTACATATCCTCAATGAAATCTGCTACCCACATGGAAGTTCTTTTATGCATGGAAGTCAAGGAGAGAGCCTGAGCTCAGCATTTTAGATAGGGCAAAACAGGAAACACTGATTCATCAGGGCCAGAAAAGTGCAGCCTGGAGCACCCAGGAGAACATAATTGTGGAGGAAGTTACAGGAATCTTTTATTTTAAATTAATTTTATTCGTACATTTTAGGTATACAAAATAATGACATTCATCATTGGAAATTTGCACCTTTACATAATCTCTCCTGGTTCTTATTTTTTTCCCACTCCCCTGCCCTCCCTTCAACCCCTCCATCCCTATTTACAAAGACTTTGTTTCCATTTTTTCATTTTCTCATATTAATTCCATTCCTTTCTTTCCTTTACCATAAACCTCCCACTTCCCCTTCCCCTTTGCCACTTTTCTTCCTATTTCATATTATCTATTACACCTTTTAGTCCTTATTTACACTTTCAGTTTCTCACACTAGAGAAACTATTCAGTATTTACACGTGTCCTATTTATTTCCCTTAAGAGTATTGCCTCAATGTGCATCCATTTAGCTATAAATGTCTCTAATTTCTCATTTTTTATGGCTGAGTGGTACTCCATTTTATTAAAAAAACACATTTTCTTTATCCAGTCTCCAGTTGATGGGAATTTGGGCTGCTTCCAAGTTTTAGCTATTACAAATTGTGCTGCTATGAACAAGGATACACATTATCACTGTGGTATGATCCTTTTAATTCTTTAGGGAAGATACCCAGCAGGGAAATACCTGGGTCAAATGGGACTTCCAGTCCTAGTTCTTTGAGGTATCTCCATACTGATTTCCACAGTGGTTGCACCAGTCTACATTCCCACCAGCAGTGGAGCAGTGTTCCTCTTTCCCCGCAGCCCCGCCAGCATTTATTAGTTGATTTCATGACAGCAGCCATTCTTTCTGGAGTGAGATGGAATCTCAGCGCTGTTTTCATTGCATCTCTCCAATCACCAGTGATGTTGAACGTTTTCTCATTTGTTTATTTGCTATTTCTACTTCTTTGTCTGAGAAATGTTTGTTCATTTCAGATGCCCATTTTTGGATTGGGTCTTTAAATTTTGGAGGTATGATTTTTTTAAGTTCTTTATAGATTCTAGATAGTAGACCTTTGTCTGAAAAATAGCAAGTGAAAATTTTTCCCACATTGTGGGTTGTCTCTTCACAGTGTTGGTAGTTTCTCTTGCTGTGCAGAAGCTTTTTTTTTCTTTTTTTGGTATTGGGGATTGAACTTCGGACCTTGCGCTTATGCGGCAGGCACCAGAACCACTGAGCTAAATCCCCGGCCTATGCAGAAGCTTTTTAATATGAAGAGATCCCATTTGTTGATTGTTTGTGCTAGTTCACGGGCAACTGAGGTTTTGTTCATAAAATGGTTTCCTACACCAATGTCTTCAAGAACTCTATCTAACCTCTGTTCCAGCCGGTTCAGCGTTTTTGTTTTAATATTTAGATCTTTAAACCATTTTGATTTTAGGTTAGAGCATGGTGAGAGATACAGGTCCAGTTTTAATCTCTGGCAAGTTGAAACCCAATTTATCCAGCACCATTTATTGAAGAGGCTATCTTTCCTCCAGTGAGGGTGTTTAGATCCTTTATCAAAGATGAGATGACTGAGTGTATCTGGAATTGTTTCTGCATCTTCTAATCTGTCCCACTGTTCCTCAGGTCTGTTTCTTTTCCAGTACCATGCTGTTTTTATCACAGTAGCTTTGTAATATAGTTTCAATTTGGGTGAGGTGATACCCCCTGCCATGTCTCTGTTGTCTAGAATTGCTTTTGCTATTCTAGGTCTCTTCTTGTTCCAAATGAATTTTTGGATTGTTTTCTCAAGGTCTGTGAAGTATGCTGCTGGGATCTCAATTGGGATTGCATTGAATCTATATAGAAGTTTTGGAAATATGGCCATTTTCACTATGTTAATGCTTCCTACCCAGGAGCAAGGGATGTCTTTCCATTTTCTGATATCATCTTCAACCTCTCTTTTCAGAGTGTTATAGTTTTCAGAGAAGAGATCTTTGATCTCTTTCATTAGGTTTATTCATAGGTATTTCAGTTTTTTGGATGCTATTGTAAAAGGAATTGTTTCCCTAATTTCTCTCTCAGTGAGTCTGTTATTTGTGTACAAGAAGGCTATTGATTTTTGAGTGTTGACCTTATATCCAGCTACTCTACAGAATCTGTCAATTAAGTCTAGAAGTCTTTTGGCAGAGTTTTTTGGGTATTCTATGTAAAATATCATATCTTTAGCAAATAATGACAGCTTAACTTCTTCCTTTCCTATCTTTACTCCTTTTATTTCTTTCTCTTGTCTAATTGCCATGGCTAATCTTTCCAAAACTGTATTGAACAGGAGTGGTGATAGCGGACATCCTTGTCTTGTTCCTGATTGTAGTGTGAAGGATTTCAGTTTTTGATCATTTAGTACGACATTGGCAGTTGGTTTTTAATACACAGCATTTATCAGATTGAGGTAGAGACTATATATTCCAATTTTTGTAGGGTTTTTATCACAAATGCATGTTGGATTTTGTCAAATGATTTTTTGGATCTTTTGAGATGATCATATGGTTTTTGCCCTTGGCTCTATTGATGTAGTGTATTACATTGATTGATTTGCATATGTTGAACCATCCCTGCATCCCTGGGATGAATCCCAGTTGGTCAGGGTGTATGACCTTCTCGATGATCTTCTGCATTCTGTTTGCCATTATCTTATTAAGGATTTTTGCATCTATGTTCATTAGTGAGATTGGCCTATAGTTCTCTTTTTCAGTTGGGTCTTTCTTTGCTTTATGGATCAAGGTGATGCTTGCTTCCAGGAATGAATTAGGGAATATTGCTTCTCTTTTAATTTCATTGAAGAGTTTAAACAGTAGTGGCAGTAGTTCCTCTCTAAATGTCTTCTAGAATTCAGCAGTGAAGCCATCAGGACCTGGGCTTTTCTTAGTTGGTAAGTTTTTAATTATGTTTTCAATTTCATTGATTGAAATTGGGTTGTTTAGAATTTTAAGTTCTTCTTCATTCAACTTGGTAATTCATATGTATCTAGGAATCTGTCCCTTTCTTCTGTGTTTTCCATCTTATTGGTGTATAGGTTCTGGAAGTTGGTACTGATGATCCTCTGGATTTCTGCTGGGTCTGTTGTAATTTCACCCTTTTCATTCCTAATTGCATGGATATAGGCCTTTTCTTTCCTTTTTCTGATAAGGTTGGCTAAGGGTTTGTCAATTTTGTTCAAAGAACCAATTCTTAGCTTCATTAATTTTTTTGTATGTTTCTCTTAGTCTCCATTGAATTGATTTCTGCTCTGATCTTTATAATTTCCTCCCGTGTATGAGCTTTGGGGTTTTCCTGCTCTTCTTTTTCTAGAAGCTTGAGGTTCAGCATCAGGTTGTTTAGTTGGGCTCTCTCTGTTTTCCTAATATGTGTATTCACTGCCATGAATTTCTCTTGTGAGATTGCTTTCATTGTGTCCCATGGATTCTGATATGTTGCATTGTCATTGTCATTTAATTGAAGGAACTGTCTGATTTCTTCTTTACTTTCCTCTGTGACCCCTTCATTATTCAGAAGTATGTTGTTCAATTTCCATGTGTTTATGAAATTCTTGTGGTTTCTTTTGCTATTGATATCCAATTTCATTGCACTATGTTCTGATAATATATAGGGGATAACTTCAGTTCCTTTGCACCTACTTAAACACATTCTATGAGCCAGTATGTGGTCTATTTTGGAGAAGGACAGGTGTGCAGCTGAAAAGAATATGTATTCTTATTTTGTGAGGTGGAACACTGTAAACATCTGTTAAGTTGATTTCTTCAAGAATTTGGTTGAGTTCTAGTATTTCATTGCTTATTTTTTGTCTAGTGGATCTATCTATTTGTGCCAGTGGGGTATTGAGGTCCCCCACTACAATTGTATTAGTGCATATATGACTTTTCATGTCCATTAGTATTTGTTTTATATAGTTGGGCACACTAGTGTTTGGTGCATAGATATTTATGATTGTCATCTCTTCCTCTTGGATTCGTCCCTTTACAAGGATGTAGTGTCCTTCTCCATCTCTTTTAATCAGTGTTGGTTTGAAACCTACTTGATCTGCCAAGAGGATAGTTACTCCTGCTTTTTTGGGGGTTCCTGTCGCATGGAGTATTGTTTTCCACCCTTTAACTTTCAATCTATGAGTTTCTCTTTGAATTACGTGTGTTTCTTGTATGCACTATATTGTTGGATTTTGCTTCTTGACCCATCCTGCCAGTCTATTTCTTTTGATTGGTGAATTGAGACCATTAACATTGATGGTTATAACTGAAATGTATTGCCTTGTCATTGCCATGACTTTTTCTTTTTGTTGGGTTCTCCCCATTTAAATTTAATTTCTTATCATGCCAGATGGGTTCATTCTGCTTTGCTTCCTGGGGTTGTGATCCTCAATGTCTGTTCCTAGGATATTGTGTAAAATTCTTTGGAGTGCTGGTTTGGTATTCACAAAGTTCCTAAGGTGTTCTTTGTCATGAAAGTATCTTATTTCTCCATCCATTTTGAAAGATAGTTTTGCAGGGTACATCAGTCTGGGTTAGAGGCTGTTTTCTTTTAGGCCTTGGAATATGTCACTCCAAGCTCTTCTTGCCTTGATGGTTTGAGTTGAGAAGTCTGCTGTGATTCTGATGGGCTTTCCTTTGTATGTGATTTGTTTCTTTTCTCTGACTGCTTGTAGAACTTTGCTCTTCTGTTGAGTTTCTGGAATCTTAACAATTACATGCCTATTTGTAGATGTTTTTTGATCAAGGCTATTTGGAGTCCTATATGCCTCACTTATGTGTATGTCAAGGTCTTTCCCCCTGCTTAGGAAGTTTTCTGCCATTACTTCTGTGAACAGTTTTTTTAATCTCATCTGCACTCTCTTCTGTTTCTTCGTTGACTCTGATCAGTCTTATGTTATTCTTCTTTGGATCATCTAGCAGCTGCTGGATTCATTTCTCGTGGTCCCTTACAAGTTTAAAGCAATTTTTTTCCTGGTCACTAATTGCAATCTTATCTTCTATCTCTGAAATTCTGTCCTTACATTGGCTCATTCTGCTGTGTAGATTTTCAATGGAGATTTTAATCTCCTGGAAATCTGTTTGTATCTGTTTTATGTATTCCATTTACTTCCTGTGTTGGTATTCTATCATGTTCCGCAGCTCCTCTATTTTTTTATCTGTGTCCTCTCTAGATTTACTAATCATGTCTTGCACAATGGGTACAATCTCTGGTGTTATCTGAGAAATTATTTCTGATTTCATTTTTTCCAGATCCTCTTTTGTTGCTTGTTCAGGGAGTCCTGGTGGTTTAGTATCAGAGTGTTCCATCTTGTTTCCCTTTGGGGTTGCTGTAGGTGATCTAGAAGTCTGGTTTTGACACTTGTTTATGTGTCTTCTCATTTTGACCGGTTGGGGGCTGCGTGCTGTTGGCACCTTGGTGGCTTGCCTCCTCTGGGCCTGGAACAGTGGAACAATAGCCCAGAAGCCCCTTCCTCTGGGCTGAGAGTGGTGGAATGGCAGCCCAGAAGCCCCCCCATATTGCTTTTTATTTTAGAGAAAATGTATCTTTATAGTTGAGAAATTAGGGAGATACTTATCCAAGTGATCAACTATGAAAATAAAATTCATAATGGTTATAGAGTATTTGTGAGAGAATATCCTTACTTTTGGGAGATGTACATTAAAGTATTTATAGGTGAAATGTTACAATATCTACTGCTAACTTTAAAAAAAGAGAGAGCGTGCCAGGGATTTAACTCAGTGGTGCTATGCCTGCCTCCCAAGCATAAGGTCCTCAGTTCAATTGCCAGTACCAAAAACAAACAAAAAAATGAGAGGAAAAAAAAGAGAAAACAAATGTGGCAAAATGTTAATGAATATTAATGAAGGGTATGTGAATGTTTATTGTAGTGGTCTTTCAAATTTTTCAAAATAATATGCTTAATGTTTGAATAAGTATAAACAAAATATCTAGGATCGTATATCTGTGCTCTTTAGTGTTGATTACCTTTCATCTTTCTTCTGTTTTCCTCTACCAAATTTGTTCTCTTTTCTCCAATCATAATCATCACCCACTATAGTTATTTACCTTAAGTAATACTACATGGGTCTAGTTACAGTGCTCTTAATAAAAGTAGTCTGTAAAAGCATATAGCAGCAAAGGGGCAGAATGTTGTAGATATGCCAGGAGTGGAGATAATTGGCAGTTCTGCCAGACTGTTCTGTTCTCCAAAAAGGCCACCTCATAGTACTGGATATTAAATATTTTGCAGAATTAAGAGAAAGAAATAGATAGTTTAGAAAAAACAATGCCCCAAATATTATCATTTTCAAATATGAAACTAGAGCAACCATTTATTTCAGAGTGCTGATTTAGTAATGTAAAACCATGATTTTTCTTTTCTTAGAGCCCTTACCCCTCCCTAGGTAATTGGTTTTAATGTCTGTGGAAATAATAAGCATTTATATGGAAGTATCCTTGGGGCCTCAATTGGGTATACAGTTAGCAATATATATTTGAAAGATATTTCTCCCAAAGTTACTGGTCAGCTTAACTAGTGGCCAGTCCCTATATTCCTTTTTAGGATAAAAATTCCATGGTTATAGGATACATTTCCTTTTTTGTCTTGATACCTGGAATTGAAATAGGGGGAATATGGGGAAATTTGTCTGGCTGGGGAGTCCTTGGGTTATGACACTTTCAAATTCCACTTTATCTTTGGTGACTTTGTAAAATGAGCCTTCTTATAATTCTATCCTCAATCCTGGGAGCTTGCCTAGTAGAAGGGAGAGAGTAACAGATTATTTATCATCCCAGCTGTTAAGGTGAAAAACCAGAAACAAAATTATTTTCTTTTTAAAATTTATATATTAATTGGTACATTTTAGGTATATAATACATTTACATTTATCATTGGGTGTTTGTACCTGTACATGATGTATCTTGGTTCTTATTTTTTCCCCATTACCTGTGTGCCCTTCACCCCCACCACCCTTCCCTATTTACATAGACTTTGTTTCCTTTTTTTTTCTTTCACATAATTTTTCCTTTACTTTCTTCCCTTTCCCCTTCCACTCCTACCACCCCTCCACCTTTGGACCTTTTCCTATTTCAAATTGTCAATTATTCATTTTAATCATTTTAATCCTTATTTGCACTTTCAGTTTCTCACATTAGAGAAACTATTTGGTATTTACACATGTGTGTCCTATTTATTTCACTTAAGAGTATGGCCTCAATATGCATCCATTTAGCTATAAATGACTCTAGTTTCTCATTCTTTATGGCTGAATAGTACTCCATTTTATTAAAAAACCACATCTTCTTTATCCAGTTTCCAGTTGATGGGCACTTGGGCTGTTTTCAAACCTTAGCTATTACAAACTGTGCCACTATAAACATAGGTGCACATATATCACTGTGGCATGATTCTTTTAATTCTTTTGGGAAGATAACCAGTAAGGGAATAGCTGGGTCAAATGGGACCTGTAGTCCTAGTTCTTTGAGGTATCTCCATACGGATTTCCACAGTGGTTGCACCAGTCTGCACTCCCACCAACAGTGGAGAAGGGTTCCTTTCTCTCCACACCCCTGCCAGCATTTGTTATTGGTTTATTTCTTGATAGCAGCCATTCTTTCTGGGGTGAGGTGGAATCTCAGGGTTGTTTTCATCTGCATCTCTCAAATGACCAGTGATGTTGAGCATTTTTTCATATATTTATTTGCTGTTTTTACTTCTTTATCTGAGAAATGTCTGTTCATTTCAGATGCCCATTTTTGAATTGGGTCTTTGAATTTGGGGGGTCTGCTTTTTTTCAATTCTTTATATAGTCTAGATAGTAGACCTTTGTCTGAGGTACAGCTGCTAAAAATTTCTTCCTATATTGTAGGTTGTCTGTTAGCTCTGTTGGTAGTTTCTCTTGCAGTGCAGAAGCTTTTTAATGAGATCCCAGTTGTTGATTTTTTGTGTTAGCTCCCATGCTACTGAAGTTTTGTTCATAAAGTCTTCCTATGCCAATGTCATTGAAAGTTCTACCTAACTTATCTTCCAGCAAGTTTACTGTTTCTGTCTTAATATTTATTGCTTTAATCCACTTCAATCTTAGTTTAGTGCATGGTGATAGGTATGGGTCTAGTTTTAATCTTTGGCAGGTTGAAATCCAGTTTTTCCAACACCATTTATTGAACAGGCTATCTTTTCTCCAATGAGAGTGATTGGCTCCTTTGTCAAAGATGAGGTGGCTGAGTATGTCTGGAGTTGTTTCTGCATCTTCTAATCTATTCCACTGATCTTCAGGTCTGTTTCTTTGCCAGTACCATGCTGTTTTTATCACAGTAGCTTTGTAGTATAGTTTCAAGTTGGGGATTGTGATACCCCCAGCCATGTCTCTGTTGCCCAGAATTGCTTTTGCTATTCTAGGTTTCTTCTGCTTCCAAATGAATTTTTGGATTGTTTTCCCTAGTTCTGTGAAGTATATTGTTGGAATTTCAATCTGTATTGCATTAAATCTATATAGTAGTTTTGGAAGTATGGCCATTTTCACTACATTGATTCTTCCTAGCCAGGAACAAGGGATATCTTTCCATTTTCTTATATCCTCTTCGATCTCCTTGTTCAGAGTGCTGTACTTTTCAGTGTAGAGGTCTTTTGCTTCCTTTGTTAGGTTGATTCCTAGATATTTCATTTTTTTAGTTGCTGTTGTAAAAGGAATTATTTCCAGAATTTCTCTCTCAATGGGTCTGCTATTTGCGTATAAGAAGCTATTTGCTATTGTTTTTTGAATGTTGACCTTATATCCAGCTACTCTACTGAATCTGTCAATTGGGTCTAGAAGGTTTTTGACTGAGTTTTTGGGTCTTCTATGTGAAGTATCATATCATCAGCAAATAATGACAGTTTAACTTCTTCCTTTCCTATCTTTATTCCTTTTATTTCTTTCTCTTGTCTAATTGCTATGGCTAATGTTTCCAGAACAATATTGAACAGGAGTGGTGATAGTGGGCATCCTTGTCTTGTTCCTGATTTTAGCATGAAAGTTTTCAGTTTTTGACCATTTAGTATGATGTTGGCTGTTGGTTTTTCTTAGATAGCTTAATCAGGTTGAGATAAAGACCTTCTATTCCAATTTTCTGTAGGGTTTTTATCATGAATGGGTGCTGGATTTTGTCAAATGCCTTTTCTGCATCTACTGAGATGATCATATGGTTTTTGTCCTTGACTCTGTTAATATAGTGTATTACATTTATTGATTTACAGATGTTGAACCATCCTTGCATCCCTGGGATAAATCCAACTTGGTCAGGGTGTATGATCTTCTTGATGACCCTCTATATTGTTTGCCAGTATCTTGTTGAGGATTTTTGCATCTATGTTCATTAGGGAGATTGGTCTGTAGTTCTCTTTTTGGGTTTGGTCTTTCCCTGGTTTTGGAATCAAAGTAACACTTGCTTCCAGGAAAGAATTTGGAAGCCTTGCTTCCTGTTCAATTTCCTTGATGAGTTTAAAGAGTAATGGTGATAGTTCTTCTTTAAACGTCTTGTAGAATTCAGCAGTGAAGCCATCAGGACCTGGGCTTTTCTTTGTTGGTAAATTTTTTATTACATTTTCAATTTCACTCATTGTTTTTGGGGTGTTTAGAATTTCTATGTCTTCTTCATTTAACTTGGGCAATTCGTATGTATCTAGGTATCTGTGCATTTCTTCTGTGTTTTCCACTTTATTAGAATACAGGTTCTAAAGTAGGTATTGATGATCCTCCGGATTTCTGTTGGATCTGTTGTGGCTTCACCTTTTTCATTCTTAATTGCATCGATTTGTGCCTTTTCTTTCCTTTTTTTGATAAGGTTGGCTAAAAGTTTATTGGTTTTATTTATTCTTTAAAAAAATCAGCTCTTTGATTCATTGATTTTTTGTATCATTCTCTTAATCTCCAGTGCATTGCTTTCTGCTTGGATCTTTATAATTTCCTTTCTTGTACAAGCTTTGGGTTTGTTATGCTCTTCTTTTTCTAGGAGCTTGAGGTTCTGCATTAAGTTATTTAACTGAGTTCTCTCGGTTGTCCTAATATGGGCATTCACTGCTATGAATTTCCCATGTAGAACTGCTTTCATTGTGTCCCACAGATTCCTCTATGTTGTACTGGAATTATCATTTACTTGTAGAAACTGTCTAATTTCTTCTTTAATTTCCTTTGTGACCCATTGCTTGTTCAGGAGAGTGTTATTCAATTTCCATGTGTTTGTGGGTGTTTTGTGGTTTCTTATGTTATTAATCTCCAAGTTTATTGCACTATGGTCTGATAATAAACAGGGGATAACTTGAATTTTTTTACATTTACTTAGATTTGCCCTATGAGCTAGCATGTGATCTATTTTGGAGAATGACCCGTGTGCAGCTGAAAAGAATGTGTACTCTGATTTTGTGGGGTGGAACACTCTATAAACACCTATTAAGTCCATTTGTTCAATAGCTTGGTTCAGTTCTAGAATTTCATCATTAATTTTTTTCCTAGATGATCTGTCTATTTGTGATAGAGGGGTTTTGAGGTCCCCCACTACAATTGTGTTATTGTTTATTTGGTTTTTCATGTCCATTAATATTTGTTTTGTATAGTTGGGGGCATTCATATTTGGTGCATAAATATTTAGGATTGTCATCTCTTCCTCTTGGATTGTTCCCTTCACAAGGATGTAGTGACCATCTTTGTCTCTCTTAATTAGTTTTGGTTTGAAATTTACTTTGTCTGCAAATAAGATTGCTACTCCTGCTTTTTTCTGGGATCCTGTCGCATGGAGAACTATTTTCTATCCTTTTACTTTCAGTCTAGGAATTTCCTTTTGAGTTAGGTGTGTTTTTTTGTATACAGGATATTGCTGGGGTTTGCTTCCCGTAATCTATTCTGTCAGTCTGTTTCTTTTGATTGGTGAATTGAGGCCATTAACATTGATAGTTATAATTGAGAGATATTGACTCATTCTTGCCATGATGTTTTATTGTTGTTGGCTCTTCTCCTATTTTTACCCATTTCCCTTTAGTGCCTTACCTTGCGTGGTGTCTTCTCTCTGTTGGCCCTCATGGAGTTGTGACCTTCATTGTCTTTTTCTAGGATATTGCATAAAATTGTTTGGAGTGCTGGTTTGTTGTTCATGAAATTTCTCAGGTGTTCTTTGTCGTGAAAGTATCTATCTCATTTCCCCATTGATTTTGAAAGATAATTTTGCCAGATACAGCAGTCTAGGTTGGAAATTATTTTCTTTTAGGGCTTGAAATACTTCACTCCAGGCTCTCCTTGATTTGAGGGTTTGTGTTGAGAAATCTACTGTGATTCTGATGGGCTTTCCTTTGTAGGTGATTTGTTTCTTTTCTCTAACTGCCTGTAGAATTTTGTTCTTCTGTTGGGTTTCTGGGATCTTGACTATTATATGTCTAGGTGTACATTTTTTTTTATCATGGCTGGGTGGAGTTCTATACGCCTCACTTATCTGTGTGTCCAGTTCTCCACCTCTGTCTGGGAAGTTTTCTACTATTACTTCTGGGAACAGTTTTTATGTCAATTGTACTTTCTCCTGTTTTTTTGTGGACTCCTATCAGTCTTATGTTATTCTTCTTTGCATCATCTAGCAGCTGTTGGATTGATTTCTCATGGTCCCTTACTATCTTTAAGAAATCTCTGTTTTCATGGTCCTTAACTGCAATCCTGTCTTCTATATCTGATATTCTGTCTTTAGATTCTCTTAGTCTGCTCTGCCTCCTTTCTATGGAGTTTTTCATCTCCTGAATATCTATTTGAATCTGTTTCATGGATTCCATTTCTTTCTTATGTTGGGCGATCATGGTTTCCATTTCTTTCTTATGCTGGGCATTCATGGCTTCCAGCATGTTTCTGATCTCATCTATTTTCTTGTCTGTTTCTGCTCTAGAGCCTGTAATCATGTCTTTCACTCTACGCACCATCTCTGTATTTATCTGGGAGATTATTTCTGCTTTGAATTTTTCTAGAGCCTCATGTATCTGCTTTGTTACTTCCTGTGCTATCAGTTCAGGGTGTCCAGGTAGTTGATTATCCAACTTTTCCACCTCATTTCCCCAAGAATTTCCTTTTTGTGGTGTGGAAGCCTGCATTTGTGCCTTGCTTAAATGTCTTCTCATTTTTGTTTTTGGTACTGTCCTTGGTTTAATTCCTGGGTTGATATTTCAAAATTGCTTAATGCAGGTATCTTTGCTGCTTGTGTTTAAAACCCTTGTGGAATGATTGCTTTTCAGAGGTGTCTTCCAGATATGGCTTGTTTTTAGGTTTTGAGGCTCTAATGACTCTGAGGCTATTTTATTTTCCTTATATCGGGAAGGAAAACTGATTAGATCAATCACAACATGTTAGGCCAAATGTTACAATCAGCAATACCATAGCATCAAGCACAGCTTAGGAAATGACAATTTGTGGTAGTTATTAATTTATCATATTGAACTATATGAAGTATAATCCCCTGTGCCTCTGTAGTGTGGGGCCAGGTAGCAGAAGACCCAGAAGGTGGTGGTGGTGGTGGTGGTGGGAATTGGGCCTTGCAAGAGCCAGCGCAGCTAAGTGGAGCACCAGATGAAGGGGGGGCTCCAAGCCACTCCCGGGACCTCACTGTGCCATGGGCAGGAACCCAACAAAATTATTTTCTAAAATCATATAATGGAAACTCAGTTCATCCATCAAGCTTAGTTTCACTCCATGTATACAAAGAACTATGTGAATTATTTTTTTCAAGTGGGAAAGAAAAGATTTTAAGACATAGTTTCTTCAAACTAACCAATAAAAATGGTATGAGATGTGGGTGTGTGTATGAGAGAGAGAGAGAAAGAGAAAGAAGATTTATTGTACATGTAGTAACTTCTGCCCAAAACTTAGCTGTTGTTACTTTACCCATCTAAGTTATGATCATCATCCTCATAATCCTCTGTGTTTATGACTGGAGTTCTCAAGAATTTAGAAGAAAGAAGCAAAATGATTTACCATTTGGAAAAATGTATTATACACAGGCAAATCTTGAGTGAAAGCTCTCATAATGCAGATTTTTACAGACATGGTTGGACAAAGAGCAGGGCAAATGTGTTCAAATGGAAAATGAAGTATGCGATAAAGAGCAAGAGAGATGATAAAACTGCCGCAGAATGGTAAATCAATATTTTTTAAATTATTATGGGGATATGTCAGTCATGGGGTCAGTGTGGAGGATGGGAAATTCAGTAGCTGGAAAGCAATGAAACACATGATCTTAGATTTTACATAGATTTAGAAACCAATCAAGGATAGCTAGCTGTAAGATTCAAAGAAAGGAAATATGAAAAAGTGAAGTTTGGAAAGATGAAGTCTTTTCAAGGGTTTTGAATAGATTGTGGATAATTGAAACCAGAAGAGGAAGAAAGTTTTTAAGACAGAGCCGATTCATCTTGCTTTGAAAGTGATGTTAGGACAAAAACGAAGGATATTTTGAGAGCACAGCTAGCAGGTGTGCTCCAGGGGATAGGCTTTGCTAGACCTGAGGTGAGTGGCAAGAAAAGAAGGTTGAAAGGACCTGAAAGTAGAAAAGACTCCTGGTGGGCACCTGGAAAGAAAGACAGTCTTCTGTGAGCTTGGAGGGATCAGACAGGTGTACTTAGCTTTGTTACCCTCAGTCATCCTTGCAAAACAGCTGATCCCTGGCTTATTTCTCTAGCTCTTCTCTTCCTTCTCAGTCTTGCTGTGAAAGAATCTTTTTCCTATTTCTAGGCTCCAGGGCTCCTAGTATCTGCTGGTGGTTTCAAGTTAATCAATGGAAGCAAGTCAATGCCTAGATGACTGGCAGCTTGCTGAGGCATGTGCTTTAGGTATTGCTGCTGCTTTTTATTTGTTATTGTTTTGTTTTAGAAGATTTCAAATGACAAGCAACTTTTAAAATGCCTCTTTGATGTAACTGATTACAGGTTTTTGCCCTCTCCTCACAAGAAAAAAAAAAAAAAGTCCCCTACAATGTTCTTTCTCATCACACATGTGTGGTATAACAACAATATACATGTCCACATAGAAAAGATAAAGAGGGCTACTGTCCCTCCCAAGAACTGCCAACCATCCATGGGGCTCCCAGTATCCACACAATGTCCCATCATTTTCTCTCCTGCTTATCAGTAACTTGTATAGACAAAAATGTTAGTTCTTGGGCTGGGGATTTAGTTCAGTTATGCCGTTGCCTGCCTTGCAAGTGCAAGGTCCTGCATTCGATCCCAAGTACCTCCCCCCGCAAAAAATGTTAGTTCTTTTTGTTGTTGCTGTTGCTATTACTAAAGTAGCAGGGTACTTACTTGTCAAAAGAGTAAAATCTTCATGACATCATAAAAATGACTGCTAGCTTTTTCTCTAAGTCCCATAGGACCATGGGGGTAGGGTGTCGGGGGGGGGCAGTGTGTGACATACAGTGTGTATTGTACTTATATGGAATTTTTTGAAAGTAAACCATGTCTGTGGATTTTTCTCTTAACTTACTCATCTCACAGGTGAGTCTCTGCAATCATTGGCCTTTTGTGGATTCAAACAAGACTCAAGTCCTAAGAGGATAGACAGAGGGTCGTGCCTTGAAGGGTCTTTCTGTGATGTTGTCTGTGGTCCTCTTTGCTATCACTTGGCCATTTTCCATGTAGACATAATTGAGCTAGGTATTCTGACCTCTCCTGGACACAGGCCATCGTGTCAGCACACCACTGTCGTAATTGGTTTGGTTGTTTTTGGATCACTCCTCTAGCTCCACCCCCAAACTGCTGGGCTAAGGCTTCTCTTCTTAGCAGAAGGCTGTGAGCTGGACATTTTTAGAAAGAAGAGGTCTCTGACTCTATGACCTGCATATCTAAAATGCCTTCATCCAAGCCAATGTGTGTGTTACTGTACCCCAAACATGTTTTTTGCTTTAATACTTCCTTTATTCTTCAGTTTATGTCTCCTCTGTCATTGGTAGTGTCTCTCCTCTTCAATTGCCCAATTCCTACCTCTCCTTAAAATTCAATAGAAACCATCCAAGAAGTCTTCCATGTTTATCTCAATGAGAAGTGATTGCTATATGATTAAGTTCCCCCATGACATTACCATTTATGTGCTATTTAACAACATCATTTACTGCTTTCTCTCACCTATTCACAAGTTCACTTCTGATCTCCACGACTACATTGTAAGTTATTTGAAGCTACATAATAGGTATCAAGACCTATAGATAAGTTCCTTTTGTAATCTTACGGAATTAACTAGGGTTTTGTTTATCTCATGTAAGTCAATATCCAAAAGAGCTACCCTTTGATACTAGGGTAACAGAAGTGTACTAAGGATTGACTCAAGAATAGAGCCATATATATTAACCAAGAGAAAGGAGGACACCATATACAAAGACATATTACAGGAGATGCTGACATGCTAGAGGAGGTACATGATCTTGATTACTTCATTTTAGAGAAATGAGGATTTCAAACTCCCATAATCCAATCCATTCCGAGTAAATTCACCAAAGGCAATGGAGTCAGATAGGCAGATTATTTGAACTCTTTCCCATTAAGGTTATATCCTCTGTAAACACATATGACACTGATTCATGAACTGGAACATGATTTAGAATCTAAGGGGAAGCCCAAAATGTACACATTTGACCTTTAGTACACAGTCTATTTTAGACTAAATTTTATTATGGATGCACTTAGCCCAGTATGATTGTAGTCAGAAACAGAGTTTGATTGGAGCTGACAGCAGCTCCTAGCCTCAGCATAAGCGCAGTGTGAGTGAGAGCCTGGCTCAGTGGGAATCCAAAAGGCAAATTCAACAGAACCATGAGAAGTACATTTGGGGTAACTCAGAGAGTGCCTGTTGGGCATGTAGCAGTTACATGGATTAGATCAGCAATGGTCAAAGGTTAAATAACTCAATGCATTGACAGCTGAATATGTGCTGGAGCCTGTCATCAAAAGTCAAATGAGAATAGCTAAAATATATCAACTTAGAGAAAATACAATGGAAAGAAATGGTTTAAGAAATGAATTCTTTGAATTAAAAGGATTAACATTATTCTCTTTCTAAAGATCCCATCTAAAGAAACAATTTTTATAATGATAAAGCATTTTTGGAAAAAAAATCCTGCAGTTCAGCATTACATTTGATTTGAAAGGTGATTGGAAGTCTTATAATAATTGTCAGAGAGTAAAATAGAAAATCATAAAAAGATAAAATAGCTTTCCCATCGTTAGACAATGAGTCAGCATTGTCTCAAGTTTTGAAATATAGATCTCTTGGCACCAGCTCTGAGCAAAAGCTTTTGAATGCTAAAATCCTATAAAAATGGAGAATAATTGCCCATAAAGGTTTAGTACCTTTCATGTAGTAAGCATTTTACTCATTTTGTTGAATTCACTATATACAGAAAATTGTTTTTGTTCTGTCCTCCTTTTTCTAGTTTTTTATTTCCTTTTTTCCTCTCAAATTATTTTATTATCCTCTCTTTTGGGTCTAGATGACACCTGAGTGTGATATGTTATTTTCCTGTTTTTATCCTATATTGCACCACTTTTACAGTTAGTCTTTGCACTGGTACACATATCAGTATAAATAAAATTATGTTTTGCACATTAGTCTGAATTTTGGTTTTACAACTATATTTGAACCTTATGAACTTTCATCTATTCACTTGCTTTATCCTTAAATGATACGTATTTCTTTGCACCTCATTGTAACTTAAAGATGTATATTGAACAATCCTGGTGTATACCAACAATGTTTCAATTAATAGTCTTTGTTCATATATTTTGCCCTAGTGTGAGTATACTGATAAAAACATTTCCTAAAGGTGAAACTTGATGGATCGCACAGTAGGCTGCATCTGATTTTTAGGGATATGCCCAAGTTGGTTTCCCTAGAACTTCTACAAACCTATAGTCTTATCATCGGTGAGGGACAAAGCCAGTACTCCCAGGCTCCAATCAATGACCACATTCACTTATCATTGCCAATGTTATTCATAAAAAATGTTATCTCAATGTTTAAATTTTTTTACTTTGAGTGAGAATAAGCATCTTGTTATAAATTTAAAAGTAGTTTTATTGAACAACCACCATCCGTTTTAATAAAAACTTATTCCTATCTTTTCACTTAATTGCTAATTAAATGAATTAAAAATTTTAAAAATTAGCAAAACTTTAAAAT
This sequence comes from Heterocephalus glaber, assembly GCF_053883595.1. Lineage (NCBI taxonomy): Eukaryota > Metazoa > Chordata > Mammalia > Rodentia > Bathyergidae > Heterocephalus > Heterocephalus glaber. Next base: position 9,098,281 of record NW_028258368.1, read on the forward strand.
GTATTCATGGTTTATATCTGAATGACAGTTGTTCACAGTTGACCTCTTACAGTTTTTTCTGAACCTCTTTATTTCTCTCATCTAACAGTGGAAGAGTGTGTGTGTGTGTGTGTGCGCGCGCGTGTGTGTGCATTGCATGTGTGCGTAGATTATTATCCAGTAGTTTTCACTCAGGATTTTTTCAGCAGGTTTTACATCTGTTCCTTGATTATCTGTCTTTTAATGTTGAAATATTCATGACTACAGTCTCTCTGAGTACATGAACAAATAAATGACTAAATTAGCATCACTAAGAGAAAATGTCAGAATAAAGGTGAGTGCTACACTTTGTTTTTTCCTTTGAAAATGATTATAAAAGGATTGTTAAGAGTTTCTCCTTTGTGATGAGCACCTTTGGCAAATTCTTTAAGTGACTTTAATTCACCACTAAATGTAACTTTCCTAATTCATTTTAGAGATTGTTCTCTATTCTCAGGAATGAAAGAGATAAGCCATCTAAATCTTTTAGGAGGAACCAAGATCAGTAAAGGAAACCTCATCCTGAAAGAGATGATTTGGATCAGAAGAAGGAACTTGCTTTTTCTTTTAACACACAAGTTAAGTCTGCACTATGGGTGAAATGTCCTCTGAGAGAACTTCTGGTGAATGACTGATGCCATCATCAGTGTCTACTTACTTCCTTGCTCTTGCCCAAGCAACACTGCTGTAAGCTCATTCTCATAAAAACTCCAGTAGAGAGTGACAACTGGCATATGGCACCACTTGGCTGTGTCACATGACTCAACAGGGTTGATCAGAATTGGGCAAAGGAACCATGCTGCTCTCTGCTGTCCACTGTATTGACAGAAAAATGGGTCATTAGCTGAGTATAAGTGATCTAAAAATCTGTTTAGTCTAGTTCCTAGAAAAGGCAGAGATCTTTTGATTTCTTTCTTTTTTTTTTTTTAGATTCCTCTTATTGCTTTTATTTTTTCTTTTTTCCCCATTAACTTTATTGGTACATTTTTGTAAATGATGATTTATTTTATTTTATTTTATTTTATTTTATTTTATTTTTCACCCCTCCACCCTTCCCTACTTACAAAGACTTCATTTCCATTTTTTCCATTTCTCATCATTTTTCCTTTCCCCTCTTTCTTTTTCCCTGCCCGTCCCACTACCCCTACCCCCTTGGACCTTTTCTTCCTATTTTGCATTATCGATCGTTCATTCTAATCATTGGTACATTTCAGGTATACAATATAATGACATTCATCATTGGAAATTTGCACCTTTACATAGTCTCTCTTGGTTCTTATTTATCATCCTTGCCCAGCCCTCCCTTCAAACCCTCCATTCCTCCCTATTTACAAAGATTTTGTTCCTAGTTTTCCATTTTCTCATATTAATCCCATTCCCTTCTATCCTTTCCTCTAGCCCTCCCACTTCCTTCCCCTTTGCCCCTTTTCTTCCTATTTCACATGACCTATTATACATTTAGTCCTTATTTACACTTTCAGTTTCTCACACCAGAGAAACTATTCGGTATTTATACATGTGTGTCCTATTTATTTTACTAAAGAGTATTGCCTGAATGTGCATCCACTTAGCTATAAATGTCTCCAATTTCTCATTTTTTATGGCTGAGTAGTACTCCATTTTATTTTAAAAAACCCACATTTTCTTTATCCAGTCCCCAGTTGATGGGCATTTGGGCTGCGTCCAAGTTTTAGCTATTACAAACAGTGCTGCTATGAACATGGGCGCACATATATCACTGTGGTATGATTCTTTTAATTCTTTGGGGACGATCCCCAGCAGTGGAATAGCGGGGTCAAGTGGGACTTCCAGTCCTAGTTCTTTGAGGTACCTCCGTACTGATTTCCACAGTGGTTGCACCAGTCTACACTCCCACCAGCAGTGGAGCAGGGTTCCTCTTTCCCCACAGCCCCGACAGGATTTGCTATTGGTTGATTTCATGACAGCAGCCATTCTTTCTAGGGTGAAGTGGAATCTCAGTGTTGTTTTCATTTGCATCTCTCGAATGACCAGTGATGTGGGACATTTTTTCATGTATTTATTTGCTATTTCTACTTCCTTGTCTGAGAAATGTCTACTCATTTCAGATGCCCATTTTCGGATTGGGTCTTTAAATTTGGGAGGTCTGATCTTTTTAAATTCTTTATAGATTCGAGATAGTAGACCTTTGTCTGAGGAAGAGCAGGTGAAGATTTTTTCCCACATTGTGGGTTGTCTCTTCACACTGCTGGTGGTTTCTCTTGCTATGCAGAAGCCTTTTAATAAGAAGAGATCCCATATATTGATTGTTTGTGGTAGTTCATGGGCAACTGAGATTTTGTTCATAAAATCTTTTCCTACACCGATGTCTTCAAGGGTTCTACCTACCCTCTGTTCCAACTGGTTCAGAGTTTCTATTTTAATATTTAGATCTTTAATCCATTTTGATTTTAGTTTAGTGCGTGGTGAGAGATACAGGTCTAGTTTTAATCTTTGGCAAGTTGAAGCCCAATTTTTCCAGCACCATTTATTAATGAGGCTATCTTTCCTCCAGTGAGGGTGTTTGGCTCCTTTGTCGAAGATGAGATGGCTGAGTGTGTCTGGCATTGTTTCTGCATCTTCTAATCTGTTCCACTGGTCCTCAGGCCTGTTTCTTTGCCAGTACCATGCTGTTTTTATCACAGTAGCTTTGTAGTAGAGGTGCAGGTTGGGGATTGTGATACCCCCTGCCATGTCTCTGTTACCTAGAATTGCTTTTGCTATTCTGGGTCTCTTCTTGTTCCAAAGGAATTTGTGGATTGTTTTCTCAAGGTCCATGAAGTATGCTGCTGAGATTTCAATTGCAATTGCATTAAATCTATATAGCAGTTTTGGAAGTATGACCATTTTCACTATATTAATCCTTCCTACCCAGGAGCAGGGGATGTCTGTCCATTTTCTGATATCATCTTCAATCTCTCTTTTCAGAATGCCATAGTTTTCAGAGAAGAGGTCTTTGATTTCTTTTGTTAGGTTGATTGCTAGGTATTTCAGTGTTTTGGATGCTATTGTGAAAGGAATTATTTGCCCTATTTCTCTCTCAGTGAGTCTGTCATTGGTGTAGAGGAAAGCTATTGATTTTTGTGTGTTGACCTTGTAACCAGCCACTTGACTGAATTTGGTTATTAAGACTAGAAGACTTTTGGTGGAGTTCTTGGGGTCTTCTATGTAGAGTATCATGTCATCTGCAAATAATGACAATTTGACTTCTTCATTTCCTATCTTTATTCCTTTTATTTCTTTCTCTTGTCTAATTGCCATGGCTAATGTTTCCAGAACTACATTGAACAAGAGTGGTGATAGTGGACATCCTTGTCTTGTTCCTGATTTTAGAGTGAAGGATTTCAGTTTTTGACCATTTAGTATGATATTGCCTGTTGGTATTTCATAGATGGCTTCTATCAGTTTGAGGTAGAGATCATCTACTCCAATTTTTTGTAGGGTTTTAATCATAAATGCATGTTGGATTTTGTCAAATGCTTTTTCTGCATCTATGGAGATGATCATATGGTTTTTGTTCTTGGCTCTATTGATATAGTGTATTACATTGATTGATTTGCATATATTGAACCATCCCTGCATCCCTGGGATGAATCCCACTTGATCAGGGTGTATGATCTTCTTGATGATCTTCTGCATTCTGTTTGCCATTATCTTATTAATGATTTTTGCATCTATGTTCATTAGTGAGATTGGCCTATAGTTCTCCTTTTCGGTTGGGTCTTTCTCTGCTTTGGGGATCAAGGTGATGCTTGCTTCCAGGAATGAATTTGGGAGTATTGCTTCCCTTTCAATTTCCTTGAAGAGTTTAAACAGTAGTGGCAGCAGTTCTTCTCTAAATGTCTTGTAGAATTCAGCAGTGAAGCCATCAGGGCCCGGGTTTTTCTTAGTTGATAAGTTTTTAATTACATTTTCAATTTCATTGGTTGATATTGGGTTGTTCAGAATTTTAAGGTCTTCTTCATTCAACTTTGGTAATTCGTGTGTATCTAGGAATCTGTCCATTTCTTCTGTGTTGTCCACCTTATTGGCATAAAGGTTCTGGAAGTAGGTATTGATGATCCTCTGGCTATCTGCTGGGTCTGTTGTAATTTCACCATTTTCATTCCTAATTGCATGGATTTGGGCCTTTTCTTTCCTTTTTCTGACAAGATTGGCTAAGGGTTTATCAATTTTGTTGATTCTTTCGAAGAACCAACTCTTAGCTTCATTGATTTTTTTGTATCGTTCTCTTAGTCTCCATTGCATTGATTTCTGCTCTGATCTTTATAATTTTCTCCCTTGTATGAGCTTTGGGGTTGTCCTGCTCTTCTTTTTCTAGAATTGAGGTTCAGCATCAGGTTGTTTAATTGGGCTCATTCTGTTTTCCTAATATGCATATTCACTGCTATGAATTTCCCTTGTAAGACTGCTTTCATTGTGTCCCATAGATTCCGATATGTTGTATTGTCGTTGTCATTTAATTGAAGGAACTGTCTGATTTCATCTTTATTTTCCTCTGTGACTCATTGGTTATTCAGAAGTGTGTTGTTCAATTTCCAAGTGTTTATGAAATTTTTTGAGTTTCTTTTGCTATGGATCTCCAATATGGTCTCGTAATATGCAGGGGATAACTTCAACTCCTTTGCACTTAATTAAACATGTTCTATGTGGGAGTATATGGTCTATTTTAGAGAATGACCCATGTGCAGCTGAGAAGAATGTGTATTCTGATTTTGTGGGGTGGAAGACTCTGTAAACATCTGTTAAGTTCATTTGTTCAAGAGTTCAATTGAGTTCTAGTATTTCATTACTTATTTTTAGTCTAGTTGATCTATCTATTTGTGACAGTGGGGTGTTGAGGTCCCCCACTACAATTGTATTAGTGCATATATGACTTTTCGTGTCCATTAGTATTTGTTTTATATAGTTGGGCACACTAGTGTTTGGTGCATAGATATTTATGATTGTCATCTCTTCCTCTTGGATTCGTCCCTTTACAAGGATGTAGTGTCCTTCTTCATTTCTCTTAATCAGTGTTGGTTTGAAATCTACTTGATCTGCCAAGAGGATAATTACTCCTGCTTTTTTTTGGGTTCCTGTCGCATGGAGTATTGTTTTCCACCCTTTAACTTTCAGTCTATGAGTTTCCTTTTGAATTAAGTGTGTTTCTTGTATGCAGTATATTGTTGGATTTTGCTTCTTGACCCATCCTGCCAGTCTATTTCTTTTGATTGGTGAATTGAGACCATTAACATTGATGGTTATAACTGAAATGTATTGCCTTGTCATTGCCATGACTTTTTCTTTTTGTTGGGTTCTCCCCATTTAAATTTAATTTCTTATCATGCCAGATGGATTCATTCTACTTTGCTTCCTGGGGTTGTGATCCTCAATGTCTGTTCCTAGGCTATTGTGTAAAATTCTTTGGAGTGCTGGTTTGGTATTCACAAAGTTCCTAAGGTGTTCTTTGTCATGAAAGTATCTTATTTCTCCATCCATTTTGAAAGATAGTTTTGCAGGGTACATCAATCTGGGTTGGAGGCTGTTTTCTTTTGGGCCTTGGAATATGTTACTCCAAGCTCTTCTTGCCTTGATGGTTTGAGTTGAGAAGTCTGCTGTGATTCTGATGGGCTTTCCTTTGTATGTGATTTGTTTCTTTTCTCTAACTGCTTGTAGAACTTTGCTCTTCTGTTGAGTTTCTGGAATCTTAACAGTTATATGCCTATGTGTAGATTTTTTTTGATCAAGGCTATTTGGAGTGCTATATGCCTCACTTATGTGTATGTCAAGCTCTTTACCCCTGCTTGGGAAGTTTTCTGCCATTTTTTCTGTGAAGAGATTTTTTAATCTCATCTCTACTCTCTCCTGCTTCTTCATTGAGCCCAATCAGTCTTATGTTATTCTTCTTTGCATCATCTAGCAGCTGCTGGATTGATTTCTCATGTTCCCTTATAATTTTGAAGCAATTTTTCTTTTCCTGGTACTAATTGCAATCTTATCTTCTGTGTCTGAAATTCTGTCCTCACATTGGTTCATTCTGCTGTGTAGACTTTCAATGGAGTTTTTCATGTCCTGGAAATCTATTTGCATCTGTTTTATGGATTCCATTTGTTTCCTGTGTTGGGATTCCATCATGTTCCTGAGCTCCTCTCTAGATTTATTAATCATGTCTTGCACTAGTGGCACAATTTCTCCTGTTATCTGAGAAATTATTTCTGATTTCATTTTTTCCAGATCCCCTTTTGTTGCCAGTTCAGTGGGTCCAGGTGGTTGAGTATCAGTGTTCCATCTCATTTCCCTTTGGGGTTGCTGTAGGTGATCTGGAAGTCTGGTTTTGAGACTTATTTCCACTGGGGTGGGGGCTGTTGGCACCTGCATGGATTACTTCCTCTGAGCTAGGAGAGGTGGGACAGGGGCTGGGAGCAACTGTAAGGATGGTGGCCCAAAAGCCCTTTTCCTGTGGGCTGGGAGCAGTGGGAGGGATGGTGGTCAGAAAGCCCCTTCCTCTGGTTCAGGAGCAGTGGGATTGTGACTCAGCAGGCCCTACCTCTGGGCCAGGAGCAGTGGGAGATATGGTGGCCCAGAAGCCCCTTCCTCTGGGCCAGGAGCAGCGGGCCAGAAGGTGGCCCAAAAACCCTATCCTCTGGGCTAGGAGCATTGGCAGGGATGGTAGCCAGAAAGCCCCTTCCTCTGGACCAGGAGCAGTGGGATGGTGGCTCAGAAGCCCCTACCTCTGGGCCGGGAACAGCAGGACTCAGTACCATGGTCTGGTGGTCAGGTGTCCTCTGCATCTTTGTAGTGTGGAACCAGGTGGCTGTACAGAGGAGCAGTGTGGGGGGTCCAGTGGTTTGCTGCTGGGGCGCGGGCTGATTCGGTGTGTTCCCCATGACTCAGGACCTCGGTAGGGCATGCACAGACCTGCCTGTCTGCAGTGGGCTGATTCAGCATGTTTTGTGCAACTCTGCCTGCTGGCTTCAGTGTGGCCTCTGTCTCTATGGCTCTCACTCTCACCTCTTCCTTACCTCTATTGGCACATTTTAGATATAAAATACAGTTACATTCATCATTGGGATCTTGTACCATTACATGAGTCTCTTGGTTCTTATTTTTTTTCCCTTTCCCCTGCCCTCCCTTCACCCCCTCCACCCTTCCCTATTTGCAAAGACCTTGTTTCCATTTTTTTCCGCTTCTCATATTTTTTCTGTTCCCTTTTTTCCCTTCCCCTACCCCTCCCAATTCCCCTGCTCTTTTAGACCTTTTCTTCCTGTTACACAATATCAGTTATACATTTTTTAAATTACAATATTAAGATCTAGGAGACATTACCACAGATTTTACAGAATTTAAAAGGATATAGAAAGCATATTACAAAAATCTTTTTTGAAATCAATTTGACAACTTCTAAGAAGTAACTTGGAAGATAAATTAATGAAACTAACTCTGGAGGAAATATAAAATTTGAATAGCACCTATTAAAGAAAGTATATTCCTAGCTTGAAAACCTACCTATATGACAACAGCAGGCTCATAAACATTTTAACTGATAAATTATATCAAATATTTAAAGCAGAAAAAAGAAGGAACACTTCTTCCCTCATTTTAGGAGCTTAACATTGTGCTAATCCTAAAACTGGATAAAGATAATAGAATAAAAAAGTATGAACATAGATAGAAATTTGTTTAACAAAACAAACTATTAGAAGTCAGATCTGGCAGGATGTAGAAAGTGGTTTTGTTATAGGGATGGCAGTGTTGGGTTCAGCATTGGAAGATCTACCCCCAAAAGTCATCATTTTAACAGAGGAAAGGAAAAAGTGAAATGATCCTGTCAGTAGTTGGAGAAAAAGTATTGGACGAAATTCTACAGCTGTTCATGGTAAAAGCTATCAGGAGACTAGAAGTAGAACAGAACCTTCTCAACAGATTAAAGACATGTACTCCATTCTTCCAGTGAGAATGCCTTATATGAATGGAGAAGACACAATGCTTCTCCTTAAGGCGAGGAACAAGGGCAGATATGCTTACTCTTTATCTGTCCATTAAACTTTGAAACCTAGTCCCCACCAAAATAGTCTGGCAATAAAATGACACAACTCGGATAGGATTGGCATGACAGAAGCAAAATCTTTATATGTAGATGAAATGATCTTCTACAGAGAAAATACTAAGAAATCTCTAGGAACCCCTAGAACTTGTACTTGAATTTAGCAGGATTAGAAAACACAAGGTATATATAAAATTCAGGTCTGTGTATACTTGCTAAAAATGAAGAATTGGATATTGAAATTTAAAAGATATGTAGGAGTACAAATGACCTAGAAAAGTTAAAAACAAAAACAGTGTTGGCAGATATTTAGTACCTAATTTTAAGACTTCTTCTAAAGCTACAGTAATCAAGGCAGGGTTGGTGTAAGGAAAGACATATAGATCATTTGAAGAAAACAGAGAATCTAGAAATAGAACCACACTTATATGGTCCACTGAGTTTTGAAAGATTATTTAACATTAGCATTTTATAGAATATGAATTCAATTCAAAAGCTGAGTAAGAGACAGTGTTTTCAGCAAGCAGCACTAGAACACCTGGTGTCCATATATAAAAAATTAACCTCAACCCTTTTTTTCCATACATGAAAATAACTTGAAGGGATCTATGAACCTAAATAAGAAAGCCTAAAGGTATAAAACTTTAAGAAGAAATTATAAGGGAAAATATTTATGAATTCAAGGTAGGCAAGAACTACCTAGGATACAAAAGACATGATGTATAAAAGAAAAAAATTGGTAAATGAGATTCCATCAAAATTTAGAACTTTAAATGACATCATTAAAATGAGAAGTAGTCCTTAAACAGACCATATTTACAATGCATATAACCTATGACCAGGATATATAAAGAATTCTTAGAGCTCATTAATAGACAACCCAATTAAAAAGTAGACATAAGAAGATGATAAATAGCCAGTACAGCTCAAGGAAAGCCGTGCAACTCTAGAATCAGAAAAATACTAATCAGTACAATAACAAGATTGAATTATACACTCATTAACGAGATGAAGTTAAAATTTTTAAAAGCCTTGTCATGACTTTTTCTTTTTGTTGGATTCTCCCCCTTTGCTTTTAATTTGTCACGCCCAATGGATTCATTCTGCTGGGTTTCCTGGGGTTGTGATCCTCATTGTCCTTTCCTAGGGTATTGTCTAAAATTTTTTGGAGAGCCAGTTTGGTATTCATGAAGTTCCTGAGGTGCTCTTTATCATGAAAGTGTATTATTTCTCCATCAATTTTGAAAGATAGTTTTGCAGGGTACATCAATCTGGGTTGGAGGCTGTTTTCCTTTAGGGCTTGAAATACATCACTCCAAGCTCTTCTTGCCTTGAGGGTTTGCATTGGGAAGTCTGCTGTGATTCTGATGGGCTTTCCTTTGTATGTGATTTGTTTCTTTTCTCTCACTGCTTGTAGAATTTTGTTCTTCTGTTGGATTTCTGGAATCCTAACTATTATATGCCTATGTGTAGATTTTTTTTTTGATTAAGGCTAGCTCGAATCCTATATGCCTCACTTATCTGTATGTCAAGTTCTTTTCCCCTCCTTGGGAAGTTTTCTGCCATCACTTCTGTGAACAGTTTTTTATGTCTTCTGCACTCTCTCCTCTTTCTTCATTGAGTCAAATCAGTCTTATGTTATTCTTCTTTGCATCATCTAGCAGCTGCTGGATTGATTTCTCTTGTTCCCTTACAATTTTAAAGCAATTTTTCTTTTCCTCCTCACTAATTGCAATTTTATCTTCTATATGTGAAATTCTGTCCTCACATTGGTTCATTCTGCTGTGCAGACTTTCGATGGAGTTTTTAATCTCTTGGAAATCTGTTTGTATCTGTTTGATGGATTCCATTTGTTTCCTATGTTGGGATTCCATCATGTTCCTCAGATCCTCTATTTTTTTTATCTGTGTCCTCTCTACATTTATCAATCATGTCTTGCACTATGAGCAAAATCTTTGCTGTTATCTGAGTAATTATTTCTGATTTCATTTTTCCCAGATCCTCTTTTGTTGCCAGTTCAGAGAGTCCAGGGGGTTGAGTATCAGATTGTTCCATCTCATTTCCCTTTGGGGTTGCTGTAGGTGATCTGGAAGTCTGTTTTTGAGGCTTGTTTATGTGTCTTCTCATTTCCACGGTGGGAGGGTTGCTTCTGGCACCCACGCCACTCACCTTCTCTGCCGTAGGAGCTTGGGATGGCAGCAGGGGAGCTTTCTTCCAGGTTCTGGGACCGGCTCACCTTCTCTGCCCTAGGAGCCTGGGATGGAGGTGAGGAGCTTCCTTCCAGGTTCTGGGAGCAGCTCACCTTCTCTGCCCTAGGAACCTGGGATGGAGGCAAGGACCTTCCTTCCAGGTGTTGGGACCAGTTGAGCTTCTCTGCCCTAGGAGCCTGGGATGGAGGCCGGGAGCTTCCTTCTGGGTGCCTTCTGATTTCTTTCTCCTCTCCAAAGCATACTACTACAGACAGAATATTCAGTCTTGTGTAAGAAGGTGGTATCACTTCAAAACTTTCTGAACTTTCTGCCTCTTTTGGGGGGATAATTTTGAAAGAATAAATAACTTAAGAGTCATTTATTTCCTGGTTTAAGGATGTGGTTTAATGCTTTGAAATGTTTCACTGATATCTTTGATTTTTTAATTTTGAGTCTACTGTAGAAAAAGATTTGCTTATGAGTCATCTATTTGTTTCTAATTATGTCTCTCCATTGTTCTCAAAAGCATCATTGGTAAAAGTTACTATGGAATGTGGAAATAGGAGAAATTTGACAAATAGAGAGATTTATTTAAAATATAAGTGCCTATAAACTCTAACATAACTATACTGAATATTTCAGCTGTTATATTTTTGGGTTTTTTTTAAAGAATACATCTTAAAAATAACTTTAAGTCTAATGGCTGCCATCTAATTGAGAAAACAAAGAGAATATTCTGTGATCCTGACTTTCAACAATATGTCCTTTATGTAAATATACTTTTTAAAAAAAATAAGAAACCACAATTTTTGAAGTTATTCTCTGAGTTTATACTGCATATTATCAAGACAGTAAGAAGAAAGTACTTTCCTCCGTACTAAGTGCACAAATAGAATATGGCAAAGAAGATAGACTACATCTTATGCTTTGAAGGCTGACTGAAAATGAAATACTTATAGATTTTGTAAAACATATAGAAAATACAATGGAAAAGGATACCACTAAAAATATCAAGGCAGAAAATCTCTAGGAATTATACTATAAATCCTTACTGAGAGCCACATGGATTGCTTAAATAAATGTTTTCCAAATGGGAAAACAACATATTGTGTAGACCTCAATATTCTCCAAAATGATGTCCATATTTAATGGAATCCCCTGTTTTAGAGAAATTTTCCAAAACTCATCTGAAAGTACAAACAGGTAAGAATTGCTATTATTGAAAGAAAAGTATTCTGTGGAACTTCCTAAAGAGTTGAATGTATGAAAAAGCTACAAAATATGAAACAGTGTGATATATGACAGGAAAGAAATTCAGATCAATGAAGCAGGGTAGAAACACTAGGAAAAAGATTCACATACACCGAAGTTTATAGTATATAATTAAAACAACATTTCAAGTAAGTTTTAGATGTGGGGAAAATGAAAATGTTCAATAAATTAGATATTAATTTTGTTTTAAAAGATCATGTTTATCATGTTTTTGTTTATTTTATATCAGAATTGTTACAGCACCATGGTGGAGGGAGTGATTTACAGATGAGCTGGGGTATGACCTTCTTAGCTGCCAGAGTAGATGGTAAACTCTGTGAGCAGCCCCATTTATTTACCCCATGAAAAAATATTTTCTGCATGCACTCTGATGTGAAATATGCTAGAAAATAGCACTTTTTAAAGTACACCAAGAGAATTTTAAATGGATTTTTAAATTAAATGCAAATGAAATTATAGAAGAGCTACCAGAAAATATGAACATTTATATTGGATCCAGGCAGTTTTTGGAAGAATACAATAAAGATAAAAGTTATAAGGGAAAACAAATTATATTTGGTGAGCTGAAATGAAAATTTCACTAATAAAGATCACTAATAACAAATAAATGAAAGTTAAAACAACCTCAAGATTCTCTTTTCATGTGTCAAATGGGTAGATGTAAAAAGATTCACAATTCTCAGGGTTGGCTGGTGTGGGGGACATTGAGTGCTTTCACACATTGCTGAGGAGTAAATGAATTGAAATCAACTTTTAAGGGGACATTTCAAGATAGGTTATTTCATTTTTAAAAATCCATATACTATAATTTTAAAGTTTTAGGGTCTATTTTAAGTAAACAAAGAACCTAAATTTAATATACAATTATGTTCCTCTCAGCATAATCTAAAAAAGGGACAATTTAAAGAAATTTAAAATTCTATAAATGGAAGATCATAAAAGTTTGTTTATTTCTATAATGGCATTCTATTTAGTCATTGAAAATGTCACAGAAAATGCTTATCTGTTGATAAGAGAAAATATTCACAGTACAGAGCCAAGCAATAAAATGTAAGTTTTGGGAGTATGATGTTACTTCTATAAAGCAATATATAAACAAACAAAAATATAGTAGAAAGCAGACAGCAAAATGTAAATGATGATTATCTAATAGGGCTGAGTCATAGGCAACGTTTGCTTTTTCTTTATTTTCTATTTTTTAAGTTATCTGCATCAAACATATTCTTTTTCTACTTGTGTTTTAAAACTAGCTTTTAAGGCCCAGGGATTTAGCTCAGTGGCTCCATCGCCTGCCTTACAAGCTCAAGGTCCTGAGTTTGATCCCTGGTACCCCCCCAAAAAAAACCAAAAAAAAAAAAAAAAAAACTATTTTATGAAAATACAGGAGAAACAGCTATGGTTTATTCCATTTGAAAATGTGTATACAAGCATGATTTAAGTGATTGATGCAAACTGTGTTAGCATATTAATGCTAACATTGTCCAAAGAATTGGTCTTCTGATTATTGATGGGCTGCAATCATAGAAGATTAGTACATTTTGGAAGATGGCCTAATAAAACAGAATCAAAATATCCAGTGGAATTTGTGCACTACCCAAGACTCTGTAATTCTAGCTTTGCTGTCTCACCAGAATGGCATCACCTCAATAATAAATACCTTGTACAGAACTAATATATATTTGATGATTTTTATAAATTTTGATAATTTTGAAAATTTCTACTTTATTTAAATTAAAGAAACTTGCATTGTTTATTTTGATGAAAATTGTAATAAAATTTTGAAATTATTTATATCTCTATTATGAACATATGTGTTTATTTAATGCTATCCTTCAATCTCATATATTAGTAAAGAAATCGATTTATTTTAAGGTGATAAATAAAAAGGATCCCTTCACCTAACCAGTCTCAATGGAACTCCCTAAGCTATATGTGGCCTAATGTCTTCATATGTTTGGGAACTTAACAAATTTAATAACTTACTGAGATTTATCAGATATAGAATATCGAAATCTAACATATTCATGGGCATAATTACGTTGAAAATCTACATTCTCTTTAAAATGTTTTCTTTAAAGTTTTTTCAGAAGTACATTTTATTACACATTATTGAAGTTTACAAGATGATGTGTGATGTAAATAGATTATTTCATATGAACAAATTTTTTTACCTCCTAGGTTGAGTTTACTCTTAGAAATTTTATTTTTTGATGCCATTGTAAATGAATGTTTTCTAGATTTTCTTTTCAGCTAGGTCATTATTTGTATGTAGAAATGTTTCCTATCTTTTTATGCTTTCTTTGTAACATGTGAATTTATTGGATTTATTTATTGGTTCTAGCAGTTATTTTGTGGAAGCTCTCTTACATATATGCTCATGTCATCTTCAGATAAGGGTAATACTACTTCTTTCTTTGTGGGTTTGGAAGTCTCATATGGCCTTCTCTTATCTGACTGGTCTTGCCAGTACTTCCAGTACTGTGAAGAACAGAGGAAGTGAGAGTGGACAGCCTTGCCTTGCATCTTAGTAGGAAAGCACTTTGTTATTTCCTATTGATTATGAGGTTAGCTCTGGATTTTCCGTAAGTGGTCTGTGTTGCGTTCAAGAACTTTCCCTCCATACTATTGAGCTTTTATCAAGCAAAGAAGCTAAACTTTGTCAAATGCATTTTCTACATCAATTGAAAATATTGTGTCATATTTGTCTTTCATTCTGTTAATATGACATATTGGATTGATTGATTTGTGTATATAAATCCAGGATGGATTTCAGAAACAAGACATATAAACCATGTTTAAAATCTCAAGGAGAAAAAATTGAAAATAATTCTATTATCTTGAAAGGGATAGAAATGATGATTTATAGGAGACACAAAACATTCAATAGCCAGGCTTGGTGGTGCATGTCTGTAATCCTAGCACTCAAGAGGCTGAGGCAGGAGGATTCCCATGAGTTAGAGGCCAGGCTGGGCTACAATGCAAGACCCTGTCTCAAAAACATTCAATAAAAATGATTATTGCCATCTTATGTGCATTTTGAGTAACTTCTTGTTAGATTACCAGCTTCTATTTAATAGCTAACATTTTTAGAGGGTCTAATACTTGCCAGGTGCTGTTTTATGTATTTTATAAATATTATATGTTATAGTCACTACAAGAGGCACTACTAAAATTGGTGTACTACAAATATTGAAGGTTATAAATAAAAGGGATTTAAGTAGCAGATTTGATCTAATGCAACATAATTATTTAGTGATAGAGACAGGACTCATGTGAGTCCAGGGCTACCTTTACTAGTATATGAGGTATAACCAAAGCATATGGTGAATGTGTACATTTTTTTAAAATGTGTTATATTAAAAGACACATTGTCACTATTCGCCCTCAAAATAGCCCCTCCCTTACTTTGAACACACTTATCCCATCATTCTTGCCACTTTCTGAAACCATTCTGGAAGTCCCCTTTTGTAATCTATAGTTGCACTGTTATGGCTGCCTTCATGTCCTGAATCATTTCAAAACATTTACCTTTCACGGTTATTTTTACCTTGAGAAAGAGTTGGAAGTGCCATAGTGCCAGATCTGGTGAATATGATGGATGAGAACTCCCTTAATGTTTTTGCAAAACTGTCTTTCCATTGGATGGCACGTGACAGAAATACTCACCATATTTTTTATTACATCTTGTAAAGATGCTAACACATGTTCTTCCATCCCTTCACTTTTAGCTTATTACATTCATGTACTATAATGGGTCCCTTATAGGCAGTGTCTAGTTAGATCTTATTTTTATTTAAAAATTCGTGATACTCTTTGTCTACAGATACTCTATGTCTTTGATAGGAGAGGTTAAACCATGTACATTCAAGGCTATTATTGATTCCATAAGTAAGGGATTCTGTTATTTCTTAATGTTTTCTGGTTGTTTTGAAGACAATTTGCCCTTTTCTTCCTATCTTGTTGTCTACCTTTGTGATTTGGTAATTTTCTGTAGTTTTAAGCTTTGAGTCCTTTTTCTCATATATGCATCTGCTGTGATTTTTTTGCTTTGTGGTTATCATGGGGAGTACACAAAATATAGTTAAAATAGGACATTTTAAACTAGAAACAACTTAGTTTAAGTTGTACACAAATACTCTAGACCAGGGATGGTGAATCTTTTAGAGCTTTCAATGATAACAAACAGCCCTACAGCTCTACTCTCGACTTTATATCTCATACAATTTATATTTTTATTTTATATGTTCCTTAACAACTTATTGTAGTCATAGTTATTTTTGATCACTTTGGCCTTTAACCTTCATAGAAGATATTTAAAAGATTTACATACCACCATTATAGTAATATTCTGAATTTGATTATGAAGTTACCTCTACCAGTAAGTTTTATATCTCCATGTTTTTCATTATAGCAATTATCACCACTTTGTTTCCAACTGAAAACTCTTGTGAATGTGTCTTGTAAGACCAGTATAGTGAAAATGAATTTCTTAAGCTTTTGTTTTTCTAGGACTGGTTTTATTTCTCCATTTTTGTAGGATCACTTTGCTGGTTATAATATTTTTGGCCAGCAGTTTTTCTTTTCTTTTCGTATCTTCAATATATCATTCTATTTTCTCCTGGCCTGCAAGGATTTCTACTGAGAAATATGTTCAAAGTCTAATAGAGATTTCTATTTTTTTTTGTTTAAATTCTTTTATTGGTACATTTTTGGTATACAATATGTTTACATTTATCATTGGGTGCTTGCACCTGTACATGATGTATCTTTGTTCTTATTTTTTTCCCCATACCTGTGCACCTTCCCTATTTACAAAGACTTTGTTTCCATTTTTTCCTTTTCTCATAATTTTTCCTTTCCCCTTCCCCTCCCACTTCCACTACCCCTTTTGACCTTTTCTTCCTATTTCAAATTATCAGTTATTCATTTTAATCCTTATTTACACTTTCAGTTTCTCACACCAGAGAAACTATTCTGTGTTTACACATGTGTGTCCTATTTATTTCACTTAAGAGTATGGTCTCAATATGTATCCATTTAACTATAAATGACTCTAGTTTCTCATTCTTTATGGCTGAGTAGTATTCCATTTTATTTTTTAAAAAAACCCACAACTTCTTCATCCAGTTTCCAGTTGATGGGCACTTGGGCTGTTTCCAAGCTTTAGCTATTACTAATAGAGATTTCTTATACATAACTTGATTCTTTTCTCTTCCTGCTTTAAAAATTCTCTCAGACTTTTAACAATTTAATTATAACATGCTTCACAGAGGTCCTCTTTGGGTTGAGCATGTTTGAAGATATTTAAACTTCATGAACCTGTATGCTCATTTTTTCTTAAAATTTAGAACATCTTCCACAATTACATCTTTAAAGAAGCTATCTGTGTCTTTTTGTCTATTCTGAGTCTTCACATCTCAAATACAAATATTTCTTTCCCTAATAGTATCCCATATATCCTTCAGAACTTCTTCACTCTTTTTTATTCATTTTTATTATTTTCCTCCTTCCAGGATTATTTCAAAAGATCTCTCTTCAAGCTTAGAAATTCTTTAGTCTGTTTGATCTAGTCTGCTGTGGAAGCTCTCAAATTTATTTTTATTTAATTTATTGGTATCTTTAGCTCCAAGATTCCTGATTGGTTCTGGTTTTTCATGATTTCTTTTTGTTGAATTTCTTATACACATCAAAAATTTTTCCGATTTTGTTCAATTTATCTATTTTCCCTTGTATCTCGCTGAGTTTCCTTAAGACCATTATTTTGAATGCCTTTTGGGGAAATTTCCATTTTTGTGGGGAGGGAAGGTCAGTTACTAGAGAATTATTGTGGTGTCATATTTCCTTGTTTTTCAATAACTCTGGTGTCCCTTCATTGATATATGCAGGTAAAATAGTCACCTCTTCCAATTTTATAGAGTGGCTGTTACTGGGAAAGCCCTGCACCTGCAGACGGACTCCAGCACGTTGGTTTGGGTGGGTCCGTGGGCTTTGATTCTGGATAGGTGCAGTAGCGTAGTTGCTGTGCAGCTTCTTCACTGTGATCAACATCAGGGCTCCATGGCTGAGGCTGGATGAATTTGTGGCAGTGATGGTAGCAAGTAAACTGGTAGGATTCTCAGTAGGCATTATTGTTTCTCCTGTTCTCACTTTCTCCATCATCAAGAGATGTTCATTGAGAGATTCTTCATGGGCCTGGTGTGGACCACAGGCAGTCACAGTGTTGTGTTCCAGGGCACAAGCGATCAGAGAGACAGTGGAGCTGGGGTCTTTGGTTTGGTGTCCCACTGAACTCTTGCAAAACCTGTGACTTAGGTGCAGTTCACTTTTTCAGGCACAGGTGGAGGCAGCTCTCTCACCAAGCCAAAGACTGTGACTCTGAGTCGCTTCCCAGGGACTCTGGTCCTAAGACTCAGAGTGCTGCACTAGCACAGCTTAGAAAGGAAGGGTGGTTTCAGAAGCTTGGATCCCAGGAAGTAAGGCACAGCTGCAATTTAGGTTCCAAAAGGGCACAGTGGCAACTTGGGCAGCAAGACAGACTGTTCTGTATAGTGGTAAGACTGGGTCCTGAAGGGATGGGATGCACTCGTGTCCAGGCTCTGAGTGTAGTGGCATCAAGGAACCAGGGATGTTGAGGAGCAGATGTGGCTTGGGCCCTGAAGAATGGAGGAAAGTGCAGTGCATTCTTCAGTCCCTAGAGGGGTAAGGCATCTCACCAGCGCAGACTCTGGAGGACTAGTCCACATCCAGGGAAGAAAGGCTCTGTCACTATTTGGCCCAGAGGATGGAGTGTTACAGACCAGCCAATGTTACATTTTCCTGAAGAACCAAGCACCTTGTAATTCCAGCATGGGAGTCCTCGCTGCTTCCCTAGCCCCAAGCTCTAATTCCCTTAAGATAAAGTACTAGGTTAGCTCGGGTTCTGAGGGGACACAGCCACTTCACCAGCTCAGGAGTGGCATCTCTTCTGGGATACAGCAAATGGTCCCCAAGGTGGGGGATGCCAATGGGGCATCTGCTCCCCTGTGCCAAATTTCCAATTTTCTGGGAGCGGGGCACTTGATTGGTCCAGGCACCAAGGGCATGTATGTGCTCCACCAACCTGGGTACAGCGTCTTCTTTGTGTCAGACACCTGGTCCCCAGAGTGAGGTTCCATGTGAGCTTGGGCTCTGAGAGTCATAGCTATTCCACTGGGCCTTGGCTCCAGGTGGCTGGGGATGAATGGGGGATAGCAGCTGTGAGGATGGCAGAGATGGGGGACCTTCTAGGAAGTGTACATCCTCAGGGGAGGGAGCTGTAGCAGCTCAGCTGGAGAACAGTGCACTAGCATGTATGTGAGCCTGGTGAAATAGTGTCAGAGCCTCAGGGAAGGTGAGGTGCAGGGCTACAGGCCTCATGGAGCAGCACACATTCAGTGGCTCCTATTTCATAATGGTGAGGTATTAGTGGCAGTTGGGGCACAATGTGCATGGGCTCTGTCTCTGGAGAAGTGCAGCTGTGAGAACTCCAGGCAGCATCCTGAACAGCATCAGGGCCTGTGAGAACTGCAGGATTCTGTAGAAACAAAGGCCAAAGATGTCCACAATGGTAATGAGAGCTACTAGGAGCCTCTAGGAGCCTCTTGCTTTCCTTTTCTCAGCAAGGAGAAATCCCTCCTGGCTCTGAGTTGGCCTTGACTGGGAAAACAGGGATGCAGACAGAAGGTGTTTTGTTTCTCTCTCTGTGGGAGCATCTTGAGTTTCTGTGCTCTACCTGCTCAATCTCCACCACTCACTTGCTGTCTCTAACATTCTCTTTAGTCACTTTGGCCAAAATGCAGTTGTTTGTTTACTTATTTATTCCTTTACTGTGGCAGGGACAAGCATTAGGTATCTGTGATTGTATGTTTCATTGACATCTCTCTGACAATGTATATTTTTATTTGAAGTCTTAAAAACTGAAGGCAACTAACTGGGTTTAAAGAAGAGGGAGAGAGAAGAAGCAAGTGCACTCAGTAAGTGTCTTAAGTATTTAGGGATCCTTAAATATGCTTTATAACTTTAGGGATTTATTTGAGTAAAATTGATCAAGGGTGATGTGCAATTTGTGATATCATGCAGTTAATTCTGGGAAAAATCTGGTGATTCACATCCTTTTTACTTCAGACAGCTCTTCCAGGGAGCTTGTGGCTGAACTTGTGTCTAGAATGTGCGTGTAAAAGGCCCTCCTGACAAAAGTCCAAGACACGTCTTAATGGATCACGAGTAGTGTTCCACAGCGTGAGTCACTGATGTTTCAAAGCAACATCAATTTGGCCATAATATGTTTCCATGGTTTCCACACTTATCACTCTCTGCCTTGGTAATGAGCACCAATAAAAAATGACCTGACTGGATTATAGCAAGAGAAGAATCTGAAGATCCCTCATTTTATAGTTTCTTTTCTTACAAAACACTCAACTGACTCCTTTCCTAAGGCTATCCTAAAATTTACTGCACAACTCAGAAAGAGGTAATTGGCTTTCAGTATTTCAGGAAGGCTGTACACTGCAATCAGATCAATATTGTGTGCCATGTCTGTGTTATCAGAAGAAAAGGAAATCTGCCTAGGAACTAGAGGGAGGCAGGTGTAGGGGGACAGACAAACAAAAACTGCTGGCGAGGAGAATACCCAGTACTGCCAATGTCCCTCAAATAATGAAATGTACAAAAATCTGCATCCCTCCTGCATCAGTAACAGATGGAACTGTCAGGTAATCATAAAATAAAAATCAATGGTATACAAGTGATCTTCCTTACAGCTGCTTGGAGACACACTACATTCAGCCTCTGGCAGGTCAGGTCTCTGGCAGGTGACAGCAGAAGGTGAGGACAGTTTTTTCATGTTGCCATGGCATAAGGCTCTCAGATCCATTAACGTCATTTGGTAGAAGATTCAACAACTAGTTATGCTTCCTATGCTGTGTTCCTGGCCTTCTCATGGAAAGGAATTCTCAGTCTGTCCTTCTATTTCATAATGGAAAGAAGAAGCCTTCGTCCTGCAACACCTAACTCCAAGTACCCTCCTCCTCCACCACACCTCCCCTCCCAAACTGACACTCTCCCCACCACCCCACTGACAAGCCACTGCCCCCCCCAACTTGGGCTTTCTTTGTCAAGCATGGAGTTGGGGGACTTTACCCATGGGCTCTTTGATCCCTATGCTCCTGGGAGAAGAGGATACAGGTTTGTTGTCATGAAGGACCTTGCATTTCATGTGGCAAAGCAGACAGCAAGCAGAGGCCCCTGCCCTCCATGTAGGGCAGCTTTCCACTGTTGATGAAGCTTCAGTCAGGCAGGGAAGATCCCTGGCAATGAGCCACAGGGACTTGTTTTTCCTGCAGGTTAAGAAAGCCCTGTGGATTGTGAAAACTCTGGCCATAGACAGATTATTCTATTACTTTCTCCTTTTGTGACTTTGATCACTTTACCTGCCCTGTCCCAAGTATAGTTTCCTCATCTGTGAAATGAAAATAATAATGATTCCTACAACACAATCACTGTGAAACTTAAATGAGACAACATATCAGACATTGAAGCATAGGGTTAAAAACTCAATAAATGTCATATATCAGTATTATGATTTCAGAGAAACAAAATAATATTTTTTGTAATCATTACACATTTTGTAGCTGTTATGTGCATAGACTGATTTTATTCAAGAAGTACTTTTGTTTCCCAAAAAAATTTTGCTAGCTACTCAGAGGAGTAATACTTAGACTACATAAAGAACCCCCCAAAATTAGACCCCCCAAATTTAAAGACCCAATCCAAAAATGCACATCTGAAGTGAATAGACACTTCTCAGATGAAGAAGTATAAACAGCCAATAAACACATGAAAAAATGCTCAATATTGCTAGCCATTCAAGAAATGCAAATTGTCAGGGATTTAGCTCAGTGGTTCTGCCACCTGCCTCACAAGTGCAAGGTCCGGAGTTTGATCCTCGGTACTAAAAATAAAAAAAAAGAAATGCAAATTATAACAACACTGAGAGTCTATCTCATGCCAAAAAAAATGACTGTTATTAAAAAAATCAACCAATAACAAATGCTAGCAACCCTGCAGGAAAAAAGGAACCCTTCTCCATTGCTGGTGGAAGTGTAAATTGGTATAATCACTATGGAAAGCTATTTGGAGATTTCTCATAATATTAAAGCTAGAGGTTCCAACTAGAGGTATTCTTCTAGGTATCATCCCAAAAGAGTTAAAGTCATCATACCACAGTGATACATGCATACCTATGTTTATAGCAGCATGATTTATAATAGCCAAATCTTGGAAACACCCCATACGCCCATCAACAGATGGATAAAGAAAATGTGATATTTATATACGATGAAGTGCTATTCTACTATAAAGAAGAATAAACTTGAGACATTTTTAGGTTAACGGATTACCTCGAGATCATAATCTGAAATAAATCAGATATACAAGTGTGGATATTTCAGTTTCTTGTGTGAGAAACACAACCCATAAAGAACAAAATGGAGGCTAGATATTAGGAAGCAGGAAGAACTTGTTCAAATGGAAAGGGGAGCAAGAGATGGGGGAAGGGAAAAGGGATTTAAAGAAAAAAGGAATTGAAGGAAAAATGGAAATAGAGCTACAAACAGGGAGAGGAAGAAGGGTTAGAGAGAGTGGAGGGGAGGAGAGGGAACAAAAAAAAACAATTAAGATGTGTTATGAACATGTACAATCCCCTATGATGAATGTGATCATTATGTACTGTAAACATGTACTAATAAAAAAATGTTACTACAATTTAAAAAAAAAATACTCTTACTTCTCCTGGGACTATTCAAATCTCTAGCCTTAATATAAAGACATTTACTTTTAGCCCAAAAGTCTATGCTCACAAATGGAATGGACTGAGTAGACGATGCTAAGGATTAAATGACCTCAGGTAGGTAAGTAAGGGCACCTACTTTACACAAGTCCAAAAATATACTCTCCCTTGTATAAATTAAACAGGAAGCCAACATCAAGCAAATTACTGGCAAGAAATGTTTTCTAGGCCAGTGGATCTGTTTTCATTAAGTCTTTATCAATTATGTCTTGAGTAGTAATTGAGTTCTATATGTAAAGTGTTACATGCTAGCTGCTTGGGAACTATATAAAAATGTATGAGCATAGTCTGATGATCTCCAAGAACATACAGTAGTAAAAATATTTTGAGTAAAAATAACCACTATATAAGGAAGTGTGAGAAGTACTATAAGAGTTATATAAACACAGGAGCTCTGAACTTTGACTTTCTTCCACCAAGGAAAGAAGTTTGAATTTTGCCTCTGTATGTTGAAAAGGCACTCAGTACCCTGGGGAAAGAGTAGACCAGAAATGTCTCCCAACTGAAGAGCTGCCCTCACTGGGTACTCTTTAGAGGGAGAACATCCATTTGCATAAGAATCCCTGGGGCTCCAGAAAATAGAAGGACTGAGGACTAATTTTTGCCTTTGGATTTAGAACAGTTTGAATCTGGATGACTCACATCTCTGATGGCCAGAATGATACCACATCTCCCAAGGAGCAACTCATGAGAATAAATGGGGCACTGAATGTTAAGTGGGAGGGCTGTCTGAGATCAAACAGAGCAGCAGCAGCAGTGCCTGGTGCCACAGTGCCAATGCATCAACCAGACTTTCTAGTCCTTTTTTGTCTCCAACCCTCCACCTGCTATCCTTGTACAGTGTGAATACTTTGGAATGAATAACCCCATAGTATTCTTGGACAAGGTGGTAAGGAGGCACCACAAAACAGTAATGCTGAATATTTTTTTTAATAAAAGAATTCTGGGAACTCAAAATTAATTGAAGAAGCAGTGCCAAGGAGGTGAGACTCTCAAGCTGCTGTACCACCACCCCAGAGAACCAAAGAGCAGAGCCACCCCACCCCACCCCCCAGCGCTGAGAAGGTGAGCTGCACAGGCACCAGTACCCCCCTCCCCTGCCCCCCACCATGGCTGTGCTGAGCCATTAACTGGATCCACACCACAGAGTTACAGGGGTATTAAGGACATTGTTCTGAGCTCCAGAAGATAGAGCAGAAGTGAACAACAGAAAGAGGGCCTCTCTGAGGCTCTTTGATGAAAATTAAACCCCACTGGAAAAGTGAAGAAAATCTCTGCAATAAAGGCACACCAGACCACCTTAGTTGAGGGAGTAGCAGAGTGGACCACAGCAGCATGGCTGCAAGCAGATCCCAGCCAGGACTCCACCCCAACCCCAGAGGCTGGGGCACACCAGCCCAAGCCAAGGGCCCGTCTGGAAAAGAGCTGCACAGGCACACAAGCAACAGCCAGTGGTTCACCCTGATACCATCAGTAAGTGTGTGAGACCCTAGCCAGAAGCTTGCTCACACAGCAGGAACTGGGGTACATAGCCCCCAGTCAAAGGCCCTCCCAGACAATGCCTTCATAGGGGCCCTAGACAGAGGCACACCTAGATACCATCCCAAGTGTGCAGAAGCCCCAGCCAGAAGCCCACCCAGACAACAAGTCAGCTCAGGGCTCCAGAAGGCCACCTTTCTGAACCCAGGAATTACTGTACTGGTGAGCAGTGGAGAAAAGGCTGCTCAGTGACTTGCTGAGAATTGAAGACCAGTAGGTGAGAAACAGTTGCCTCAACAAAGGCAGAGCAGGCTGCATCTTTTGAAATGAGAAGACATGTAAACAAGTCTCAAAACCAGACTTCCAGATCACCTAAAGCAACCTCAAAGGGAAACGAGATGGAACAATCTGATACTCAATCACCTGGACTCCCTGAATAGCAATGAAAGAGGATCTGGAAAAAATGAAATCAGAAATGATTTCTCAGATAACATCAGAGATTGTGCCCATTGTGCAAGACATGATTAATAAATCTACAGAGGACACAGATTAAAAAAAAATAGAGGAGCTGAGGAACATGATGGAATACCAACATAGGAAACAAACGGAATCCATAGAACGGATGCAAACAGATTTCCAGGAGATTAAAACTCCATTGAAAGTCTATGCAGCAGAATGAAACAATGTGAGGACAGAATTTCAGATAGAGAAGATAAGATTGCAATTAGTGACCAGGAAAAGAAAAATTCCTTCAAAATTGTAAAGGACCATGAGAAATCAATCCAGCAGCTGCTAGACGATCCAAAGAAAATAACATAAGACTGATCAGAGTCAATGAAGAAACAGGAGAGTGCAGATGACACAAAAAACTGTTCACAGAAGTATAGCAGAAAACTTCCCAAGTAGGGGAAAAGAACTTGACATACACATAAGTGAGGCATAGAGGACTCCAGCTGGCCTTGATCAAAAAAATCTACACATAGGCATATAATAGTTAGGATTCCAGAAACCCAGCAGAAGAACAAAATCCTACAAGCAGTTAGAAAAAAGAAACAAATCACATACAAAGGAAAGCCCATCAGAATCACAGCAGACTTCACAACACATACCCTCAAGGCAAGAAGAGCTTGGAGTGATGTATTTCAAGCCCTAAAGGAAAAGAGCCTCCAACCCAGATTGATGTACCCTGAAAAACTATCTTTCAAAATTGATGGAGAAATAAGATACTTTCATGACAAAGAGCCCATTGGGAACTTCACAAATACCAAACCAGCCCTCCAAAACATTTTAGACAATATCCTAGCAAAAGACAATGAGGATCACAGCCCCAGGAAGCCCAGCAGAATTAATCCATCAGGCATGATAAGAAATTAAAGCAAATGGGGAGAATCCAACCAAAAAATAGTCATAACAATGATAAGTCAATACGTATCAGTTATAGCCATCAATGTTAATGGTCTCAATTCACCAATCAAAAGAAATAGGCTGGCAGAATGGGTCAAGAAGCAAGATCCAACAATATGCTGCATACAAGAAACACACTTAATTCAAAAAGAAACTCATAGACTGAAAATTAAAGGGTGGAAAACAATATTCCATGTGACAGGAACCTGAAAAAGAGCAGGAGTAGCTATCCTCTTTGCAGATCAATTGGATTTCAAACCAAAATCTGAAACACTTCTGGTTCCAAAAATTTCAGATAAGGGATAGTCAACTTGTATGTACAAATATATTGTGAACATGTGTTTTAAGTTCTCTTAAGTAAAAACTTAAGAACAGAGCTGTTGGTTCTTAACAGTAATACAAGAAATTTCTATATTGTTTTCCAAAATGGTCATTTTACATTCACATTAGCAGTATTAGAGAGTTCTAACTGGTTCACATCTAAGCTGACATTTGTTCTTTTAAAACTTTTAACGTAATCTCCCTAATGAGTATATAATACGATCTTGTTATTGTACTGATTAGTATTTTTCTGATTCTAGTGTTGCACACCTTTCCTTGTGCTGTACTGGCTATTTATCATCTTCTTGTGTCTACTTTTTAATTGGGTTGTCTATTAATGAGCTGTAAGAGTTCTTTATATATTTTGGTCATAGGTTATATGTATTATAACTATATTCTGTTTAAGGACTACTTTTCATTACCTTAATGATGTCCTCTAAAGTTCTAAATTTTGATGGAATGTAATTTATCAATTTCTGTCTTTTATACATCATGCTTTTTGTATTCTAGGAAATTATTGCCTACCCTAAATTCATAAACATTTTCCCTTATAATTTCTTCTTGAAGTTTTTCTTATAGTTTCAGTGTTTCATATTTAGGTTCATAGATCCTTTCAAATTATTTTTATATATGGAAATAAAGGGTTGAGGTTAATTTTTTACATATGGATACCAGGTGTTCTAGTACCATTTGTTGAAAACACTATCTTTTCCTCTGCTCTTGAGTTGAGTTTATGTTCTATAAAATGTTAATGTTAAATAATCTTTCAAAAATCAGTAGACCATGTATGTATGGTTCTATTTCTAGATTCTCTGTTTTATTCAAATGATCTATATGTCTTTCCTTATGCCAACATTGTCTTGATTACTGTAGCTTTAGAGGAGGTCTTAAAATTAGGTAATGTCTTCCAACACTGTTATTTTTTTCTTTTTCTTTTTGTAGGTCCTTTGTACTCCTACATGACTTTTAAATTTCACTAGCCAATTCTGTATTTATAGCAAGTATACATAGATCTGAATTTTTATATATACCTTGTGTTTTCTAATCCTGCTAAATTCAAATACAAGTTCTAGGGGCTCCTAGAGATTTATTAGCATTTTCTCTGTAGATGATCATTTCATCTACATATAAAGATTTTACTTCTACCTTGCCGATCCTATCCTAATTGTGTAATTTTATTGCCAGACTATTTTGGTTTGGGCCTATGTTTCAAAGTTTAATGGACAGATGAAGAGTAGGCATACCTGCCCTCATTCCCCACCTTGTATCTTTTCCATTTATATACGGTGTTTTTGCTGGAAGTATGGAGTACATGTCTTTGATCTGTTGAGAAGATTCTGTTCTACTTCTAGTCTCCTTATAGCTTTTACCATGAACAGCTGTAGAATTTAGTCCAATACTTTTTCTGCAACTACTGATAAGATCATATGCCTTTTTCCTTTCCTCTGTTAAAATGATGACTTTTGGTGATGGATCTTTCAATGCTGAACCAACACTGCCATCCCAATAATAAAACCATTTTCCACATACTGCCAGATCTCACTTCTAATAGTTTGTTTTGTCAAACAAATTTTTATCTATGTTCATACTTTTTTCTTCTATTATCTTTATCCAGTTTTACTATTAGCACAATGCTGATTTCCTAAAATGAGGCGAGAAGTGTTCCTTCTTTTTTCTGCTATACATGTTTGCTATAATTCATCAGTTAAAATATATGTGAGCCTGTTGTTGTCATATAGGTAAGTTTTGAAGCTAGGAATATACTTTCTTTAATAGGTGCTATTCAAATTTTATATTTCTCCCAGAGTCAGTTTCACTAATTTGTCTTCCAAGGTACTTCATAGAAGTTGTCAAATTTATTTCAAAAAAGATTTTTGTAATATGTCTTCTATATCCTTTTAAATTCTGTAAAATCTGTGCTAATGTCCTCTAAATCTTGATATTATAATTTTTAAAATGTATAATTGATATTGTGTAATAGGAAGAAAAGATCTAAAGGAGTAGGGGAAGTGGGAGGGGTAGGGGAAAGGAAAGAGGAGAAAAGAAAAAATATGAAAAAAGGAAAAAATGGAAACAAAGTCTTTGTGAATAGGAAAGGGCTGAGGGGGTTAAGGGAGGCAGGGGAATGGGGAAAAAAATAAGAACCAAGATACATCATGCAAATGTACAAGATCCCAATGATGAATGTAACTGTATTTTATAGCTAAAATGTACCAATAAACTTAATTGAAAAAAATTAATTGAAGGAGGATGTATAAATTAGAAAGAGGTGACCTTTTTTAAGTCACATGATGACAAAAAATGACTCATCCTGGCTATACATAAATATTATTAACTCAATTAAATTGTAGCTATTTCGGGTTTTAAGATTCTCCAATGTGTGCTTTTAAAGTGTTCATGGACTTCAGATGTGCTGGTAGATGCTATGCTGAAATGAGCAGACATGAGAAGAATACCATAGGAGAAGAAAAGGAAAAACTTTGTGAATCTCCAGGGAGCTCCTGATAGAGAGGAACTTTTCTAACTTCTTTTTCATACATATCAGCATAGTTTTTTTAAAAAGATTATTTCCAAAGAAAAATGACATCACAAATGACCCATTTGTGACACGAGCAATTTTTTAAAGGAAATAGGTCACCCTGTGAACCCGGAGATCAGAGTTGCTTTAATGCCATCTTGGCCTTCACAGAAGATAACCCTATGGGGTGGCTCAGTTTGAACCAGGAAACCATGCATGAGTAACAAACTTCGCAAGTCTCATGCTGGTGATAGGAAGAGAATATCTGCAAGGTAAGTAAGGCCACAGAGGAAATGTAATAAAAGGTTTATTATTTTGGCAAATATGCTGCATTTAAACACATATTTGCTTGTTATACTCCATAGGTTAGCCCTATGAAGATGATTTAAGGTGCTGCTGGTCTATTCTTCGGCCAGTTTATGAGCCCAGAGAATGTGCACCTATGCTGTCTTTACCTGCTAAGTTTCTGACTTTTCCAGTCCCCCAGGTTCATAGCTGTGTGCCAAATAGTCCCTGAGACTCAGCTTTAGATGAACAAGTTGGTTTTCTCCATTTCCACACTGAGCTTCTTCTCCATGCTTCTTAGAGGCATTGCTTTAGGTAACTGAGGAGGTTCCTGGTAGGTTTACTCTATTCTTCCTCAGGTAATTTCTTCTTCGGTGGCTATATAACTTAAAACCACTCAATGGGTTAAATGACTGTAAGTAGAGAAAATCCCATTTGTAAAAATAAATTTGCACATACAGAATTTATAATGCACGTAACTGAACAAAAATACTCTGCAAGCCAACTAAGATTTTGAAATTCTCATTGAACATTTGAACAGATCACCTGCCCTTTTCAAGCCAAAAGCTGATAGCAGCATTTCTGGCACACGTCAGCAATGAAACTTCACACAAATGTCCTTGTGATCTTTCCTCCTTGGTATGTTGCAAACTGTTTTCATGTTTCTCATACCCAGACCAGAATACTTACAAATATGCAGATGCAGTTTTTCTATGTTCTCCATGACCTGCCTTATGTCATTTAGTTAACATATAAATTCATATATATTCAGAAGATTTAACAATATATGCTCTGAATCCTTAGAGAACATGATGATCATTACAATCTAAATGGGTACTAAGTTGTGTTGCAGCATGCAATATTTGAAGCTAGAGACAAGGGCCAAGTTACAATTTTGTTTCTGTGTGACATCCATCCCATATAATCTTATGTCACATGTGGTCCTCTGAAAGTCAGCCCTGTGGTCCTCGTTAGCCTTAGGACTGTATCATTGGATAAAGTAACCAGGAAATATCTCATTGCTTCTCCTATAGTTTCCCCTGGGCACTCATCGTACAACCATTCGATGGAAAACAGAAGCCATCCCATTCCCTTTTCCTAAGAGCTAAGTTTCTGCAGCAGTCAAAGGGAATCCCATGCATGTTGCTGGGAAGAGCTCAAGGACATAGAAATTCATTCTGTGGAACATAATCAGGCTCTTGGGCTCATTCCCACAGCTATCCACACTCTAGTGGGGAGGAGCTGAGAACTTTGGAGAGGTGCAGAGACATGTACAGGGCCACCGTATCAGTCCTTGGACTGGTACCAACCTCTCCATCCCCAAGTAAACGTGGGATAATGTGTTCCACTCTTCACAGGCAAATCAAGTCATGGAAATTATTTTATGAAAAGTACCTGGGAGTTTGGCCAAAGTCTTTTTTGGTTCAATAAACCATATATTATTAATGCATTATTGCATAATGATTGCACAGTCTGACTTTTTTCCTCCTGTGCACGCTGTGGTGGTCTTCCCCTGTTTTGGAGTGTGCAGAATGTATAAAAACTCAGTCCGTGCTGAATTTTAAAATTTGATCATCTGAATATTGGTAAAAAGATTCTTTCTGGTGAATGCAGGTCTTCTGAACAATTGTTGACTTTGTCATTAGGCTCACCTTTCAGAAGATGGAAAAAAAGAAACAAAAAAATTATTTTTGTGAATAAAGTCTGAGCAACTGGGGAGAAACTCAAGGTGAAGTAAAATGATAAAGAACCTTGGAAGAAAGTAATCATGTCATATTACAGTTCATAATACATGGAGATGAAAGTATAGAGAATAACACAATATACAGATTTTTAAATCAGAGGAAAAGTAGAGTTCATAAGTGGAGACTATAAAACTTAAGAAAGTCAAAAAGATCAAGATTCTTAAAACATTCTAATTGTACAACCATGGAAGACATTGAAGGGGGCAGTTTAAAAAACTAGTGCATTACAAGAGGGTTTGTTATCTATTTTTAGAATGATTTTGTCCAGAAAAGGGAAGGGTAAGCATATAACGAAAGCTGTGAAAAGAGTAGTTTTTCATACAGATTGAAGTATGGTGCTATCTTATTCACCTTTGTAACACTAGTATCTACTAGAATGCTAAGATCACAACGCTCTTTTCATTGATTCTACAGTTTTGAGAACTTTTATCATGGCTCATATGAGAAGTTGCTACTGAGGTGGTAATATGTGATGAAATGCAGAGACTGAGAGGGGCAGCAAAAGATACAAATGTATGGTAGCACAGACATCTAGTTGCCTACCCTGTACATGCACCTTCTTTTCTTCATTAGGAACAGAACTATGGCTTCATTTGGCAGGGCTGGCAATATGTCCAAAGAAAAACACATTTTCAGCCTGCGTTACAGCTTGGTATGACCCTGTGATTATATTTGGGTCAATGAAATGCAACAGCAGATGTTAACATGACTTCTGGGTTGGTTGAGATCACCTAGCCTGGAAGAGTGGTCCTTTTATCCTTTGCTATTCTAGCTACTATCATATTGTAGTTCAGTCATGATGGCTGGTCTCAAGCAGCCATCTTAGGCCATGCCATAGTAGAAAGGATCAGGAAGTTATACACTGAAGAGAGTGAAGAATAAAGATAGAAACCAAGGTTATTGATGGCTCTGTAGTTCCACATTTGAATTTTTTTACTACAAATCAACACTTCTATTTTGGTTAAGGATATGCTATTTTGAGGTGTCTGTTATATGCAGTTCAACTTAATCCTAACTAGTAATATAACCAGGAAGAAGCTCAGAGAAAAGACATATGAGCACATGTAAATCCCAAGGGGGAAAAACATTGAAAAGAATTCTATCACCTTGTAGCTACTTAGGGATAGAAATGGTGATTTATAGGAGACACAACATATTCAATAAAAATTATTAATGCCAAAGTATGGACATTTTGGGTGACTTTATTATCAGATTATCAGCTTTCATTCACTAGCTCACATTTTTAGAGGATTTACTACTTGCCAGGTGCTGTTTTAAGCATTTTATATGTATTATATGTTATAGTCACTACAACAGATATGACTAAAATTTAGGTACTGTAAATAATGAAATGGCAGCCCTGAGATTTAAATAACAGATTTGATCTACTGTAACAATTATTTAATGATGGAGACAGGATAAAACTCAAGTGAGTTCAGAGCTACGTTAACTAGTATGCAAGGTGTGATCAAAACATGCAATCGATGTTTACATTTTTTAAATTATTATAGGAAAAGGCACATTGCCATTACTCAGCCTCAAAATACCACCACACTCCTTGTTTTGAACACACTTACCCCATCATTCTTGCCACTTACTGAAGCAGTTCTAGAGCCTTTAGTTGTTCTGTCATGGCTGCCCCAATGTCCTGAA
Organism: Heterocephalus glaber; assembly: GCF_053883595.1. Classification (NCBI taxonomy): domain Eukaryota; kingdom Metazoa; phylum Chordata; class Mammalia; order Rodentia; family Bathyergidae; genus Heterocephalus; species Heterocephalus glaber. The sequence continues at coordinate 9,130,073 of NW_028258368.1, forward strand.
TCTATTAAAAATGCTTATCTTTCATCACCATTTTGACTTTGGGGAAGAACCAGAAGTTGCATGGTGCCAGATCTAGTGAATACTAGATAGGTAGATAGGGTCACACTGTAATGTTATTTGACAGAAATTCCTATAAGAATTTCAAATTAATTCCGGATATCAAGGCAACCACAAAGAAACACTGTCTCTCAGTGTACTAGTACAGATAAGGCTACTGAATACAATTTTATATGTATTAGTGGGGTAGAGAATTTTATATGTATTGGTGGTGGGGTAGAGAAATGTGAGATGTGCATTTAGATAAATTCAATAAGCTCAAGCAACATTAACCTGGAAGTCTCCTGATTCTTGCCCAAGTTTCTTATTCAAATAATTCCTGTTTAAGGATTTTATTAATGGCTGTGAATATAAAAAATATGTTTATCAGGGGCCGGGAATTTAGCTCAGTGGTTCCACCGCCTGCCTCACAAGTTCAAGGATCCAAGTTCGATCCCCGGTACCAAAAAAAAAAAACAAAAAGATATGTTTATCAAGCATGCAAAAGTAGAATAAGTTCAGCCTGGAAAACAGAAAACTCGTGGAAATATTGTAGTCTCATTAAGCACTTATTCTATATATATATATATATATATATATATTTTTCTTTTGAGGCTGCCTCTTGCCAGGCAGTCCAGGCTGAACTTGAACTTGCTGTGTACCTATCCCAGACTGCCCTCGAACATGCCCTCCTCCTGCCTCAGGTCCTGAGTGCTGGGATTATACGCATTTGCCATCATGTCTTGCATTAGTTTATAATTTTAAAGCTTTAAATGCCTCCAACATCATCAGTGCATGCCCTTTAGGGATGGTGAAATGCAAAGTGTCACGAGACCTATAGAGACAATATTTTGCACTATCATAATATTTGCCACTTTTTGAACACTTTCATGTGCATTAGCCCTTTGATCAAAAATTTTCCTTTTATGGCATTATTACAAAGATACACTAGTAAGTCTGTGGGCTTTTGGGGTTTTTTTTGGTACTGGGGATGGAACTCAGGACCTTGCACTTGTGAGGCAGGCACAGTGCCACTGAGCTAAATCCCTGGCCCCACTAGTAAGTTTGTAAAAGTAACAAAACAACGTGAGTTCACAAACCCTTATATTTGCAGCAATTTGCAAAAGTAAAATACTGACAACAACCCCCAAATTAATCAACTATGCAGTTACTGAATATACTGTAATATACCCACATCATAGCATTATAAAAAAGTGAAGAATTGGCAAGATTCAATGTAAGATGAATAAAGCAATGTGCTGATAAGATTATATAACATGCTACCTTTTACTTAAGAAAGTTTTATTGGAGGTGGATGCAGAGAAAGATGACTATATTTGCATATTAAAACTAAAAAGACAAACTACAGTTCTTTAAAAATGCTATTACGGAAAAATAGAGGTAATGAAGATAGATATTAGAGTTGAATATGCCTTGTTTATATATTTGCCTTTCAGAGCCATATATGTGACTATAAAATAAAACGATATTTAAAAGCGTAATCCCTTGTAACTGAAAGGAAATGGAAGAAAAAGGATACTAACTGTGCATCTGTGCATGAGGAGGAACAAATTTGGGTGGCTTCAGAACACATTCATTTGTCTGTTCATCTGAAATGAAGAATTGCAAAATGTAGAAAATACTCCTAAACTGTTTTTAGTCTTCAGACTGTAGAAACTAGTGCAGGTATTATTAATCTGAGACTGTTGTGTGTGTGTGTGTGTGTGTATTGTGAAAAAATAAAGTAGTTTAGTGTTAAGAATGGATTCTTCAGGGCCGGGGATTTAGCTCAGTGGTTCTGCCGCCTGCCTCGCAAGTCCAAGGACCTGAGTTCGATCCCCGGTACCAAAAAAAAATGGATTCTTCAGAGGACAACACATATATACACACATATATAAAACATATACACATGTACACAAATATATGTATGCATATATTTGAGACTAGGTTACTGCAGTTCTGAATTTGAAATGAAAGAATAAGGTTGAACTGATGTATTTTTGTCTTTAAAGAGCCACAAATAATGAACAACCCAATAGTAAAAAGCACTTTTTCACCTATACTGCGGTTTCTAAGTACTATTTTCTCACTAAAATGAAATTGGCCTTCTTAGAAAGGAATGTTTGGGCCAAGACATAAGATTTAAAAAAGTATGAGAATTCTGGAATTTTGTCATACTAAAAAGGAAGGAAGTTATCGATGACCACTTGGGTTATGTCAATGAGACCTCCCTTAGGAAAACTGGGGCCAGCTGAGCATTATCAAGAACACTAATTTCAGTCAGATAAAGCACACCAAATATGTTTATGAGTTCATAATAACATTTTTAAAACTCTTATTGATCATCTCTATTGAAGATGATATTAGGGAACTGATTATTTTAACAATTAATAAGTGAAGATAAATGTGTTTATCTGCCTTTCCCATATAAACTATCAGGTAAACAAATGATTGACAGGCAGAGTGACTTCTTATGGAAGCATTCCAGCTAAAAACCAACGGGAATGGTACAAGTCACACGTCATTTTACCATATCTCATTTTACCATAAGTTAATGGATTTAGATAAAAGTCATCAGCAGCTGTAAGCATCACAGAAAAGAGGGGCATCACATGCGCTGTTCCTCCTAGGAGAAATCCTGAATCAATCCTGAACCAGAATCTCTTCAGACTTCCAGATACAGCGCCCAAGTTTTCCTCTGCCAGGTGACAAGAGAAACATTAAACAATACAATGGTGACAAGTTGAAAAATAAAGTCTCTATAAAATTCTCCAGAACAGATCAACTATTTTATTTAACAAATAAAACTGAAACAAATAATTAAAATGAGGTAAACAGGGGCCCTGGTAGGTTAAAAAAGAGATTTGAACAACATATTAACAAATTGTAATAGTAGGAACTTTTTTGCATCCTGACTCAAACAGGCAAAGGAAGGGAAAGCGTTCATACTATAGTTTAATATATTTGTGAGTTATTTTTAATTTGAGGGTTATAGTAATGTTACTGTGGTTGTTAGTCAGTCCTTTTATTTTAGAGAAACAGTGAAAAATGATGGATGACATTGTACAGTATCTTGGATTTACTTAAGAAACAATCTGGGAAAAAAAGTAACTGGGTAAGGATGAAGGTGAAATAAAATTAAGCAGAAGTTGACATGTTTACAACAGGGTGATAGGTATGGGGAATTGATTATTGTATATCTCCTCGTGTATCTTTCAAATTTTCTGTAATTTTCTGTTAAGATTAAATTGTACCTCTTGATTCAAAATATTTCAGTTTGCAAAAATCTTAAAATGTATACAGATATGGATCTTCAAAAAATAAACTCATCAGAACTGATGAAATGAAACCATAGAAAAAGGCTAATTGAATTTAAGCACAGGTCATGCATCTGATTTGCAGTGGAGTGATGGAGAAAATTTGGGAGACCAGGACAGGGGATTTAATTCACTGGTACTGTGCCTGCCTTGCAAGCACAAGGTTCTGAATTCGAATGCTGGTACAAAAAAAAAAACTTGGGAGAGCACTGGCATTGCTCTTTCTACTTCATGGCTGACTCAGTCAAAGGGCATGGATGTCAGAGGAAGCTCAATGTTTTCTGGGTACACAGGAGAAGCAGTCAACCAAAGATATACAAAAGCATATATTTGGCTGAAAATAAAACTTTTTGAGGTGATTGAGCAGTACATGGGCTTTTCTTTGGATTTTAGACACCCAGGTCTGGATGGACACAGGTTAAAGCTTGATGGCTACATGAAAGAGATTTTACAGGGAGAAGGCCTGTGTCAGCTTGGAGACTGAACTAGGAGACTCTGAAGGTCTCTTCCTACTCAATGACATCACGGTTCTCTAATGAGATGATCCTTCTTGTTTAGACATAGCTCATAACTCTTGTTGGAGGCTGATGTGTGCCATGGGCAGGACCAGTACCTGACTTGATAATCCTCCACTAGCTACAAACTTAAAAAGTCACAAGGTTAATACCAAATAATCACAGTTGTGCTAAATTGGGATTTAGTACAGTTATTGAATTCCCAGAAAGTATAAGGTGGCCTGTAAAATGAAGGAGGTCAGGCCCTGGTCCACATACCTCTCCTCTCCCTTTCTTGTGAGCAGCCCTTGAGGGCACCCAGCCCTTGAGCTGGTTGTTCTGCAGGACAGCAGCCCCTAGTCAGGGCTCTGATGCCCAGGTTTGGGAGACATATTTGAACTTCAAGCAACATTCTGCCACTCCCACCTCCTTTTCTTTAAGCTTTATTTATAACTAGACTACAAAGGTTTATTTCTTTTTAAAACTGAAGTGCTAATGTCAATAAACAAGTGGGGTAAGTGTCGAGGTGGGCATTCTGAAATGATATAGTATAACCAATTCAGCTATTCTCATGTTTGCAAAGAGAAACTGATCCCATAGCCTACAGCAGAGTGGGGTCCTACTGCCTCAGACAAAGGAAACCACTAACCAGGACCACAGAGGTAGCCTGATAATTAATTAATTAAGGAGGATATGGTGCTGGTCTTCCAAAAATCTGGAAGGAAGTCTATGCTGTTCTTGTGATGTTATGTTTCCTTTCTGTCTGATTGTCAGTGACATGAATCTCTACTCCATTCTACATGGAATATTTCTGATCTAATTCTAATAGCCCCTACATTTCAAAAGATGGATACAAACACCAGATGGATGTTACAAGAAAATTGGATTGTTCTGCAGTGAATGATATATGGAAAGGCCTTTTCCCAACCAAGCAGTAGGCAAAATTGTAACAGTAATATGTGTTGGAAATAAAATGGCTCAGGGATCAGAGGTGACACTGACTCTTGTAAAGTGTGAAATTGTTCCTTCTGTTGGGCAGAATGTGGATTAAACAAAGAAAGGAACATGAACAGTTTGATGTTTATTAATTATATTATCTGCCTCAATTCTCTATCTGTAATATAGCAATAAGATTCTGTTAAAGACTACATATTTAATATACTCTCATGCTTAGTTCAGATCAAATATGGTTTGTTCCTGTAGATAAATCATCCCCAACTCTAGACCTCTATAGAGTTGATTTTAAATAGGCAGCTACTCTTGGAATTTGCTGGATTTCCAAATGATGGATGAAAGAGTTCTGCATTCATTACTCAACTCTATCCCCTCTTTGACATTTCAAGCCACACATTAGTGCAACCTAGATGCTGTCTTCAGCTCATTTTCCCATTTTCCTTGATCATTTCAGCACCGAACTCACAATTTTTTCCCCACATCACTTCTGCCAGCATCCTTGGTGTCCCAGTCAAGTTTATGACCTTTCTGAGACTTTACCATTGAACACATAACACTCTATGTTGAAGTTTCTGTAAATATATTTTTCTCCCCCTGCACACTGTAAGTATATTGAAATTGACATTTCCCATTCAAAGACCGTACTGATACACTGAAAAGAATATGAGCTTAATGAATATTTATCCTGACTCAATGTATGGAAAGATAGTTTTTATCAAGGTTGACTTTTCTGAACAGCCCCCACCACATTTAATCTTCCCCAAAAATCTAATACCTACCAAAGCTGCAACACTAGAAGACGTCTTTTAAAATGCAACCAGGCTGAGAAGGAAAAGTGCTTTTATTTTAGGAAAAATCAAGAGGAACTGGCAAGAAAGCTAATCTCAGTGAAAAATGTCTGCTTTTCCCTTTGCCTCACCTTTAGAGACCAGGTCACTATGGGAAGCCCACCTTTCTTGCCAATCTCTGAGCTTTCAAAGTCTCTCTTCCAGGAATGGATCGAATGCCTGGCAACTCATTCCCAGGCCAGAAGCAAGCGGAGGGAGAATTTTGCTGGTGATCTGAAGGGTGTGAAGAGGTTGTGGGAAAGGAAATCCGTGCCAAGGAAAAGAGGATATTCTTTGTCCAGCAATGGGGCTCACTATAACCTTGCAGCCGTGGACAGAGGAGAGTATTCTCTGTCTAAAATAGGGCTCACTATGGCCTTGTGCCCATGGATGGAGGTTAGGATAAGAGGCCTCATTTTCAGATCACCATCACCTGGTAGATTATGAATGTATTATCAGATAATTTCATTGGTGTTACAGTTGTCAGAATCAAAATAAAGTCACTTTTGCAAAGCCCCCCAAAAAGCAAAAAAACAAAGTAATAATAAATTCAACCAGAAGATTACAAAGAAAAGAATACCATGTATGTATGCCCAATAACAACAACTATTCACAAAAAAACTTCCAGAACCACAACCTAGCACAAAATATTTCTACAAAGACATCTGCCTAAAAACTTTCTGTTTGATCTAGGACTGATGTCAGGCTTATTACTGATGCCTGTAGGTAAGAATTATTATTTCAAAATATCTCATAATTCCTTTCATTTTACCTTTAAAATGTCCTCTAGCTTCAACTTCCTTAAATGTACATATAATTCATGACATAAGTATTCCCATTGCAATCCTCTGTTATTCCCAAGAAACTCTATGAATCTGTGGAGAATTTCCCTGTTTGGTATTTAGGCTGACTCAGGTCTTCTAAGAATTGACATAAATGTTTAGTCAGTGGACAGTTAAATCTTTCTGTCCCATGACAAGTGGTAAATGTTAGAGTTAGTCTTAGGAATGGCACAATCTCAATGTCTAGATGAAGTATAACTTTGGATGGGAAATAACTGGAAAAGAAAAAGGAGGTATTTCCTGAAGAGGGAACCCAAGTGGGACTCTGGCCAATTTGTTGAAAGCCAATTTACTAAAACTAACTTGGAAAGTCACAGATTTTTTTGATGCACTGGAGGGCTTTGTTTATAAGTTTTAGTTTAGTTCCTGTCCCTACCTCGAGCTCTCATTGGTCCTGTCTGTAAAACTGCCCATCGCCTCTCTAACAAAGTAGCTTGGGCAGACCTCTCTTGAGACAGGGGCAGGGGAAAGCACAGGGCAAATATGAAACTAAAGCCTTTCAACAATCTTACAGCTTAGGAAATTAAGCATTTGGCAAGTTGTTTTTCAGTAAATTGGTGGTTTAGTAAATTGACTTGGGTATTGGGCAAATTGTTTTTCAGTAAATCGATGGTTCAGTATATTGACTTGCCTCCCCAGAGCACAGTTATCTCCTAATTATCTCTTTTTTATCACAAGTTCCTATCACTTCCACACTCCGTACAAAGAAAGAGAGATGACATCTGCAAAGACAATCAGAAATGCACACCATGAGATGAAGTGTGCACAACTGTGGTGCAGCTTACTTTCTGGGTTTGAGTCATGAGGTGAAGAAAGACTTCCCTCTCCTCCCCTATGCTACCAACATCCCCAGAGTCCTTGCATTTAGACTGCACACAGAAGCATTTTTAGTCGTCATAGCTGAGTGATCAAATTTAAGAATAATTCCAACCTGAATCCCCATGAACAGCCTCTCTCTGATTTTCACGGCTGTGATAACAAAATCCCATAGATTGGGTGGCTTATAAACAACAGAAATTTATTTCACACAGATCTGGAGGCTTGGGAGTCCAAGATGAAGGCACTCACAGATTCAGGGTCTGATGAGGGCCCACTTTCCAGATCACAGACAATGCCTTCTCACTGTGTCTACACATGGCGAAAGGCAAGAGAACTTTCTGGGGTCCTCATCCAATTTATGGCGGGGCGGGGAGGTCCACTCTAATCATCTAACCACCTCCCAGAAGCTCCACTTCTGGATGCCATCACATTCAAGATTAGGTTTCAACATATAAAAGCACCATTAGTCTCCGCAAGTAACATTTCCTCCCCAAATCTCAAATATCTGAAACGCTACAGTCTACCATTTCCCTTCTTCCTTTGGCTACTATTCACTCTTATTTTTTATTGCTTACATCAGAATCTAAGCCCTTTGGAAAGATCCTTAATGTGGAAAATTCAAGAGAAAAAGACACAGGAATACAGATTAGAATAACAATGAACAACTCTGTATTCTGTAAAATTGGCAAAGAATACAAAAAGGAACTCTACTGTCATTGGCTGTTAAGTGTCAGTGAAAATACAAATTGGCACAGTGCTTTTGGAAGAGCATCTAAGTAAACATACACTAAGTATCTTAAAATAGCTATTGGTCTTCAATTTCTAGGGATTTTTCCTAAGGAAATTTAAATGTATGCAAAAGTTATTAGCCTGGTGATGTTTATACTAGTAAAAGAGCAAAAACAATAGACCTAGCTTTAATGTCCATCCTTACTGGATTAACAAAATAGATTACGCTATAACCATGTAAATATTAAAAATTACCAAGATATTTTAAGTGAAGAAAACAATGTTTTTAACAGTACATACAATATTGTTACACTTTCAAGCACAGCATATGTCATGTCAAAAAATAATGATCAATGAATGTACTAAATTAAATGACAACAATTATCTTTAGGTTAAGGTATCATAAATGCATTTTATGCTTTTTTCAGATCTATATTTTTCAAATCTACAATTAAAAACATGTCCTCAATGAAGCAAGCCTGGTTTTGACCTTTAAAACTATTTCTTTGAAAAATAGTTTCAGTATTTTCCTCATAATATGAGGAAGGGGCTAAAACAAGAGTTCTATTTCCCTACCACAAATTTCATAATAAGATTTCATAATAGCTGTAATCTCCTTTTTTAAAACTCCTCCTCTAAAATACAGTATTCAAAAACATCACCAATATATGAACAAATTGTTAGCACAACAAAGCCTTAAACACTAAAAGAGCAGCGAGACTTAGCTGATTTAAGAAAATTACAATATTCAAGCTCCTGCTCCTCAAAACAGGAACTCACTGTCGCTGGTAGGTGCAACCTTTGGGAAGGAGGGGATTGATGTCCTCTCCGCTCTCTCCTTCCTTCCTTCACTTTTGAAACAAGCTGCATTTATCCCAGCGGGGAGGCCTGGTGTAACAGCCTGGTGCAGCCTGTGTTCTCCCTGCTGTCCATGGGAGGATAAAAAAATTGCAGGAAAAGATGCTGGCCCAGCCCTAGCACCCTAGAGACATCAAGGAACACCTCAGGAGAGGGAGACTGCAATGATTATTATTATTTAGTCGTTAAAAAAAAATCAGGGCAGTGCCTTTTAGAAAACAAACAGGAGCGCGAACTGGCGTCACACAGTTCACAAGCAGCTGACAGTTGCGTGCAGCAGCTAGTCAACCAGAAAAACAACTAAGCGGTTTCAGGGTTTCAGGGGCAGCCGGAAGAGTCTTCAGAGCCCGTCCTCTCCTCCAGGGAGTTGGGCCACTTGGGCCCAACTGTGCTGCCTTTCCAGACCGGCCTAGAGCTGCGTTCTCATCGTTGCGTAATCGCGGGCTGCGCCTCTGGGCCAGTGCGCTGGGCTCCGGCGCCCTCTGCTGGGCACGCCGGAGACTGAAGCTTTGGCTGACATCTTGACCCAAGTTTTTCGGCCTTAAACAACTTTCTCACTGTGTCACCACACTAGAAGGAATTTTCAGCAGAAAAAAAAAAGAAAAGTAAAAATCCATAACGTGCCGCACAGAGCTCCAACTGGATCATCATCTAGCGTTTAGTTTCTGAGCTCGCACTGTCTAGTCCTCTCCTGACGCCTGCGGGGCGGAGCAGCCAGGCCTCCGGCAGAGCAGAATGAAGGCCACGCAGGATGCAGGGGTCGAAGGGCCCGGAGCTCATCCTCCCCTTGCTTTAAGCCTTGCATCACATCTTAGAAGGAGAAAGACCCTCAGACTACAAGAATGACCTAAACTTCTTTTCTTCCTTCCTTTAATTCTTTAATAGTCCCCCAAAATGCCTGTCACTTCTATAGAATGACAGTGACCTCCCCTGAAATGTAAACAGTTGCCCTTCACTGTGCCATAAACATTTCCGAGGTATTTAAACCTGCCTCTGAATCTTCACTTTCAAAGCTTCAGGACCTCGTTGGGGGAGGTAGTTCCTCCCGCCAGGGTCCTGCTTGGGAAGCTGGGTCCCTTGGGGGTAAGATGTGAGATGTAGGTCGTTGGGGTACAGCCTTCAGAAGCAAGTAATGTAGTTTTCTTGGGACCCTAGTCGGTTCTATGGAAGGAGTTGTTATAAATGTACAAAATTAGCCCCTTCCCATGCTGTCTTCCTGTATCTCTGTATGATCTCTTGCTACCATTTTATTTCACATGTGCTCCCACCATGGTGCCATCTGCCATGTAGTAACCCAGCCAAAAGAGCCCTCACCAGAGAGCAAATCAAAGGGGCTACCCAACCTGGACCTAAAACTGTGAGCTACATAAATCTCCCTGCTTTATACATTACCCAGTGTTGGATATTTTGTTATAGCAACAGACCATGGACAAAACTCACCTCTGACTCTCGCTAGAGAAGGTGGTATTATTATTCAGAAAAAGAAAAGTAGAAAACAGTTAGTGATACTGACATCTCTTGGCTCAGTTTGAGTCAGATCTGACACATCTCTCACCTGAGCTGTGGCTTAATCTGTGGTCAGGTTGAGGTGACAACACCGAGCAGAGATGGAGCAGCTGGCAGTGGTGTGCAGGCCAAGGACCCAGGCCTGCTGTGACACGTTCTCCGAGTACTTAGGGCATCTTTGCCTTTTAGTTCTAGTCGGTTATTTTTGTCCTGATCTTCGCATGGTTCTCAATTTCCTTGTTCAGACTAAATAATATTCTACTGCATATACAGACCACATTTCCACTCATCTATTTCTTTTATAAGGGCACTAATTCCATAACAAGGGCTCCACCCTCATGACCCAATAAGCTTCTCAAGGTCCAACCTCCTAATACCAACACACAATATCAACATGCTGAGAACTTATACTTCAATATACAAACTCTGGGGGGACACAAACATTCAGTCCATGGCAGACCCAAAGAGAAGAAAGGAGCTCTGAGTCTGGGGCCTGAGCTGGGAGTCACATCCCACTAGCAGATCAGAGACCTGCAGGTCAAGGATCTCCAAAGGCTTTCAACAAACATCTCATAGAGAGCTTCAGAGTCTAGTGAGGCCAGAGGACACCAGAACTAGATGACAGCTGTTCAGTCACTGACCCTTTGCCTTTTCCTCATATCCGTGTATCCCCTGGCCCCATCCCAGAGGAAGTTAAAAAAAGAACATCTGGCAAGTGAAGAGGCAGAGACAGGAAACAGGGAGAAAGCCAAGCGTGTTTCTAGAAATAAAATAGAAAGAAATGATGTATAAAACTAACAAGATTAGTTCGTAAAACACCTTGCAGTTTTTTGCTTGTTTTCATTTTCCACCCTGGATCACTTATTCTTGGGGAAACCAGCCACCATATGTGAGGACACTCACACAGCTCTCTGGAGATGCTCATGTGGTGAGAACCTAAGGGCCCTTGTCAATAGCCTCTCAATAAGTCACCTTGAAAATGAGTCCTTTAGCCCCAGTCAAGCTTTCAGATGACTGCCACCCAGCCAATACCTTGACTGCAACCTCAGGAAACTCCAAGATGGAACTACCCAGCTAAGTGGCTCCCAAATTTCTGATCCACAGAAATGGGAACTACAGGAGAAGTCATAGGTAAGGTCTTGTCTCACCATCTTGGTCCATGAAACAAGAACTTCCCCTTTTGAGAAGTACCAAGAAGTGGAGCTTGTGCCTGACAGGAGCTATCAGTGCCCCACTGATATCCCCCACGACACTTACCATTCCTTTCAGTACTGATGCTTCTTTACTCAAGCAACTGTGAGTCCCATCTAGTGGCTTCCTCTGGCCATGGGAACCTGCTCTCCTGAATGGAGAATACTGGAAATCATGGGGAACTATGGCTTCCAGGAGCAGCTCCCTCTGATGATGGGAAGAGTTGGTAGATAATACTTCTTCCACTGATGGGAACGATAAGTGGATAAGTATGTTAGCCACCTCTTCCATTTGGTGGGACAACTTGAAAATGTGCTCTACACAGCAAGTCTGGAGTCCCTAGAAGGACCAAGCCCTACCTGCACACAATAGTAACTTGCTCAGTGATGCCCTATCTTGGCTCCTTTTCTTTCTGTCTGTCATTTCCCCACTATCCTGTAAGTGTTTCCCCGGGTCATCTCCATATAAATTGTTCTTAAATTCTGGGAGAAGATGGCCTGGGCTGACTGGCGAGTTTAAAAGAAGGTGTGTGCACTGGGAGGGCACCACTCAGCAAAAGCTGGGTCTTTCTTCAAAGATAAGAATTTGGTTCAGGGTGAGATAGATTCACCCTGCCTCCCAGTTGCTCACATTTTCTGCTCATCCAGTGGCATCGCTACCAAGGTACACCCTGCCTTTGCAAGGGGAAGGCCTGAGATCTGTGGTTAGCAAACTCAGTACCCAGGAACATTTCGGGTAACATGATTGTGGATATAGATCAATCCACGCTTTCCAGTTCCGTCCTATCTCTAATAAACTGCTGTCGTGAGCTCCATTTGTCTGATTCCTGTCTCTTTTCTCAAATTATATTATTACTCACCAAGAACAAACAAAATGCTTTTTTAAATCTATGCCCTAAAACTTAAAAAATATGCACAATATAGGGGAGGAGGGAAAATATCTAAATTTATGAGCATTTTCAAATAACCTATAAAATTAATTATAGAACATCCTGCCAATTAACAATTTGGGGTTATAAAAAAGAAAACTCAGTAATCCATACTGAAGGAATATGTGAAATGTCTATCTCAGCTTACCAAGCTCTACAAAAAGACCAAAAGGGGCGAAAAACAGGGCTAGATACAAGGTTGTAAATCACACACATTTCGATCTAGCTCTTCCAGGAGAACACTGGGATTTATAGCTTCACGAAATTCTCTTTGCTTAGTGTAAATCTGATTTTGGCACAGAGACGGACTTAGTCACAAGCTCTTGAGTGTTTCCTAGGCAAGATGGTGCTTAGCAGTCACTGTGTAGCTGCCTTAAACTGAATTCCACCCCACCCTCACACATCTGCATTTCCATTCCCGCCCACAAACAAATAATTTAAAATTATGCATAAATAAATGAAAGATTTTTTTTAATAAAAGGAATGTAGTCCACTCAAAATATAAATTTTTGCAAAAGAAAAAAATGGAACAGAAACAGAGTAGAAACTAGAGCTAAATCTGGCTTCTAAGAACAGAAGCAAGCTTCTGATTTCTGCAGAGTGGTAGAGACCAAACACCCCCTACAGAATGCAGAGAACTTGAGCCAGAGTTTTTGGGACAAAACTGAGAGCTAGAGAGAACTGACCTTCCCATAGGGACTCTGAAAAACGAGCTTGGTCCCTGTCAAGGGCAGTGACCTGGATGGGATGAGTGGAGGCAGAACACGGAAGCGCAACCACCTGCCACCTCTGTACATTGATCTTGAATGTCCTTGGTGTAATTGTTGGACAGGAATGCTAAACTATCAGCTTCAGACCTGGGGCCAGCTGGAAGGAAACTGTAAAACTGTCAGATGGGGGATGATGAAGGCAAAGAGGCAAAAAGCATTTACATTTAAGTTAAGCCTGCAAACTACAACTCTATCTTATGCAGTGAAAAAATAGTGATGTGAAAGATATGCAACAAAGTCAACACTGGCATGCAACAATTTGTTTTCAATAAAATACAAATAATAGAACACTGTGGATAGAATTAAAATATGATTTTGTTTAATGTCCATGAATTGTTGGAAGAATTTTGAATGTATCATATAATTTCACCAAACAATAGCAATATGAAATAGGTATAGTGAGTTGCACAACTAGGCTATAATTTTTATTTTATAAATGAGGAAAACAACACACAGAGAAACTTAACAAACTAACTCTAGGACACCCAGCTTGTGCCTGTGGATACAGAATTAGATATCAACAAGAACAAAAAATAACAAATAAAAACAATAAAACAGGAAATTAGAAGAAAGAGAACAAGAAATTTTGATTTTAAAAGACAATAGGGCAGGGAGTATAACTCAGGAGTAGGCATGTGCTTAGTATGCATGAGAACACGTTCACACAAAAATGACAATAATAATAGATGGCTAAAAAATACCCAATTGTAAATCTTGGAAATAAAACAAGATGATCAAAGAAATGTGCCAAATAGAAGACAAACTAGGCACAGATAAATGATGAATTGGTAGAGTAGCAGTGAGTAATTTACCCAGAAATTGGCATGTTAAATATTTGACATATTTATAAAAGAAATCAAATATGTGGAGCAGATGTTAATAGTAATGGTGAATAAAAAGAGGGACTTGAACATGAAATTTCAATATTAGACATAAAAGAAAGCCTGAGAACACTACTGAAGAGTTATGAGGTAAAAAATTTACAGCATCAAACAGAGATATAATTTCTTAGATTGAAAAGTGCATACAGAGTGCCAATCAGGATAAATAGAAACAGACTCATATCTATACATAGGGCCCAGGGATTTAGCTCAGTGGTTTCGTAGCCTGCTGTGCAAGCACAAGAACCCAAGTTTGATCCCTGGTACCAAAAAAAAAAAAAAAAAAAAGATCTATACACACCGACATGGAACAAGGAGAAGGAGAACGATAGTATCTGAAAAGTTATCAGGGAGGAAGATGACACATTGCACACAGAAGAATCACAATTAGATTGACATCATATTTCTTATCAGCAAAACTAGGTGAAGAAAGTCAATGAAGTAATATCTTCGAAACACTACAGAAAGTTAACTGTCAACCCAGAGTCCCTTTTGTGGTCAAACTCTTCCAAAAATAATCTAAGATTTAAGAAGTGCCTCTGGGGACTCTGACAAATCAATTAGCAAAGCAAATGTTACAAGCAAAATGCTACCCAGGAGGCAAGCATATAATTCCAGGCAATGTCTTGAACAGGAAAATTATTTCAACAAAGCAAGAAAAGTGGAGCGGTGTGTATTCATGAGCACTGCCCGTTTGTTAAATGCTGATGTGTGACAGTCTTCAATTACACGACCCAAGGTTTCTTAGAAAAGTAGAAGTCAGTTACTTTGGCCAAAAGTTAGTTAGGACTGCACCAGGAGCAACAGAGAAATACGCACATGTTTATGCCAATGCTTTTAAGGAAAAGGAGAGTAGTTTTGTAGTGACATTTTGTTTCAGAATATGAAAAAGCATACAGAAGAAAAAGCTCAGAAAGTGAATTGTACTTCCTTTGTTTTATGATACCTGCATCTGAAAGAAGCCAGAAAATACTTACAGTTTGGATAAATTAAACCTAATTAAATCCATGTATGTATCAGTGTATGTATCACCCACCTACAACATGCAAGTGAGTGAAAAAAATCACTTTCTAGGATGAATTATAATGAAACCATATATATTTTATATATAGACTATATATAATGAAACCATATATATCCTATTTGGAATGAAACTGTCTATATAATGATATATATATATCATATATATAAAATTTTAAAAGCAATGCCAACCACTACTTAAATAAAAACTATATTATGCTATCATCTTACAATCTCTTCTCTCATCTTCTTTCTACTTCTAAAAGTAACTACTATTTTAATTTCTAACACTGTAGTTTGGTTTTCAATTTCTGTGTTAAATTATCCAAAATTTATTTTTATGTCTTCATTTAGTTCAACATTAAATTTATGATATTTATTAAGGTTATTGGTTTAATTTCATCTTATTTATTCATTTGGAAGAAAATTTTGAGCCAATCTGTTCCCTTTTTTTGTTTTTGTTTTGTTTTGTTTTTGGTACAGGTGATCAAACTCATGACCTCACACTGTGCCCCTGAGCTAAATCCCTGTCCCCAGTCTGTTCCTTTTTAAGTCCTTTTACATGATATTGTATGAGTGAGAACACATTAAACTTATGTTAGTCACATAACAGTCATAAACCACTTGCAAGTTCTTGATGGTCAAAGGCAAAGTGTTTATTTCACACTGTGTTTATTTTTGCAAAATCTACTGTAGAACAGATAAATCTCCAAGGCTATTGTCTTCCATGTAAGACGTAGAGACCCATGCTGCTAGATCTGGATTTCAATACATGGCCTCCATTTGCTGCTAGAGAGGAAGCAAAGGATGTGAAATCACAAAGAAGCATGGAAAGACACACCCATGATATCTGTTCACATCCACTGGCCACAACTAGACAAGACACACCCCTTTATACCTTCCTAGAGGCTGGATAGTGTCATCTTTGGAAGCCTAAGCAAATGAGACATTGGTGGGTAATCGTGAGGTGTATCATACATTGCTTGATAAAAATGATTTTCAGATAAATATAAATAATCTATACATAAGTTTCAATAAATGGGTAACAAAAAAATAAGCCAGTAGAAAAATGGAAAAAATATATTTGCAAAAAATTTTTAGAAGATATAATCAAATCAATAATAATGCTTTGTCAGAAGTAATCAGGGAAAAGTTTTACCTATAGAACTTTAGAATTTTTTTTAAATGAGTAAGTTCCAGTTCCAAAGAAATTATAGGAAAATAGGCACCAGTTTTGTAAATTATGATAACCTCATGGAATGTAATCATACGTGATGAATTAAATTTTTACATACGTATGCTCTCTAACTCAGCACTTCCACATTTGGGAATCTATATAAAGAAATACTTGCACATATGCAGAAGGATCTATGTTTAAGAATGCTCATTTCAAAATTGTATGTAATGATATAAAATAAATGCTAACTTAAATATCCATTAATAAGTAACTGGTTAAACAATTTATAGTTTATGCATCATATCCAATTCTACATGCTATCAAAACTATAGACATGCCCTATGAAATGATAACTTAATTACTAATTTCTTATAATGGCTTTTGAAAATGTATACTGCATTTTGGATGAGCGTATTTTTGGAGTAGTGCTTTCATTTAAGAACTTATAAAAATAAAGATGATTGGCAGAGTAGCAGGCTTCCAAGCCAACCTACCACCACTCCAAGCACAGAGGAGTCTTTGGGTCGATGTGCAACAAACAGCACCCAGCGCAGAGGAGGAGGCTTCTGGGTTGACATGCCATAGAACCCAGTGCAGAGTAGGAGCTTCCAGACCAACCTACCACTGCTCCCAGCACAGAGGAGGTGAGCTGAGTGGGCTCCAGCAGCATGCACCCCCAATACCACCAAAATGATAAGACATGTACACAACCCTCAGAAGCAGACTTCCAGATCACCTACAGCAACCCCAAAGGGAAATGAGATGGAACACTCTGATACTCAACCACCTGGACTCCCTGAACAAGCAACAAAAGAGGATCTGGAAAAAATCAGAAATACTTTCTCACATAACAGCAGAGATTGTGCCAATTGTGTAAGATACGATTAATAAATCTAGAGAGGACATGGATAAAAAAAAATAGAGGAGCTGAGGAACATGATCGAATCCCAACATAGGAAAAAAATGGAATCCATAAGAGAGAGGCAAACAGGATTCCAGGAGAATAAAAACTCCATTGAAAGTCTACCCAACAGAATGAGGCAATGTGAGAATAGAATTTCAGATATAGAAAGACGAGATTGCAATTAGTGATCAGGAAAAGAAAAATTGCTTCAAAATTGTAAGGGACCATGAGAAATCAATCCAGCACCTGCTAGACGACTCAAAGAATAACAACATACAACTAATTGGAGTCAGTGAACAAAGAGGAGAGATGCAGATGACATAAAAAAAAAAAAACTGTTCACAGAAGTAATGGCAGAAAACTTCCCAAGCAGGGGAAAAGAACTTGACATACAGATAAGTGAGGCATATAGGACTCCAACTCACCTTGATCAAAAAAGAATCTAAACATAGGCATATAATTGTTAAGATTCTGGACAGAACACGCAGAATCAGCCCGCTGCACACAGGAAGGTCTGTGCACGCCCTACCAAGGTTCTGAGTCATGCAGAAGACACTGAATCAGCCCGCTGCAGACAGGCAGCCACTTGGTTCCACACTACAAAGACACAGAGGACACCAGACCACCAGACCAAGGTACTGGGTCCCGCTGTTCCCGGTCCAGAGGTAGGGGCTTCTGAGCCATCGTCCTGGCCCAGAGGAAGGGGCTTCCGGGCCACCATCCCTCAATCCACTCACAGCCCAGAGGGAGGGGCTTCAGAGCCACCATCCCACTGCTCCTGGTCCAGAGGAAGGGGCTTCCTGGCCACCATCCCTCCCACTTCTCCCAGCCCACAGGAAAGGGCTTTTGGGTCAAAATCCCTACCTCTGCTCATGGCCCCTGTCCCACCTCACCCAGCTCAGAGGAGGTAATCCGTGCAGGCGCTAACAGCCCCCTGCCCCAGTCGAAATGAGAAAACACATAAATAAGTCTCAAAACCAGACTTCCAGATCACCTACAGCAACCCCAAAGGGAAATGAGATGGAACACTCTGATACTCAACCACCTGGACCCACTGAACTGGCAACAAAAGGGGATCTGGAAAAAATGAAATCAGAAATAATCTCTCAGATAACAGGAGAAATTGTGCCCCTAGAGCAAGACATGATTAATAAATCTAGAGAGGAGCTGAGGAACATGATGGGATCCCAACATAGGAAACAAATGGAATCCATAAAACAGATGCAAATAGATTTCCAGGATATGAAAAACTCCACTGAAAGTCTACACAGCAGAATGAGCCAATGTGAGGACAGAATTTCAGATATAGAAGATAAGATTGCAATTAGTGACCAGGAAAAGAAAAATTGCTTCAAAATTATAAGGAAACATGAGAAATCAATCCAGCAGCTGCTAGATGATGCAAAGAAGAATAACATAAGACTGATTGGAGTCAATGAAGAAACAGGAGAGAGTGGAGATGACATAAAAAAATCTCTTCACAGAAATAATGGCAGAAAACTTCCCAAGCAGGGGAAAAGAGCTTGACATACACATAAGTGAGGCATATAGGACTCCAAATAGCCTTGATCAAAAAAAATCTACACAAAGGCATATAATTGTTAAGATTTCAGAAACTCAACAGAAGAAAAAAGCTCTCCAAGCAGTGAGAGAAAAGAAACAAATCACATACAAGAAAAGCCCATCAGAATCACAGCAGACTTCTCAACACAAACCATCAAGGCAAGAAGAGCTTGGGGTGACATATTCCAAGCCCTAAAAGAACACAGCCTCCAACCCAGATTGATATACCCTGCAAAACTATCTTTCAAAATGGATGGAGAAATAAGATACTTTCATGACAAAGAACACCTTAGGAACTTCGTGAATACCAAACCAGTACTCCAAAGAATTTTACACAATATCCTAGGAACAGACATTGAGGATCACAACCCCAGGAAGCAAAGCAAAATGAGCCCATCTGACATGACAAGAAATTAAATGTAAAGGAGGAGAATACAACAAAAAGAGAAAGTCATGGCAATGACAAGTCAATATGTTTCAGTTATAACCACCAACGTTAATGGTCTCAATTCACCAATCAAAAGAAATAGACTGGCAGAATGGGTCATGAAGCAACATCCAACAATAACAATATGCTGCATACAAGAAACACACTTCATTCAAAAGGAAACTCATAGACTGAAAGTTAAAGGGTGGAAAACAATACTCCATGTGACAGGAACACAAAAAAAAGCAGGAGTAGCTATCCTCTTTGCAGATCAAGTAGATTTCAAACCAACACTGATTAAGAGAGATGAAGAAGGACACTACAACCTTGTAAAGGGAAGAATCCAAGAGGAAGAGATGACAATCATAAATATATATGCACCCAACTATATAAAACAAATACTAACGGACAGGAAAAGTAATATATGCACTAATACAATTGTAGTGGGGGACCTCAACACCCCACTGTCACAAATAGATAGATCAACTAGACTAAAAATAAGTAATGAAATACTAGAACTCAATCCAACTCTTGAACAAATGAACTGAATAGATGTTGACAGAGTCTTCCACCCCACAAAATCAGAATACACATGCTTTTCAGCTGCACATGGGTCATTCTCCAATATAGACCACATACTCACACATAGAACATGTTTAAGTAAGTGCAAAGGAATTGAAGTTATCCCCTGTACATTATCAGACCATAGTGCAATGAAATTGGAGATCCATAGCAAAAGAAACTCAAAAAATTTCATAAACATGTGGAAATTGAACAACACACTTCTGAATAACCAATGGGTCACAGAGGAAATTAAAGAAGAAATCAGACAGTTCCTTCAATTAAATGACAATGACAATACAACATATAAGAATCTGTGGAACACAATGAAAGCAGCCTTATGAGGGAAATTCATAGCAGTGAATACGCATATTAGGAAAACATAACGAGCCCAATTAAACAACCTGATGCTGAACCTCAAGCTTCTAGAAAAAGAAGAGCAGGACAACCCCAAAGATCACACAAGGGAGGAAATTATAAAGATCAGAGAAGAAATCAATGCAATGGAGACTAAGAGAATGATACAAAAAAATCAATGAAGCCAAGAGTTGTTTCTTCGAAAGAATCAAAAAAATTGAAAAACCTTTAGCCAACCTTATCAGAAAAAGGAAAGAAAAGGCCCAAATCCATGCAATTAGGGATGAAAAGGGTGAAATCACAACAGACCCAGCAGAAAGCCAGAGGATCATCAATACCTACTTCCAGAACCTTTATGCCAATAAGGTGGACAACACAGAAGAAATGGACAGATTCCTAGATACATATGAATTAAAAAGTTGAATGAAGAGGACCTAAAAATTCTGAACAACCCAATATCAACCAAAGAAATTGAAAATGTAATTAAAAATTTCTAAACTAAGAAAAGCCCAGGCCCTGTTGGCTTCACTGCTGAATTCTACAAGACATTTAGAGAGGAACTACTGCCACTACTGTTTAAACTCTTCAGGGAAACTGAAAGGGAAACAATACTCCCAAATTCATTCCTAGAAGCAAGCATCGCCTTGATCCCCAAAGCAGAGAAAGACCCAACTGAAAAAGAGAACTATAGGCCAATCTCACTAATGAACATAGAAGCAAAAATCCTTAATAAGATAATGGCAAACAGAATGCAGAAGATCATCAAGAAGATCATACACCCTGATCAAGTGAGATTCATCCCAGGGATGCAGAGATGGTTCAATATATCCAAATCAATCAATGTAATACATTATATCAATAGAGCCAAGGACAAAAACCACATGATCATCTCCATAGAGGCAGAAAAAGCATTTGACAAAATCCAACATGCATTTATGATAAAAACCCTACAAAAAATTGGAATAGATAGTCTCTACCTCAAACTGATAGATGCCATCTATGAAAAACCAACAGCCAATATCATACTAAAAGGTCAAAAACTGAAATCCTTCACACTCAAATCAGGAACAAGACAAGGATGTCCACTATCACCACTCTTGTTCAATATAGTTCTGGAAACATTAGCCACGGCAATTAGACAAGAGAAAGAAATAAAAGGAATAAAGATAGGAAATGAAGAAGTCAAATTGTCATTATTTGCAGATGACATGATACTCTATATAGAAGACCCCAAGAACTCCACCAAAAGTCTTCTAGACTTAATAACCAAATTCAGTCAAGTAGCTGGTTACAAGGTCAACACACAAAAATCAATAGCTTTCCTCTACACCAATGACAGACTCACTGAGAGAGAAATAGGGCAAATAATTCCTTTCACAATAGCATCTAAAAAACTCAAATACCTAGGAATCAACCTAACGAAAGAAATCAAAGACCTCTTCTCTGAAAACTATGGCACTCTGAAAAGAGAGATTGAAGATGATATCAGAAAATGGACAGACATCCCCTGCTCCTGGGTAGGAAGGATTAATATAGTGAAAATGGCTTCCAAATACTTCCAAAACTACTATATAGATTTAATGCAATTCCAATTGAGATCCCAGCAGCATACTTCATAGACCTTGAGAAAGCAATCCACAAATTCATTTGGAACAAGAAGAGACCCAGAATAGCAAAAGCAATTCTAGGTAACAGAGACATGGCAGGGGGTATCACAATCCCCAACCTGCACCTCTACTACAAAGCTACTGTGATAAAAACAGCATGGTACTGGCAAAGTAACAGACTTGAGGACCACTGGAACAGATAAGAAGATGCAGAAACAACACCAGACACACTCAGCCATCTCATCTTCGACAAAGGAGCCAAATAACCTCACTGGAGGAAAGATAGCCTCTTTAATAAATGGTGCTGGAAAAATTGGGCTTCAACTTGCCAAAGATTAAAACTAGACCTGTATCTCTCACCACCTACTAAACTAAAATCAAAATGGATTAAAGATCTAAATATTAAAATAGAAACTCTGAACCAGTTGGAACAGAGGTTAGGTAGAACCCTTGAAGACATCGGTGTAGGAAAAGATTTTATGAACAAAACCTCAGTTGCCCGTGAACTAGCACAAACAATCAAGAAATGGGATCTCTTCTTATTAAAAGGCTCCTGCACAGCAAGAGAAACCCCCAGCAGTGTGAAGAGACCACACACAATGTGGGAAAAAATCTTCACCTGCTCTTCTTCAGACAAAGGTCTACTATCTTGAATCTATAAAGAACTTAAAAAGATCAGACCTCCCAGATTTAAAGACCCAATCCAAAAATGGGCATCTGAAATGAGCAGACATTTCTCAGATAAAGAAGTAGAAATAGCAAATAAATACACGAAAAAATGTTCAACATCACTGGTCATTCGAGAGATGCAAATGAAAACAACACTGAGATTCCACTTCACTCCAGAAAGAATGGCTGCTATCATGAAATCAACCAATAACAAATGCTGGTGGGGCTGTGGGGAAAGAGGAACACTGCTTCACTGCTGGTGGGAATGTAGACTGGTGCAAGCACTGTGGAAATCAGTATGGAGATACCTCAAAAAACTAGGACTGGAAGTCCCATTTCACCTCACTATTCCACTGCTGGGCATCTTCCCCAAAGAATTAAAAGAATCATACCACAGTGATATATGTGTGCCCATGTTCATAGCAGTACAGTTTGTAATAGTTAAAACTTGGAAACAGCCCAAATGTCCATCAACTGGAGACTGGATAAAGAAAATATGGTTTTTTTAATAAAATGGAGTACTACTCAGCCTTAAAAAATGAGAAATTAGAGACATTTATAGCTAAGTGGATGCACACTGAGGTGATACTCTTACGTGAAATAAATAGGACACACATGTGTAAATACCAAATAGTTTCTCTGCTGTGAGAAACTGAAAGTGTAAATAAGGACTAAATGTATAATAGGTAATATGAAATAGGAAGAAAAGCGGCAAAGGGGAAGGAAGTGGGAGGCCTAGGGGAAAGGATAGAAGGGAATGGGATTAATATGAAAAAATGGAAAAATAGGAACAAAATCTTTGTAAATAGGAATGGAGGGGTTGAAGGGAGGGCTAGGCAAGGGTGAAAAATAAGAACCAAGAGAGACTATGTAAAGGTGCAAATTTCCAATGATGAATGTCATTATATTGTATACCTCAAATGTACCAATGATGAGAAGGAATAATTGATAATGCAAAATAGGAAGAAAAGGTCCAAAGGTGTAGGGGTAGTGGGAAGGGCAGGGGAAAGGAAAGAAGAGAAAAGAAAAATGCTGAGAAATGGAAAAAATGGAAATAAAGTCTTTGTAAATAGGGAAGGGTGGAGGGGGTGAAGGGAGGGCTAGGAATGGGGAAAAAATAAGAACCAAGATGCATTATGTAAAGGTACAATTCCCAATGAGAAATGTAATTGTGTTGTATACCTACAATGTACCAATAAAAGAATTTAATACAAAAAAATTGTTAAGATTCTGGAAACCGAATAGAAGAACAAAGTTCCACAACCAGTTAGAGAAAAGAAACAAATCACATAACAAGGAAAGCCCATCAGAATCACAGCAGGCTTCTCATCGCAAACACTCAAGGCAAGAAGAGCTTGGAATGATGTATTGCAAGCCCTAAAGGAAAACAGCTTTCAACCCAGATTGCTGTATCCTGCAAAACTATCTTTCAAAATTGATGGTAAAATAAGATACTTTCATGACAAGGAGTACCTTAGGAACTTCATGAATACAAATCCAGCACTCCAAAAAATTTTAGACAAAATCCTAGGAAAAGACAATGAGGATCACAAGCCCAAGAAGCCCAGCAGAATTAATCCACTGGGCTTGACAAGAAATTAAAGCGAAGTGGGAGAATCCAACAAAAAGAAAAATCATGACAAAGATAAGTCAATAGGTATCAGTTATAACCATCAATGTTAATGGTCTCAATTCACCAATCAAAAGAAATAGACTGGCAGGATGGGTCAAGAAGCAAGATCCAACAATATGCTGCATACAAGAAACACAATTAATTCAAAAAGAAACTCATAGACTGAAAGTTAAAGTGTGGAAAACAATGCGCCATGTGACAGGAACCCAAAAAAAAGCAGGAGTAGCTATCCTATTTGCAGATCAAGTGGAATTCAAACCAACACTGATTAAGAGAGATGAAGAAGGACACTACATCCTTGTAAAGGGAACAATCCAACAGAGGGAGATGACAATCATAAATATCTATTCACCAAACACTAGTGTACCCAACTATATAAAACAAATACGGACATGGAAAATTATATAAGCCCTAATACAATAGTAGTGGGGGACCTCAATACCCCATTGTCACAAATAGATAGATCAACTAGACAAAAAACAAGCAACGACATACTAGAACTCAATCAAACTCTTGAACAAATGAACTTAACAGATGTTTACAGAGTGTTCCACCCCACAAAATCACAATATGTATTCTTTTCAGCTGAACACGGGTCCTTCTCCAAAACAGACCACATACTCACACACAGAACATATTTAGGTAAGTGCAAAGGAATTGAAGTTATCCACTGTATATTATCAGACCATAGTGCAATGAAATTGGTGATCAATAGCAAAAGAAACCACAAAAATTTCATAAACACATGGAAATTGAACAACATATTTCTGAATAACCAATGGGTCACAGAGGAAATTAAAGAAATCAGACAGTTCCTTCAATTAAATGACAATGACAATACAACATATCAGAATTTGTGGGACACAATGAAAGCAGTCTTATGAGGGAAATTCATAGCAGTGAATCTCATATTAGGAAAACAGAGTGACCCCAATTGAACCTCAAGCTTCTAGAAAAAGAAGAGCAGGACAAACCCAAAGCTCATACAAGGGAGGAAATTATAAAGATCAGAGCAGAAATCAATTCAAAGGAGACTAAGAGAATGATACAAAAAAATCAATGAAGCCAAGAGTTGGTTCTTCAAAAGAATAAACAAAATTGACAAACCCTTAGCCAACTTTACCAGAAAAAGGAAAGAAATGGCCCCAATCCATGCAGTTAGGAATGAAAAGGATGAAATTACAACAGGCCCAGCAGAAATCCAGAGGATCATCAATACCTACTTCCAGAACCTTTATGCCAATAAGATGGACAACACAGAAGAAATGGACAGATTCCTAGATACATATGAATTACCAAAGTTGAACGAAGAAGACCTAAAAATTCTAAACAACCCAATATCAACCAAAGAAATTGAAAATGTAATTAAAAATTTCTAAACTAAGAAAAGCCCAGGTCCCGATGGCTTCACTGTTGAATTCTACAACACATTTAGAGAGGAACTACTGCCACTACTGTTTAAACTCTTCAATGAAATTGAAAGGGTAGCAATACTCCCAAATTCATTCCTGGAAGCAAGCATCACCTTGATCCCTAAAGCAGAGAAAGACCCAACTGAAAAAGAGAACTACAGGCCAAACTCCCTATTGAACATAGATGTCAAAATCCTTAATAAGATACTGGCAAATAGAGTGCAGAAGATCATCAAGAAGATCATACACCCTGACCAAGTGGGATTTATCCCAGGGATGCAGGGATGGTTCAACATACGCAAAACAATCAATGTAATACACTGTATCAATAGAGCCAAGGACAAAAACCATATGATCATCTCCATAGATGCAGAAAAAACATTTGACAAAATCCAACATGCATTTATGATAAAAACCCTATAAAAACTCAGAATAGATGGCCACTACCTCATGAAGATATGATACTTTACACAGAATACCCAAAAAACTCCACCAAAAGGCTTCTAGACTTAATTGACAGATTCTGTAGATTAGCTGGATATAAGGTCAACACTAAAAATCAATAGCCTTCTTGTACACAAATAACAGACTCACTGAGAGAGAAATTAGGGAAACAATTCCTTTTACAATAGCATCCAAAAAACTGAAATACCTATGAATAAACCTAATGAAAGAGATCAAAGACCTCTTCTCTGAAAACTATAGCATTCTGAAAAGAGAGATGGAATATGATATCAGAAAATGGAAAGACATCCCTTGCTCCTGGATAGGAAACGTTAACATAGTGAAAATGGTCATACTTCCAAAACTTCTATATAGATTCAATGCAATCCCAATTGAGATCCCAGCAGCATACTTCACAGACCTTGAGAAAACAATCCAAAAATTCATTTGGAACAAGAAGAGACCTAGAATAGCAAAAGCAATTCTAGACAACAGAGACATGGCAGGGGGTATCACCTCCCCCAAGTTGAAACTATATTACAAAGCTATTGTGATAAAAACAGCATGGTACTGGAAAAGAAACAGACCTGAGGAACAGTAGAACAGATTAGAAGATGCAGAAACAATTTCAGACACACTCAGCCACCTCATCTTCAAAAAAGAAGCTAAACACCCTCACTGGAGGAAAGATAGCCTCTTTAATAAATGGTGCTGGAAAAAATGGATATCAACTTGCTAAAGACTACAACTATACCTATATCTCTCACCATGTACTAAACTAAAATCAAAATGGATTAAAGATCTACATTTTTAAACAGAAACAAAAAACTGGCTGGAAGAGAGTTAAGGAAGAGCTCTTGAAGACATTGGTTTAGGAAAAGATTTTATGAACAAAACCTCAGTTGCCTGTGAACTAGCACAAACATTCAACAAGTGGGATCTCTTCTTACTAAAAAGCTTCTGCACAGCAAGAGAAACCACCAACAGTGTGAAGAGACAACCCACAATATTGGAAAAAAATTTCACAAGCTGTCACTCAGACAAAGGACTACTATCTAGAATCTATAAAGAACTTAAAAAAATCAGACCTCTAAAATTTAAAGACCCAATCGGAAAATGGGCATCTGAAATGAACAGACATTTCTCAGACAAAGAAGTAGAAATAACAGATAAACATATGAGAAAATGTTTAACATCACTGGTCATTTGAGAGATGCAATGAAAATAGGGCTGAGATTCCACCTCACCCCAGAAAGTATGGCTGCTATCAAGAAATTAACCAATAACAAATGCTGGCGGGGCTGTGGGGAAAGAGGAACACTGCTCCACTGCTGGTGGGAGTGTCAACTTGTGCAACCACTGTGGAAATCGGTATGGAAATACCTCAAAGAACTAGAGCTGGAAGTCCCATTTGACCCAGCTATTCCCCTGCTGGGTATCTTCCCCAAAGAATTAAAAGAATCATACCACAGTGATATATGTGCACCCATGTTCATAGCAGCGCAGTTTGTAATAGCTAAAACTTGGAAACAGCCTAAATGCCCATCAACTGGAGACTGGATAAAGAAAATGTGGTTTTTTAATAAAATGGAGTACTACTCAGCCATAAAAAATGAGAAATTAGAGACATTTATAGCTAAATGGATGCCGATGGAGGCGATACTCTTAAGGGAAACAAATAGAACACACATGTGTAAATACAGAATAGTTTCTCTAGTGTGAGAAACTGAAAGTGTAAATAAGGACTAAAAGATATAATAGATAATGTGAAATAGGAAGAAAAGGGGCAGAGGGGGAGGGGAAGTGAGAGGGGGAAGGGAAAAGAAAGAAGGGAATGGAATTAATATGAGAAAATGAAAAAATGGAAACAAAATCTTTGTAAATAGGGAGGGATGGAGGGGCTGAAGGGAGGACAGGGGAAGGGGAAGAAAACAAGAACCAAGAGAGACTATGTAAAGGTGCAACTTTCCAATGATGAATGTCATTATATTGTATACCTAAAATATACTAATAAAAATAAAGATCTGAAAATAATATTTTGATTCTATTATTTTAGGACAAGCACACATTCAAAATTTTATGCAACACAATAATGTCTGTGAAGAAAAGGGTTATGGAACACATTAGAATTGCTATCATATCTGTGTCAGCCCAAGGCATTTTCTTCCATATCAGAACGTAGGGCACGAGGGTTAGAGAAATAACAACTTCTGTGACTCTTTGATCCTTTATGCATATACACTGCCATTTCCAACTCTTTTAACCTACTCTTGTGCTAAGTTTTTGCTCTGTCCTAAAGTTCTGTGTTGTAACTATATTTATAAATATGTCTTAAACTAAAAGAAGCCATTAGTTCCCAAATTGCTCAAAAATCGATAAAGTAAATTTTCCAAAAAAAAAAAATTTTTTTTGTTTGGTACCAGGGATCCAACTCGGAACCTTGCGCTTGTGAGGCAGGTGGCGGAAGCAAAAAGAAAAATTTTAAACATGGAGCAAATGGGTGTACTAAAAGATCTGACAAGGAAGAGGGAATGAAAGATTTTACCGTTCTTCACAGTAATTTCCTGTAGTTAGTATCTATTTCTGACCCTTTGTCTTCCTAGATAACATTGTAAAATGGCCACTCACCATATCTTCCTCCTGAATGAGCACATTAACTCTTTATTACATTATTACATTTATTTCATTTATTAAAAAACTTACTTCAGGGGCCGGGGATTTAGCTCAGTGGTTCTGCCGCCTGCTCCACAAGCTCAAGGATCTGAATTCAATCCCTGGTACCCCCAAAAAAGAAACTTACTTCATTTTTCTTCAAACTGTTTTTATAAACTTGGCTTTGTAGCAAGTTAAGCTAATTTTTTCTGAAAATAGTTCTGGTATATTAGATTGAGTTGAAAGGAATCATAATGTTTATCATTAAAATTGATGTAACGGCTTTATAGTGGGCACCGTTTCAGTACTGTAATGAATTAAAGTTGTTAAGCAACACAAGAATAGAACAAAGAAATGTGTGCATAATGATATGCAAGGTTACCTAGGATTACTAGTGGAAAAAGGCAAGTTGTTGATATCGTTGTATAAGTATGATCTCACTTTTGTAAAAAAAAAAATTTGGACTGATCTAGACCCTATTAACATTGATTACTTGTGAGCTTATACTCAATAGATATATCCCATATAAACATATATACACTTACCCCATATGGTCAAATTTCCCCATAAGGTCAACATTGAACCTATCCATCGAATTTGATTCAGTTTTCGTCCAACTCGGTTTGAGACCAGAATCATAGAAAGAATCAAGTTCGTAAGTCGAGGTATGTATAAAATCTTGAGATGCACTGCAAAGATCACATTCCAGCTCTGTAACTTAACTTAACTGCAAAATTCTAAGGAACATAACTCCCTGCTCCTTACCCTTGCTTTTTTAAAAATCCAGATATCAAGGATATTTTTCTTCAGGGGAAACTATGATAGTTAAATATTTTAACAAACTGCCAGATACAACAGATAGCCTACCCACAATACGGATGTCTGTCTATCCAAGTTTTTTAAATGAACATGTATAAACTTTGTTAAAAAATTATATCTATAAGATATGCTGAGCTTTTGCAATAGATTTTTTTTTCTATATCACATATGACTGTTCTTTCTTAGGGAATTTGAATAAATGTGTAAATTTGAACAAATTTGAATAAATGTTTTTAATGACATAACCATAGATTTCTGGGTCTAGTACTACATCTGTTTTCACAATTCTGCAGCTACCTGACCAAGATTCTTCTCTGGTGGACTCCCAAGTCAAGTAGGCCTTTTCATTTTACACATTGCAATTTCCAATGACAATAGCCTATTTTTTCTTGTCATATGTGAATTCCTACTATTTATTAATTCTAGTTTCTTTCTCATGTTGCTGTTTGGTTTTGCTTTCCGGGGGAAGAAGAGATTGGTAGTGGTGATGTGTTTGTGTAGAAGCCTGGAGTTCATGCTTTCCCCTCATCCCCTGCTGGGAAACTGAGCCTCAAGGTTGGGTAAGAAAGCAGAAATATGGAAAGCTCTGTCCACCGCCACCGCAGAGGTAGGGAGGCCTCCCTGGGAAATAAATGAGGGTAAAATCACAGCAAGACCACACTCAGCTAGGCTTAGTTTAACTAAGACTGAGAGGCTAAGAAGCAACCAGTGTTTCTGAGTAGCCTTTAAGGTCTAGCTCACCCAGGAAGAGCATTCTTTGGTAGAATGTGGTCTGTACAAGTACTCAAAGAGTAAAAAGCAAACAGAAACTTTCTTTTCCTTGAAATATAAGCAAGTGCAAGTCTCTGAGCAATTAAATGGATAGAAGCTGGAAAGTAGAAGAGAAAGAATATAAAAGAACCTAGAGAAGGGCGTTGAATTACTGAAGATTTACAAAGACATAATTTTATTTGTTTTGTTCATGAAAAAGTATATACTTTTCAAAACTTTAATTTTGCTGGGAATTGAAGTAAATCAACTTGCAATATCAAATTTTTCACCCTTTGGGCTTCCTTACTTTTAAATCCTCACAGGTTAGGATTATTCTTGGTGCTCTATTACTCAGCTTTGCATCTGAGGCAGGTTTCACACTTCAACAGATCTCTAAATGTAACATCAATTTATTTCATAAATGACCTGTCTTCACTCTGTTTTATCACACAAAACATCAGCCAAATTAAAATATAACAGATGGGAAAAGTCACAAAGAAAGGAACACTTGTGAAGCAGTTTTACTTTCTCTTTGAAAGCTAGAATTGATATACTGATTTCAAATAAGTGGGGACATTTCAAATATTGCATATTTGGAATAAAGGTGTATGGACTGAGAGCCTAAGAAGCAAGGAGAGTTTTCTTAGACCCCTTAGGGACCAGCTCATTATTCTAGATGTTGTCCATCATTGTCATTGTTTATCATCCTCATCACTACATGTGTTGAGCTCTAGCATACCGCACCACTTACTATGTGAGAGTGGCTGGTACTCCTGGTGTCAATCTTGTGCTTGATGAAACTCCATTCATATCTACAACTAAAGCAAGCTAACCATAGTCTATCAGGACTACTCAAACCAGACATTATGCCCCTCAAAGATGAGTCAGTCCGACTTTTCTATAGTATATCCATTTTTATCTCAAGTGTGTTGAGACTCTGTTTCTTGGTGCGTACATATTTAGGATTGTTATGTCTTCCTGGAAGATTAACCCTGTTATTACTATGTAACATCTCTCTTGGTCTGTAATAATTTTTCTTGCTTCATTAACATAGCCATTATGTTTTCTAACAATTAATATTTGCATGATTTTTCCATTTTTTATTTTTCAACCCTTGTTGAATTTAAAGTAGTTTTTTGTAACAGAATAATTGGACTGTGCTTTTCTAGCAAGACTTTTTGTATATATGTCTTTTGAATTATCTGTTTAGACAATTTACATTTAGTAGTTATTGCTAGGTTAGTGTTTGAGTCTGTCATTTTATTATTTGTTTACTATTTGCTTTCCAGTGTTCTTCCTTTCTCTCTTCTAGTTTCCCTATGTGTTAACTTAAAACTTCCCTATGTGTTAACTTAAAAAATAATGTATAAGAGTTC
Source organism: Heterocephalus glaber (assembly GCF_053883595.1). Lineage (NCBI taxonomy): Eukaryota > Metazoa > Chordata > Mammalia > Rodentia > Bathyergidae > Heterocephalus > Heterocephalus glaber. The sequence goes on from NW_028258368.1 coordinate 9,161,596, forward strand.
ATCTTAATGTATTTTTTGAGTGTATCCTTTGAATAACTTTTGTTGTAGTTGCTCTGAGTACTATGATATACATATGGCTGTGTGACTTGTAACAGTCCACTGGTATCAACATTTTACCCCTTTGAATGAAGTATAGACTCTTTGCTTCCATTTGAGTTTCTTTACCTTCCCCACCTTCATATATCATCACGTTGGATACAAAATGGTGTTATGATTTTTGTGTCAATCAATTTCTAGAATTCATTAGGAAAATGCTCTTTGATTATTTTTTTCTTCCTTTCTAGTGCTGCAAGATTCCTTCTTTTACCAATTCTTTACTTTTTTGAAGAATTTCCTTTAACCACAATGAATGTAATCACTATGTACTGCAAATATGTACTGTTGCACCCAGTGAGAAAGAACCAACCAGAGACTGATATTAAATCCACACAGGAGTTTATTACCAGCCAGGACCCAAGCCAAGCATCGGACTCGAGCCTCGACTGGGGGAAGACAAACATGTTTTATACACTTTTGAGGCCAACAGTTTCTAGGCCCTTCTATGGGATAGAACTAGTAAAGCAAGCAAAAGGTACAGAAGCAGAACGTCCTGCTGTTAGAACATTTGTAAAACAATAGTTGATTAATTGTTATTTCTAAAAAGACTTTCTAAGGGGAGGAGGTTTTTAAACTTTCTCCTTCTGAGTTCATCTAAAGGGCAGGCAGGTGGGTCAAGCAGCAATATGGAGTCTGTCTTGCTAACTAGGGTCTTTCATGTACTAATAAAAAATTTAAGCTCTATTAAATTGACTTTTTTTAAAAAAAGCAAATAGATAACTGGTTCTCTAAATTTAAAAAGTATACTAGTATATATCAAAAGCAGCATTTGATCCTTTATGCAGGATTGCACAGGAATTTTCAAGTTTAGAAAATGTGTACCATATCCCCAATTAATCAGTGTTTTTGACTTTATTAAAATATTTAGTTTTTTCTTATCCTTTGTCAAAAATAGAGTCTGGGCTAAATTATAATTTGGAAATTCCAAATTCTCTTTGCAATGTAAATTGCATGCAGTTTTCTTCATTTTCTGTTTTAACTAGTGGAACAAGACATTCATGTACTTTTGAGATAGATGCTGATTTCTAGCAATAGTTGCCTGGAGATGAAACATCTTTCAATTAATTATTCCATCAAATATACAGCTCCAAAGAACAAAAAGTTGTGCATTTGAACTAGCACTTCCTTTTTTTCTTCCTGGTCGAAATACCTTTCCTGGCCATTACTTTTTAATCTGTTTAATACTTTTAGGAAAATAAATCTGTTTGTTGAAAAAAGCCTCATGGACATTTATAAATGCAACAATTTGATGAGGATGGTAGCTGCTGCACGAATCTGTGTCCACTTCAGTCCTTCACCCTTCCATGCAGCAACTTTGCTGCAGAAAGGATCTCCACTTTTACTCCTCCACTGAAAACCTTCCAGTTAAAACTCTTTGCTTTTATTTCTTTCTTAATGTCTGCTGGTTCAGAGCTCTGATACCATACATTACTTTGTATTGTAGATGCTATCTTATTTTTGTTTGGAACATGGGACTTTAAAAACATGATTAGAAAGGCTTCAAAATTCAACTCAGTCTCCTCAAGAAGGACAAATTTAAGCCAAATAATTTACATTACATTTAAGGACTTTTAGAGAAATAATTTTCATGACATTGTTTGCAGACATACTCTACTATTGAATAGCTTTAATTATTTCCATGTTAACTTTTCCAAGTCGGCTATGAATTCAGCCAATCTTAAAAACAATACATCTGCACCAGAAAAAAATATTTCACTATTGCACTTATGCTATTTGAACACTGAAAATAAATTTCTAGAGCAGTAAGTCATAGCATTATATGGGTCATACAGACCCTTTAAGAATTTTATGAAAACTGAATTTCTCTTCTAAGTCACTCTTTATTTTTAACATCCAAGTTTTTGGCTAGATTTGTGCATATACCTCAGTAAGTTCGGGACTGCTTAAAATCCATCCCAAAGTCCCAGGTTCAGAATGCTTGCCTGGGAGTACAGGTAATGTTTTTAGAACTCTTGAGTTGCTTCTTCTTCAAATATGGACCATTTCAGTGAGTAGCTCTCAAAATTAGGTTTGAGTGTTTCAATTATAATTCTTTGATTCTTATATAACAGAAACAAACTGGCTAATCTAAGGGGTGGGAGGAGCCATTGAAGATACATTAGAGTAACTCATAGGTTTTAAGAAAAACTCCAACTAACAGTAAGCAATGCTAATGTAATAAATTATTTTTTGATATGTTGTTCAAAATAATTCATTTTAAGTTCTTTTATTGCTGCTAGGGGCAGACAAAACAAGGAACATCCACTAATGTAGCCACAGACCTATGAGAAGAATGGAAATCATTATTATCTGTTATTTTAACTGTCTTAGATGCTTTTGTTATGGCTATAATTCTACCTCATTATCTCATTAATTTATGTCTATATGCAACATAATTCTGAGGAAGTAGGTGAATAAATTCTGACTGAATTCTAAGGAAGCGGGTGCAAACACTAGCCAGACTCCAAGAAGGACATAGTTTCAGGCAACCATTTCACATGTGAGCAAAAAGTGAGACAAGAAGAAAATCTGAAAAGATGGAAGCAGGGGCAATAGAGGTCTTCTTAGAGTAGAGAGTCAGGTCTTTATCGCTCAGTGTTTACCCTGAGGGATTCAGAATTACAAGAACACATAAAGGGGATGAACCCCACTATTCCTTTTCTGAATGAGAGTGTCTATTGTTTATTTTCAGATCCAAAATTGTATATTAGGTTTGTGTGTGGGAAGCAGGTAAATAACAAAAAGGACACCCTTCTGGGCAAAGTCATAGTAAAAGATGTAAAGTGTCCCATAATTGAACTTTCTCAAATGGTTCAGACCCATGGTTTATCTGAATAAAGTTGGAATTGCTTAACATTGTGGGAATATACATATATTTAGTAGAGTGATTTGTTACATAGGTTCACTGTAAAAATAAACCATGTGTGTGGTAATGCTGCCATCTGGCCCCAACCAAGATGTGAAAAACAAGGATGCTTCACTGAAGTTCTAAGGACATTCAGTATGTTGAGGAGTTAGTCTATGAAAACACACCTGTGGTTGGAAGCTATTTGATCTAAATAAAAATGAACAAACTCTGTTATATAAGTTACTGGACAAAAATTTTTATAAAAAGAGTCTGAAACCAAGTTTCTTTATAAAGTTCGTTTCAGAATTGTTCTGTCAAGGATACTAAAAATTTTAACCTGATATAATTAAGCTCTTTTGGGACAGGGCTGAGCCAAGAGATGAAGCCACAGGTAGGTCACATGGTTCTTCTCTGAGCAGTTTATTATCATATGGACCTTCTTACCATTTCTCCTCTTCTGTTCCTATTTTTTAAAGAGGAAATGGATATAATGGTAGGGGCACAAAGTAAATATTAGTTACTGTAACAAATGCCACATTTGTTTGTGTGCAGATAATCTACATATAATGGGAGCTGCTGAGACTAGAATTTGAATTTTGTTTTGTTTTGAGAATGTGATGCCCAGACACCAGTTAAAAGTGAATTAAAGCTATCAGCAATTTTCAGATTCATTTAAATGAAGACTGTTGGATTTCAAAAAATACATTAGGAACATTCTGTTATGCAAAAGAGAAGTTACAGTCCTATTCTTCATGGGAGGCCATGAAGAATTAAGAGCTCTAGATAATGATGCTTCATTATGACCAGAGCTGCACCCTGGCAATTATTACTGTGGTCTCAGAGGCAGGCCTAAGACTGCAGAACAGGAACACTGTGTTCTTTGTTTTTCCTAGAGCTCCAGAGGAGGACAGTTTGACCTTAAATTACTTGGCGGGGCGGGGGGGGGGGGCTGTAAAGGGATTCTAAGTGGTAGGAGACTAAAGAGAAACAAATTGAACAATGGTAGGCTACTCCCTCTGTCAAGGGCCTAGGAATCATAGGCACTATGACATGCTTCATAGACACACCCTGGCTAATTCAATCAACCCAATGGAAGGTATTGATACAGCAGTGCAGTTGAGTAGTAAATAGACATTACTATCTTTGCTTCTCAACAATCTTTACTCTGCTTATACATGGAGATGATGTTCTCAGTGGGGACAGTGCCTCTTCCAGAGAGAGTTCTTTTAGAAAATATGTAGGAGGGCGGGGGCACAGCGCGACCCCGCGGTGAGGCCACCCGCGAGTCCAGCGCCGCCCCCCCCCGCCCACCCATGCGGCCACGAGGAGCAGCGGGGGCGCAGGAGATCGAAGCCTCTAGAAGCATCATTTTGTGATGATGGAAGCCTCTTTGTCTATTCTATGACGGAGGTGGAGCGATGCTGACCTCAGATTCCTGGACCCATTCCGACTCAGAGTATCAGGAAAGGGTCATTGTGTTGCATAGACTTAGAGTATAGACAAAATCTAATTCAGGCTTTGAAAAAGACACCTTACCACCCACCTCCCACTCTTCAGGCACATCAAAGCACATCAGGTCCACTCATCTGGCCGGGCAGTACCTTCTTCAAGAGAAACGGAGCCCTTCTGCAAGTTCCTCCAGGAGTGATTCAAAATGGAGCACGGGTTCTGAGCCGAGGGCTGTTCCCTGGCGTCTGGCCATTGCCCTTCACTCCCATTGGAATGATGGCAGCCATGAGGAATGGCATCACCAGCTGCCGGATGCGGACTGAGAGCGAGCCATCCTGCGGCTCCCCCGTGGTCAGCGGAGACCACAAGGAGGATCACAACCATAGCAGTGCCAAGTCCTCCAACGCCCGGAGCACCTCACCTGCCAGCGACTCCATCTCTTCCTCCTCCTCCTCGTCCTCCTCCTCCTCCTCGGCTGATGACCACTACGAGTTTGCCACAGAGGGGAGCCAGTGGGGCAGCAAAGGCAGTGAAGGGAGTTTCCACAGCCACGAGAGCCACAGCGAAACGGAAGAGGATGACAGGAAGCCCAGCCAGAAGGAGGCCCAGGATGTTCTGGGGGACGGTGGGTACGCATCCCAGCACAAGAAGCGCCAGCACTTCGCCAAGGCCAGGAAGGTCCCCAGGGACACGCTGCCCCTCAAAAAGAGACGCACAGAAAAGCCCCCAGAGAGCGATGAGGAGGAGATGAAAGAGGCGGCCGGGTAGATCTGGCAATTAGCAGGAATCCGGTCCTGTTTGAATAACATCACCAATCGGACGGCAAAGGGGCAGAAGGAACAAAAGGAAACCACAAAAAATTGAAAACAAGTCACTAATTTGTTTTGAACTTATGGCCATTTGGTTTCATCATGTCAGGAGATTTCTAATGATTTGTGGCAATATCAGCAATTTTTTTTTCTTTTGGTTTGGTTTTCTTTCTTTTCTTTTCCTCTTTTAATTTGCCCCCTTCTCCTATGTTTTGGATCCTTAAGAATTTTATGTTTAAAGGAGATTGAAGCCATAGAACTCATATTGACACTCAGCTGTTTTACAAAAGCTTTTCATTATCTGAAGACAAAACAAAAAAGCCAAAATTACCATTGCTTCCTTCAGCCTGTCAGAAACATGCGGCTGAATCCACAGGGATGTCAACTCCAATGCCAGGGGAACACACACGCAGCACCCAGAAGGCACATGTGCAGAGTCATCGCCGTTCAGACCCAGTCCTTAGGTTTAAAAATTCAGATGTCCCTCCAGTTGCATTCACTGTCATGCATATGGAGCAGTTGGAGGGAAGGAAGAACCTGTGTCCCCCTTGGAGCAGACCCAAGCTTATGGCACCCAGCATCCCCTGTGCCAGGAAAGCCATGGCACTGCCACTCAGTGAGCACAGCTCACTTAGCTTTGCAGCCTGGTAACATCTTACAGGTGAACACAGGATTCTTCAGGTACATCAGGTGCCAGGACTAAGGAGGAGCAACAGGGTACCTTTTCAGTGATGTTGCTAATCATTGAATTCTGTTCTCTATTAAATTAAGAAAATGTTCCAAAAGCCATAAGCCTAAAGGTGGCCCTGCACATGTGGCGTGTACACACACACATGCACACACACACACACACACACACAATGAGACTAAGTGAAAACAGGCCATGTCTTCTTAACTTCCCAAGTGAAAAGCAGTCAAGCCCAAGAAATTACTGTAGGTGTAGATTCTTTTTCTGTCTAACAAAACTATTTGATCCAAATGAAGAAAAAAAAACTACTGCCATTAGTTGTAGTATATTTTTAAAAGATTCAAGGCACATTGATGGACATAAAAAAGTAAAACATGACAAAAAAATAAATAAAATAATAACTCCTATACTGCCCTCAAAAAGGAGTTTGCAATTAATGTCAGTCAGGATTCATCTTCACAAAGTCAATGATTTTCCACATTCAGCCAGTGTGGCCAGCAGAAATTTCTAATCCACAATGCATGGATTCCTTTGAAGAAAAAAAGAAAAAGAAAAAAACGACAAAACCTTTTCTATTCAAAAATAACAAAGTTCTTGTAAGGTAAATAATGTATTTAGCATGAAGCATGAATTATTTTCATATAAATATAGAAATAGAGAAAAGGCTATGCCTCTAATTTTTAAGCCCTTAGGCTTAGAGATTCTTTTGTTTTCTTTCTCTTCCTTTCTTTTTCTTTCTTTTCTGTTTCTTTTTTTCTCTTTTTTGGATTATTTTGTTTTGGTGTTTTGAAGCAGGTGTTTAAGGTTTAACCTTCTTCAGGGACAAATTCTCACTGCTGGGGAACTTACTCTGCAATATAAAAATATCTTCATGCTCTGGTAGGGCTTGGATGGTTGAACTCTACACTGCCTTGTCTGCACTCAGCCCTCGTCCCCTCTGATTCCCTACTGAAGAGTGTGTCCTTTTCTTTGTCTTTACATGTTTAACATGATGCAATAATCTGAGGGCAAACTTAGTAGTGAGTGTGTATGATAGAATCAAGAGAATTATGGGACACTTACTTGAGAAAATCATTACCGTGATTTGGTTGTAGGAAAAAAGGCAGTGAATAATTACACAAATTCACCAGAAGAAGGGGAAGCATGTTAATGAGCCTTATTAGGTGAGGGTATGAGATAGGGCACCTGTGAAGGAGGAAGGGATAAGGATAAAGGCGTTAGAAAGGCCAGTCCCCCCGACACTTTATTGCAACAATGCCATTTCGCAGTAAGAAGGTGGGGCTGGCCTGAACACCTCAGCACACAACCAACCTGGAATTAAGACCACCTAGATTGTGAGAGCTGAATTTAGACAACCAGACAATGTCACGCAGACCAGGAACTCCTGTTATCTTTGCCTAAAAAAGAAAAAAAAATCTTTTTTTCTTTTTCGGAGATCCAAAGAGAAATCTCTAAAAGAATATGATCTTCCATCCAAATGGAGAGGAGTTTTAAAATACAAACAAAAACACCCACTACCATGGCTCAGGATCTGATGGTTGAGGAGAAGGAGGGAACTGAGGTAACCTTGAACCTGTAAAAGGAGATATTTGCAAGACAAAACCAAGCCCATCTGGCAGGACTAGGTACTGTCAGGACTCCATCAGCCAGGAATTAACTGGTGCATTCTCCAAACCTACCTTTCTGTGGGCCGCTGATGAGAGAAACTAGGAGACATCTACACCTGTAAGGAAGCTCAGATTCTTTACCTACCCCGAACTTGAATACATCCAGCATATTTAATCAAGGTGTAGGTGTGAAGACCGGTGCAGTGCTCTGTTCCCTCTTTCTCCCCAAGCTTCTGACACCATAAAAGCCATTCACAGCTCTGGAACTTGAGCCACACTTTGATTTGTGTTGTCACCTGACCAAGCCCAAAAGACCACCACCTCAGTTGCCCATGCCCAAGACATCCAATGCAGACTTTCCTCCAAGGGCAGAGGTGAACATTCAGCACTGTTTCTGGCAGGGGACTTCTTCCAGTGAAAACCCCCACAGTGGCTGTCTCCCCTCACTTCATTTTTCTAAAGGGGCGGAGTCCTCTTTCAGAAAATAGTAAAATGCAATGCGTGATTTACTTTTCTGATCTCTTTGAGAAATAGAGAAATATCTTGTAAAAGTGTGTTCTTAGGGCCGGGGATTTAGCTCAGTGGTTCTGGCGCCTGCCTCTCAAGCATAAGGTCCCGAGTTCAACGCCCGGTACCAAAAAAAAAAAACCCACTTAAAAGTGCATTCTTAACTACAGAACCACTCTTTTTGAATAAATACCTCATCGGGCAGCTTTCTAAGTGTTATTTTCCTGAGCCTCCCTTGGCACCTTCATCAGATCTTCTGGAAGACTTGTTGGGGAAACTTTAGTGAGGGTACTTTTCTATTTCTCTTCTGTTTTTGGAGGCATACACATTATGCATAACCAAAACAATGGCTCAATTGTGTTTAACTTTGTATTTTGATTGTTGGGGAAAAAAAGTATCGATGTGTATGTGGCTGTTTGTAGTGACTTCATTACGGAACGAGGTTGTTCATGTCCTTAACAAGCCAAGGGGCAAAAGGCACCTTCTCTTATCCCCTCCTCCAAGAGCAGTAGAGAATTTAAGCACGAGCCTATTTGTGAAGGACTATTTTGCCTAAATGTAATTCACTTTAGTCTAGGAATTCCTTCCCAAATGTCAGGTGTTCTTTTAGCTTCCAAACTAGCATATGTATCCATTAGTCTGACAGATTCGCCTGAACACCATTCAGGGTGTGGTATCTTTGCTTCATTTCTCCTGCTGGGAGAAGTGGAGATTCATGTGTCATTCCAATATCTCACGCACTCACATGGGTCAGGGGTGGGGGGAACAGGGAACTATAGCAATATTCAATTCACAGATGCTTTGGAAAACAACCATGAACACATCGGCACCACAATATCTACAACAACTTGCTATTGGCCCTTGGACACATTTAAGAAGAAGAGCCTGCAGCTCTTTTTTCTTAAATGAAATACACATAAACAGTTATTTTTATACTACTATAATTGTCTCTTATCTAGTACTCTGTGGAAAAGGTCTGTATCCTAGATATTTTCCCAGCCTTATACCACAACCTCCTACTTCCCTCTCCCATCTCTAATCGGTGTACTTTGACTTTGGTAAGGCCACCTATCTGAAACTAAAAAGGAACCAAACCCACATTTCTAGGGTAATTTGAAAAAACCATGGCCAAGACACCGGGGGCAGTTTGCAATCTTGGGGCAGAGTTTTGAAGAAGGAATGTGTCAGAGGCCTCCCCCAGGAATGAATTTTTCTTACAGAGGCATTCGGTGTGGCAGTGCCTGCTGGCTGAGGCAGGTACTCCCATGGGACATTTGAGAAGAGGCCACTCATTGAATGGTACCCTGCCCAAGGCAGGGCAGTGGGCTCTGTAGAGTGGAAGCCATAAGGATGGCTCTCTGCCTGCTCTGAGTCCATCACATGGGGTCTGCCCAGCACCACATGCAGCTGACTTGAGTGACAGTGACTCCTCTTCGGGGCCTCCAGCCTCCTGCTGAAGGGCTCTTTCAGAAGGAATGAGTCTGTACAAGTGACCTACAGGGGAGGGCTTTGCATATGGGATCAGATTAATTTCAATATGATTTCTCTTTCCCTTTCAACTTTATTCGGATTGGGACTCATTTCTTTCTGGTAGATCACAGCTGCCTAGGTGTTGCGATTTACTTTTATTTTTGTGGAGATTTTTTCTTTCATCTTCAGGAATTTTTTTTTTGCCACAAAAAGAAAACATTGGAAGTCTATGTCCCTTCTTGATTGTGACTTACCAGTGTTGACAGTTAAGTCCTTAGTGTTGTAGGTCCCAGCCCACCAATACTATATCAAACACTGTTATGCACATAATGCAGCACTGTGATCTAATTTACATAATACTTTTTTATTATTTATACTACTATATATAATATACATCAACACTTTTGCTATATAACCTAAGTGATAAACCCCTTTTAGTTACCTACCAAACTCTGGACTTCGGTTTATATTTCAGTTAACAGTTACAAAGTTGTAATGGTGTCTCTTTTTTTCTTTGTAATGGAATGTGTAAATCAAAGTATATACATTGTGTGGTGTTCCTGTTTCTTGGAATTTCATGAAGATTTACACATGGCATTCAGTGTTCTATATAGATTTACCTACCTTTGTGAAGTCATCTGTTGACCCTCTTCCTTTGAGAGAGCACCAGCCGTGGTGACTGACTCCTGTGTCTGCTCTCCTGCTGGTTCTTCTTGAATTAAGCACAGACTCATCAGCTCAGTTGCTTTATCATGAATAATGTGTGTGACCTTGGCATTCTTCCACAGTTCAGCAAAGTGCTAGCTTCACTGACCAAAAAATTAAGGAAAGAAAATACCATTTGCAAAACTATTCATCTTTTAACAGCCAAAACCAATGTATCTATGGTGCTGCATCTTGCCATTGTACTTCTGAAATCAGATCGAGGTGAAAAAGATCCTTTTCTGAATTACTGTGAGATGCTCACACGTACCCTTCCTGTTGTTCTGTTAGTGTTGAAACCAAGATTATTTATTTGGAATATATACAGCAGTGTTTCTCCACTGTGTTTCATTTGCAAAAGTGGAGAAAAAGCCTTCTCTACCTTTTGCAAATAGTTGATATTCCATATTGGATTCTTGAAGACTTCGATATGGTGAACCTAGAAGTTGTATTTTATCCTTCCATGACTGTGGCCTGAGTTCCCCATCCCCCATCCCTTTTAGAGGAAATGTAGCACACTCTCAGTTAATAAAACACTCACCATTTTTTGAGTGTGTATGTTGAGGCCATCCAAGCTCATAGCAGATTCAGTAACCAGTTTCATGCTGTGTCATTCACACTCACTACTTATATTGCCATGGTGAAAATGTGGAGGAAAAAAGTATCCGTGTGTGTCTGGGAAGCATATACCTTGTACATTTTTTTATGCTCTGATTCTGTAACATTTCTGAGTTTTGTTTTTGTTTTACAGAAGAAAAAAAAGTGATAAAGCAATCAGAAGACCAAGAGGTTTACAACTGATGCTTAAGGCCAACTCACCTTTGCTGGCCAATAGACCTCGATGGCCAAATTAACTTACAACAGTAATAATTTTTTTCAGAAGCCAATTTTTTTTCTGTATGAAACTGCCAATATCATGAATAGAAAGGGAGAACTATAAAGGAGAAGGAAAGTGATGTTCAGTTGTGTTTGTGTTAACCTAAAGGAGCAATTTGGAGATGGGCAAAATCAGCCAAACTCTGGGGACTTTGTGGTGTTGCTTTGGAGGATCTATACTTGCATTTTGCATTCTTCATATGTAATCATATTGCCAAAGACAAACTATTTCATCATTTATAGTAAATAACACTTTTCCCCAGACCTACAAAAAAAAAAAAAAAAAAAAGAAAGAAAATATGTAGGAATATTTTTGGCTGTCCCAATCATGGAAGAGAACCACTGCCAACTGAGTGGCTGAGGGTCAAGGATTTTAGACATCCTTCAATTTTGGAGACAGTCACATAAAAAAATAATTATCTAACCTCTGTATGTTTTAAGTGGCCCACTATTTACAGTTTTTAAAGTAAGTTAACCTCAGAAACTTAACTCTGTAAGATATGTAAAATCAAAGTAATTTTGTACAGTTTTAATGTTCACTGAACATTGAAATCATTGTGTTAAAAGAAAAAAAAAACACATTGTACAGTGGTTGTTGCCTTTGGAAGCTTTCCCAAAGTTGTTTACCACTTTGATCATCAATGGTAATCCCATTCTAAATATCTGAGTCAAGATTACAAACCACCTATAGGCAAATCTGCACTTGGACTTATTTGCATTGTCATAATAGTGCCCAGACATTCATACAAGCACTGGGTTATTTCTAGTGTAGTCACTCCAGGTATTTCTATACCAAGACTTAAAGTATTTTATAACAAAATATTTTTTCCTTTATTTCAAATGTTGAGTTCTAATTTTTATTTATTACAAAATACTTTGTTAAATCTACCACCATGCTATCTCTTTTCCAGTTTTTTACATAATTATTTAACATATTTAGTGAGTACAATGTAATATATATATATTTATATATATATGTAGTGTAATGATTAAAGTATTCGCATTTCCATCTTCTTAAACATTTATCATTTCTTTGTGCTGGGAAACTTCAAACACTTCTCTTCTAGTTTCTTACAAAATATATAATAAACTGGTATAAACTAGTCATCCTGCTATGCTGTAGAACATTAGGACTTATTCCTACCATGTAACTCTACTTCAGTATCCATTGCCAATCTTTCTCTCCCCTCTCTACCCTTCCTAACCTAGTAACCAGTAATGTATTTTCTATCTCTATGATCAGCTCTATTCACTTCCCACATGTGAGTGAGAATATGTAATATTTGTCTTTCTATGCCTAGTTTAACATAGCATTCTCCAGTTCTATATATGTTGCCACAAATGATAAGAATTATTTTTTATAGCTGAGTGGTATTTCATTGTGTATAGTTTTTTCTTCATCTATTCATCTGGTAATAGACTCCAACTGATTCTATATCATGCATATTGTGAGTTGTGTTTCAATGAACACTGGAGTACAGGTATCTCTGCTTATAATTTCATTTCCTCAGTACTGAGGCAGCTGGATCGTTTAGTGCTCTATTTGTAGTTTTGTAAGGAATCTCCATACTGCTTCCTACAACAGCTGTTATACCTATTTATATTCCCACCAATAGTGTACAAGAGTTCTTTCTATCTTCATCAGCATTTATTATTTTTTGTTGTTTGTTTATATCAATTGTAACTGTGGTAAAATAGTATCTTATGGCTATTTTGATTTGCATTTTCCTGATGACTAATAATGTTCAGCATTTTTTCATGTACTTGGCTCTTTGTATGACTTTTTTCATTTTTTAAAAAGTTGTATTACTTGTTTCACTTTTGAGTTCCTTTTATATTCTGGATATGAATGCCTTATCAGATGAACAGTTTGCAAATAGGTTTTTCCATTTTCCATGTTGCCTCTTTTCCCTGTTGTGTTCTTTTCTGTACAAAAGTTTCTTAGTTTGATATGACCCCAATTGTCTATTTTTGCTTTTGTTACCTGTTCTTTTCTTTGCTTTCATCTCTGTCTCTTCTAATCTTCCTCTGGATTAATTACATTATTTTTAGTGTTTCATTCACTAGTGATTTGTTACCTTTGCCTTATTTTTCAGTGACTACTCTGAGGTTAGCAATATATTTCTTTTTGTTGTTGTTCTTTTGGGGGTTTTTTGAGGTCTCACTATGGAGTCCAGGATAGCATCGAACTCACTATGTAGCCCAGGCTAGTCTCAAACTCGCAACAATCCTCTTGCCTCAGCCTTCCAAGTGCTGGTATTGCAGGCATGTACCTGTATATACCTGTATATTACCAGCCAGTAATTACTTGAAATTATCACTGTATTCATTCAAACAATATTCCAGTACTTCATATTTGTTTAGGAATATTTCTTAGTGGACTTTTCTCTCTCCTCCTGAGTGCTTGTCTTCATACATTTTATTTCTGTGTATGTTATAAACCCCATGTAATGCTGTAATTATTTTTTCTTTAAATAGTCCATTTTCTAAAGATTTTACAAGATGTAGCTTTTATATTTGCTTGCTTGTCTTCTTTACTTTTATAGATTCAAATTTCCATCCACTATAATTTTTCTTCTTAAAGTACTAGAGTTTAAGATTTTTTATAGTGAAAGTTTAAACTGATTAATTTAATGTACTTTATTTTTCTAAAAACTATTCTTCTCTATTATTTATGAATACTTTAGTGGGCTTAAAATTCTAGGGTAACTTTTTCATTACTTTTGTTACTTCATATTTTTCAATACTGAAAATATTACTATATTTTCTTCCATCACACATAGTTTCTAATGAGAAGTCTGATGTCATTGTCATTCCTTCTTTGTATATAAAGGCTATTTTTTCCTCTGCATGCCTTTATTCTCTTTATACTTGGCTTCAATTTGATTATGATGTTTATTGGCATGCTTTACTTTATATTTCCTGTGCTTAGAATTGATTTTCTTGGATTGTATATAATTTTCAGCAAGTTTAGAAAAACTTTGGCCATTACTTTTTCAATATCTTTTTATGATCCTTTTAGTTTCTTTCTTGATTTCTAATTATACATATGTAGGTAATTTGATGTTATCCTAAAGCTCAGTGGCTTGCTGTTCAATCATTTGTGGTCTTTTTTCCCACTCTGTGTTCAGCCTGGATGTTTCTACTGTTAAATCTTAAAGTTTTTTCCCTGCAATGTCTAGTCTATTTTTAATCCCACCCAGTATAATCCTCTAGAACTTGCTATCAGTCTTTTCTATCTCTTCCATTTTGTTGCTCTTCTTGTATATTTTTCCCACTATCTTTTTGAATATATGGATTTATTCATTATAACTCTTTTAACAGCTTTATCTACTAATACTGACATTTCTCAGACTGTGTCTATTGAGTAATATTTTTCTTTTTGTATGAGCTATGTTTTCTTATTTTTTTACTTGCCTGGTAAATTTTGACGGGATGGGCAGACATTGTGAGTTTTATAATATTGGTTGCATTTGTTTTGTTTGTTTGGTTAGGTTTTGCATAACACATCTTTGGCTTTGTTCTATGACACAAAGCCATTTTGTGCATGTCTTTAATGGAGCTACAATAGTTATGTGATGATTAAAGAAAGACAATGTTACTATAGAGATATTTGCAATGCTAATTTCTTACTAAGAAAAACACCCTTCTATTTACTTATGCAAAGATTGGTATTTAAAGATAATTGATTGACCTTTTCACTACTTTTAGCTGAGTACATTCTTAAATGATATCACAACTTAAGAGTATAAAGACTTAACATAAAGAGAAAACAAAATATAAAGCTCAATTCTGCAGCATACTTCTTAGAACTGAATAAATGGAATGTGTTAAAACTAAGTAAAAATTTAAAGTAATTAAAAGTTACTGTATTTGTATATACTGAACGTGAAAAATTTTGTATAATTTTCTATAAAGCCATATGGAGTATTAAATTTTGTATACGGTTTTTCTTAAGACTTGAATTCACTTTTGAAGCAGTGTAATAAATATGTGCATGTATGTAAATGCAATATTATGTCATATATATGCAAAATTTAAGACACTCCTACACATTTATAAAATTTTAGTTTCTATATGGTACATAGAAAGTCTCAATAAATTTTTGAAAAGTAAAGAGAATAAAATTAAAATAGAATTCTAAAGGTATGATAATGATGATATCATATTGAATCACCTCAAAACTCCTTTTGAAATATAAATCCAACTGTGATGGCAAAATGCATTGATTTTCTTTGTTTTTTGCTTCATATTTAAAAATTTATTGAAAAGACCAATACCAAGGGTCTTTTCCCCTGTGTTGTCTTCTAGGAATTGTATGGTTTCAGATCTTATATTTGAATCTTTAATCTACTTTGCATTAATTTTTGTATGTGATATGTGACAATAGTCCTATTTCATTATTTTGTATGTAGATATTCAGTTTTCCCAGCATCATTTAATAAAGAGACTTTCCTTTCCCTATTACTTATTCTTGGTACCCTTGTCTAAAATTAGTTGGCTGTGTGTGGGGATCAAATTATATTTAGTAATAAAGATTTATATAAGAAAAGAAAAAACTAAACTCACCTACCAAAGTGAGGCAAATTTAGTTCAAAAAAAAAAAAAAGAAAAGATTATGATCATTTTCATGTGAGACAGCCATGGATTGGTGATATGCTTCTGGAGAAAGTCAATTCCCTGTTATCGCCTCAGTTGATCTTTTACTGTATTTTTCTAAAATTGATGTAAAAGAACTTGTTCTCTCTTAGAGAAAATAGGATGCTGACAGGCACGAAGAGGGACATGTTGGGGTTACATTCTCAGAGTGTGGCTTACAATACTCATCTGTTAGGCTTCTAAGAGTTAACACCACATTAAGTGAGTGGAACCAGAGAAGGCTTTGCCCAATGAAAGAGCTTTATTAAAATGCACCTTCTATAACAATAGCACAATTCTGAAGCATATTTATTAATACTTTAAAACCTTATAATTTGAAACTAAATTTATTTTAAGGACAACAGCTATTTTTCACATTGTTCAATTTTTCAAAGACAAGCCAGTTGGCTCATTGATGACCTTGGTTTACTAGCAATTAAAAATGTAGGTAATTCAGAATGCAACATGGATTTCATTGCAGTCTAAATATTTGGTAGCAATTTTATTGAAGTCAGACCATTTTCAACTCTAATGACTCTAGATGCTAACTTTCTGCAAAAAAAAACCTAACATCAAAATGTAGAAACTATTTCTAAGATAATGAAAATGGCTGTTTTCATTTGGCTTGATATATCCAGTGTTTTCTTCTACAGAAAAGTAGTATTGGTTACTTTTTCTTTTTTTTCTGGTTGGCAGGAACTGGGACCTTCTTTTCTGTCTCTTTCTTTTCTGGCTCTGCCTCCTGAGCTGTCTGTGCCTCCAACTTTAGGTGCTGGGCTTCTAGCACCTTCCTTCTGTACTCTTCTCGGATGTCCAAGATTTTCAGTCGGGCTTCATCTAAGGAGTCCTGGTTCCAAAACAAAACCTTAAAAAATCAGTTCCAATGACAAAGGTTTATGGCCCCAGAAAGGAAAAAAAAAAAGAGCAATATCTTTATCATTTCCTTGTAGCAACACATTCATGAGGGCAATTATTGAATATGATTATTGAGTCCTTTGAAATTGCATGAGACTCTGTGACTTGCTTTAACAAAAGAAATAAAAGTGAGAAAAATGTGCCATTTGGGGGCAGATATAGTAATAGCCAGTGTGCACCTCACTATACTCTCTTCCTCTACCATAATAATCACAGCAGAATTTTCTGTATGGAATTTCCTTTATGGTATCTTAATAAATGTAAAATAAAGGACCCTCTACTGACTGTATTGAACATGTAGCTAAAATGAAACATGCTCTTTTATTGTTTTAAGCCCCAGGCTGGTAAACTAAAGCTTATCAGACACATCTGGCTTACTGTTTTTCTAAATACGGTTTTATTTATTTATGTATAATCCTATCCATTTAAGCATTATCTTTTATTTTGTATTAATAATGGCAAAGGTGAGCAGATGCAACATATGGCCTATAAAAAGATCCCATTTGACTTACAAAGACAAAAGCTTTTACTCTCTGGTATCTTATACAAACTAAGTTTGCCAAATCCTATACTAAGCCACTGTGACGATGTGATTCCTGTTAGCACAGGTTAATATAGTTTATTATGATTGATGTAGTGGTTTTGGCTGCTGAGGGGAGTCCACATCACATGCAAAGATGGAAGTAGGAAGATAACTGAAGGGCTTGGAGCAATATACTGAACGGAGAGCCAGGAGAGTTTCCACTGGGGTGGGGGCAGGGGGACAAACATTGTTAGAAGTGGTTGAACTTTGGAAGTATTTTCAAGATAGAGTTGAGAGCTTTTGATAATGGATTATGAGTGAAGAGTGAGTCAAGGATGTCTCCAAGGTTTCTGTGCTGTGCCATGAAAAGACAGCAATTGCCATTTACTGAGATGGGGAATATTGGTGGTGTGCTATGTTTGTGCTGAGCTGAGAGGGAAGGCAAGAACTCTAGAATTTGAAATTGGAGAGGAGTTTGAGGAGCCATTGGACAAACAAGAAAAGATTGGCATATTCTTCATGTAGGCCAATAATGGAAATGAAAAGAAAAACTCAATATCATTGTGGTTAAAGTGTTTAGACAGTCCTGTAGCTTTTAGCATCAGAGGGGGAGAGGATGGTAATAGGCAAGAGGAAGGAAAAAAAAAAAAAAGCAAATAAATCCTCTTCCTCCACAGTGGAAAGTCATGTGTATACATTTTTTAATTTTTTTCATTTCTGGGATGATACTTCCATTTTTGATTAAGTTTGGTTTTCCACAGTACAGAAATCCTTTTTGGGAGCAGGGTGATGTACAAATGGAACACCTTTATTCTTCTGATAAAGTGGGTAACAATCACCTGGCTGCAAAAAGTTGAGGTGGTATTATAAAATTGTTTTAAAAGTTTAAATTAATGAAACCTAATTATCTCATCCTCCTCCCATTTTCACTTCCAAGTTCTAGCATACGTAGGATGCTGACCCTTTGGGAATTCTGGAGCAAGTTGGGCTGATTCTTAAGTTTCCCTTATGCCAGTAAAGAATTTGTCTTTCCCAAGTCTGCTAATGTAGTCTTCATCTAGTTATCTGTCAAGTTCATACAAAGTTTTATTGTTGTCATCTCTCTCATTTTTCCCATTTTGAGGACTTCCAATATGACATTTTAGAGAAACTTTTAGGGAATAAGTGAAAATGAAATACATATAACCCTCTGGCCATCTTTTCCAAGGAGTTATGAATTGTAGAACTAAATGTTTTAAAAACTTCACTCTATTCAGATATCATATGATTCTGGCTTTTTGTTCATATTACAGAAGAATTTGTTAACTGTGATCACATATGTACTTTTAAACTCACCTGTATTTGTGCATACTTGTTCAGGACCTCATTAAACTGTTCTTTTCTATCAGTTTCTCTGGAGCTAAGGACTCTGGTCCTGTACTGCTGAAACTGATGAATTTCTTCTGCCTTTTCCATTACTTGCTGCTGCTTCAGTTCATCTGTTTGCAGCACAGCCTCATCCTTTGTTTTCCTTAATATAAAATTATCAAAAAAAATACAGAAATCACTTGAGAATTCTATGATAAACTTAAGAAATAAAAAATAAGGTAAAATCATGCCAAAAGTGTGGAAGTCTGAATCCAATCAAACAGAAAAAATAAACTATTAATTTTAAATAGCCTTTGGTCCATTTACTGAATAACTGATGTTTTTGGAAAATATCAGGAAATTTGAATATACCATTTGATGAGGTGGTTGTGAAACTGGTGTCCAAACTTCTGAGAATATTTTGTAGGTTTTCCTTCTGAATTTATGCAGCTAAGCAATTTTGACCATGTTTTCAAACTTATAAATATAAATGAGTAACTATCTCTCTATTGATCCCATTGCCTTGTTCTTAAGAAAATGTGATATAATTAAGTAAGGGCAGCTGGTATGATGAGAATTTTCTGTATCTCAACTTACCTTAATCAGGCTTCAGATTAAAGGTTTACATTACATTTAAATGTTTTATGATTGATTTAATAAAGCATTTGTCAAATTTGAGATGTAAAATCATGAATTTCTAAAAATTTAGACAACCTGAAGATATATTAAGCATGTAATTTCAAATTTTCAGTTGCTTAGCAACTTCCCATTGGCAGTATATCCAAAATTCTATGAACACAGATGTCTGCATTAATCATATTGACTAAAACTTACCGTACATACTGATTTAAGTCCATAAATTCCAGTGCTTTTCTAATAAGTCGTGGAGATGTTTTCAAAAGTGATGGGGATCCTGAATGAGGCCCTGCTTAAAATAAAGAACTAGGCTTTCAAAAAAATAACCAACAATGGTTAACTTACCTGAGGGCATTTCTTCTATAACATGACATGTGCCTTACTGAAAAAGCTTGCATTTTACCAAATCATATGCAAAAGGTCATAAGGCTTGTGAAGGCTTGAAGATATTACTCAGAAGCTTTTCAACCTTTAACCACAGTACCAGCAAAAGCAGCCACTGGTACCTCCCAAAATGATGTGGGCAGCCCAGCAGTGGTGTATCCGGAAGCTATCTCAGGATATCAAAACTTCACACAGAAATAGAGGCTTTTTGGAACTAAGATAAAATGAATGAACATGAGATCTTTGAACTCTGGGGACTGCTATGAAGGTAAACCCTGAAGGAAAAGTCACCCTCTCCCTAACCATGTTGACTGTTGGGCACAGGTGGGGCATTTCTCTCTGAGAAGGGCGTCCTGTGTGTGGGCACTTATTTAAATCTGTTTTAAAGTGCAGTTGAAAAGGGCTCTTCCTTGTGCGATCTTTGTCATTGTGTAAAATCCAACACACCTTCCACATAAAGCAGACATTATTCCCCTATTTCTCAACTGCAGGTGGTTTAATTTGCACTGTATTCTGCTTTGAATAAAAGGTAATAATAAGGTGGTGCTTAAAACCACAGGGAAATGTTAAAAGGGAAATATCAGTAGTGCAAATTTGGTTCCTTAAAAAATATTATTAAAACTGATGCGACCCTAGAGCAAGACTGATTAAGGAAAAAAAGAGGGATGTAACAATTATTCAATAATTTTAACATATAAAATAGACAACTACATTGTGAAATGCAACTTACTATGCCTGACACAGGAAGAAACAGAGCCACTAAACAATGAGACATACAGAGCACATACTCTGGGTCTAAGTAGAAGTGTTTCAGAACAGGCAAAATGAATTGATGGTGGCATATGTCAGATTAATGGTTTCCTTGAGGAAAGAAATGGTTGGGAGAGGGAATGAGGAGGACTTTTGGGATGTCATGTTTTATGTGTTAATCTGAATGATGCTTCCCCAGTATATACATACACAAAAATCAAACAAGCTATACAGTTAATATATATACCCTGACTACATGTGTATCTGATGATAAAATCAGGCACCTCAGAGCCCTGTTCTCAGCTAGAGATTCACTTTGGCCCACTGATCCCAATTTTAGCAAAGAATCCTTACTCTCCCTATCCACAATACACAGTCAAGATCTTCTTCTCCCACCTCTTACAGCTAATTAAGTTCCTTTTCGTTGATCCCTGATAACTAACCAAGTTCATCTTAGTAATTACCCACCTACTTCTTCACCTGCCTTTGAGTATAAATCCCCACTTGTTTCTGTTGTATCTTGAGTAAAATTCTATTTCTCACACTTATCTCAGTAGTCTTGAGTAAAGGCCTTTATTTAATGTGTACAGTGTAATATTTTTTAGATACATTAGCCAAAATTCTAAAACATAAATCTATATCCTAAAGGTGAAGAACTAGGTCCCATTCACCTTTGTCTTCCTAGTATTACACTAGACTTTAATCGTTAGAGGAGTATTTTAGGACTTAGAAATATTTCAAATCTCAATTTTGTTACTTTCTAGATGTATGGCTTTAGGAAGAGTAAGATGACTCTCTGAATTTGGTCTCTTTACCTACAAAATGGAAACAGAAATGTGTGTCTTAGGGTTGTAGTGGGTAAAAGTGAGATAATAAACAAAAAACACTTTACTTAGTCTCCTTCCAGCATAATAGGACTAGGGTGATATTTACTGTTCATACTATTCATTAATTAAGGGACATTATTTCTATAACAATTATTCAGTTACATTCCAAGTGATATAAACATAGAGGAGCATGATCTGCTATGTGAATCCCTTCTTCCCCCTTAGAAGCCCTGAGTAGTGATAGATGGAAGCAGCAAAGTGGTGGGAAGAGACACTGGGGCCATGGAAGGCCCTATCTGCATAGTGGTTGTGAACTTAGAAATAGTACTGATGCTCCTGGACCTGTGTCCTTACTGATGAATTAGAAACAATATTGTATATCTCAGTGGGTTGATATGAGTTGGCCCATATGAGCAAGTTCTGCATCCACAGATTCAACCAACTATGGATCAAAATATTCAATAAAAGAAATATTATGTTGTCCTGTACTATGTAGCTGATACTACAGTGGTTGTGTCTATGCTGAACATGTACAGTTTTTTCTTTATATTAATCATTAAGTAATATAGAATAAAACCTATTAAATTTGTATTTACATTGCATTAAGTATTATAAATATTCTATAGATGATCTAAAGTATACAAGAGAATGTACATAAGTTATATGCAAATCTTTCAACATTTTATACAAGTGGCTCATGGATTCTGGTATCTGTAAAAGGTCCTAGAACAAATCTCTTATGAATAATGAGGGCCAATTATAGTTAAAATAATGCACACCACCAAGGCCAAACAGTCACTTAATAAATGCAGTTAATTTTATTATGATTCTTCTTGTTATTTGTTGTTTATTGCTATTATTATTAAAGGTAACAGATTAATAGTAATATGCCTGCCTTCAAGTTCCATACTGCTACCTTTAACTAGGGTACACTCTTATCTCTGGTTTCACCTTTTCCTAAATGAAGAAATCATACCCACCTGGGGGGAGGAGAAGTAGGAATGAAATGAGAAAATGAGTGAAAATCATTTGATAAACTGCTTGTATGCTGATCTGAAACTGCATGACTTTTCACAATCCTAAAGACTAGAAATTCAGAAATGTTTCTTTTACCAAGCATGACACACTGACTATTTTGGATGAGGTCCAAGTAGCACCTGCATGCTTGGAGGCATTGGTGGGAGGTGGGGGGACCCACTGACCTTCTTCTGCGGGTTTAGCTGGGCTTTCGCTCACAGTCACACTCTCGGGAGCAACAAATGGTTTCTTAAATAACTGGCTGAGGTACCGCAGCCGAGCCTGAGAGGCCTGGAGGACAAACATGAGATCTTTGAAAATCACCAACCAGTACATCAACAAGTGAACAGTACACAAATAAAACAGGAAAGCATGAACTGAGTAGCACACTTAGAGCCAGCTTAGCTCTAAACTCATATTCTGAGCTATCAATGATTTTGACAGTTATTTTTTTAAACAACTAAAATTACTCTGCTGGGCATGCTATCTTCAATCAAGCTGCTTCTGAATCTTTTTCATCTGCCTTAACTACCCCGAGTGAGGACATGAAACATATGGGTAATGACAGCATTTCACTATGGCAAAGATCCTTACATCAAATATAGGAGGGAAAGACAAGGTGTGAATATACCACAAGGGGGTAGCACATGCTTTTTTAATTGATCTAACACTGTTCAAGCACTACAGGTAAGCACACGTTAAACACTTTTATGCTTTCTTACTTGAGGGTATCAAGGGCAGATGTGGATATAGCCCTAGTTATGTGAAGAAAGAAACTCATAATTTGAACCTGTAAGTGGCACCATTATGTGCTTTATTTTCATAAGGATAATATTTAAAATGTGTCCAAAAGTGATCTTAACATGTAGTAAATCGCTGTCTGATAAAATTCAAGACACCATTCATAAAGGAAAGGTTCTGTGGTTTCACCAAGATGGCTCTTCCTTTAGACCATGTCAAATGATGTAAAATACAAAATGACAGCTTTTCGGACAGGTGACCTTGATTACTCTTCCTGGTTCATTCTTCTCCCAGGCTTCCTTCATGGCTCGGATTTCATCTGCTCGTTCTGTATCTTTTTTTACTTCAAAGAATTCTGATTCATTATGTTCAGAGAACAATCTCAAAATCCAGTAGGGCTTGTTTGGATCTTCTGGTTGAGTGTGAACAATCGACATCTGACAAGATAAAAAATACAAACTTTTGGGTCAAATGTTTTCCTCCTTTCAAACTGGCCTAGTTTTTACCCTCTGATCTATAATTTCACTATTAGGTTTTTAACCAAGAAAAAGGAAAGCATAATTCACTGAAGACTTGTACAAGAATGTTCATTGCAGTCTTACTCATAACAATAGCAAAGGAAACACCATAAATATTTAAAAACTATTGAGTGGATAAACAAATTATAAGAGTCATAAAACCAGGTACTACTTAATATTAAACAGTGATAATCTACTGATATACACCACAGTGTGAATGAATCTCACAGGCAGACATTTACTGAGATGAAGTTGAGCACACAAGAATATATACCTTATGTTTCATTTATCTGAAGTTCCAGAATATGCAAAACTAATCTATGATGATTGAAAGCAAATTGATGGTTTCCAGGAAGTGAGATATATGGATGACAGAATTGAGTACAATGAGTTTATGGCTGTGAACTATAATCTATACCTTGATGGGTGTGGATTACATTGTGAATGCATGTGTCAAAAGTCATCAAATTGTATGATTAAGACTTATGCATATTACTCTATGTGAACCTTTCTTAAAAATTGTACACAATGATATCTAAATTATACTTATGCCGGCTCATAACTTTTCTTCACAAAAATTAGAGCAGGATAGTTGATAGGCCAGGATGTACATACTTGCTATATATCTATTATGAAAGTGAATAAGAATTTAGTGCCTGGGCCGGGGATTTAGCTCAGTGGTTCCAGCGCCTGCCTCAAAAGCGCAAGGTCCCGAGTTCAATCTTCGGTACCAAAAAAAAACAAAAAAGAATTTAGTGTCTGATTTGGTTTAATTGTGAAGTGTTTAGAGAATGACTCGTGTATAGAGGGCTTGATCCCCAAGCCAGCAATGTTCAGAGTGGGGCCTAGAGAGGTAACTGGATCATGAGGGCACTGACCTCAACAATGAATTAACAGGTGAATCCACTAATGATCCCATTAATCCACTGATAGATTACTCCTTTGAGGGTATATCTATCCGGTCACACCAGTGCCTTCCTGGCTGCCATCAGGCAAGCAGCCCTCCTCCACCAGGCCTTTCTGTCAGGGTATTCTGCTACACCACAGGCCTAAAGCAATAGAGCCAGCTGACCATGGAGTGAAACCTCTGAAACTGCAAAACAAAATAAACCTCTTCTCCTTTAAGTTGTGTATGTCATGGATTTGACCACAGTGGCAAACGGCTGACTAAAACAATGTGTCATAGGATCATTTGCATGGACCATAGACTGGAAGCAGTTGATACAGTGTTAACAGTTTCTACATAGGTGAGGATCATTGGTGTCAATCAAGTAGGCAAGAGAGGTTTTAATTCACCAAGTAGCTTTTCTGCCACTTTCTCTCCCTCCTGTCCTTCTGGAGTTCCACTATATATGTGTGCTTGTGTCCCACAAGTCCCTGAGGTTTTGTTCCTTGTCTTCATTTTTTATTCTCCCACTTGATAACCTCAAACTATCTCCAAAATGGGGAGTAGGTTTTTCACAATGAACTAGCTTGTAAGCAGTCTTGTAAATAAGATCTTCCAGGAGTCACCAGACAATTAAAATAGTAAAACTGACGTGGACGCATAGCACTGTGCATAAGGTCAAGACTATGTTAATTATCGATGTCAAATAATGTAGTTGGGGAGTGACAGATCAATGCAGCCACTGAAGAAAGTTTTCACTTGTGGTTTCGTTTCAATGTTACCAAAAATACCTTGCTTTCTACAATACTCCCCTTGTATTCTATGAGAGCTGATGCTCACAATTGGAAATTCTTTTAGTTCTTACTTTAAAAACAATGAATTCGTTTTATCACCTTTCAAATGGCTTGATAAATGAGTTCATCAGAAACTTTTCTAGGCTCGAGTTTTGATTGAAGAAGGGAGCACTATGAAGGCACTAAAAGAATGCCAAATGTCTTGTACAAATCTATGGATAAGGTTAAGCTTATTTACTTCATGATACTTCCAAAGGCAGAGCCGGCTAAGAAATACAATCTTTAAAAAGTAAACGGATAGGATTTTTCTTTCCAGGAGTCTGAGACAGCTCTTCCACTTATTTGCTACTTTTCCTTGTTAATTGTCCATATTACTAGTGATACCAATATCTGACTTAGTTATTCTTGCTGGAAACCTGGCAGATATACTTAGATTTTTCTTGTTCTTTAAATCCTACCCCTGTTTTTTTTTCCTGTGCATCTGATCTCTCCTTCCTTTCTTTTGACCTGTTCCCGGCACATTCTTTTGTTTGGACCACTGAAGCACTTTCTGGAATGGTTTCCCCAACTCCATCTCTAGTTTTACCTCCTTTGAATCCATGGGGAACCTGAAATGAAAATCTGATCATGTCAATACACTTCTTAAATCACCCTATTTCCAGTTCTGCTTAACCAAGGCAATGATCACCTGTGGTAGACAGATTTTCATCCTCATAGGCATTTTGTTTAAATGCAGCCCTTTTTAAGTAACTTGAATTTAAGTGTCACTAGGCTTGTTTTACACTGCTCCTGAGCCTCCATCCTTGGAATGACCTGACTTTCCCTAAAGTTGCTTAGAACCAGGACCTCAGGGCTGGAGACAGAGCCCCAAACCCTCTAATGAGTTTTGAAGGCTTTCTTCCATCTCTCACTTACCCCTCCATCTTCATTTCTAAAAAAAAAACAATCACTTTGATTTTGCCTCACCATATCTTTGCTCATTGATTCAATTCAGGGCTCAGTTCCTCCAGGAAGAGTACAGATTAGTTAACTGTCCTTTCCATCCATTCAATGTCTAACATTAAAATTCTACTGCAATGAGAGTGCTTTGAGGGTAGGGAGTGTAGCATATTAATTTTAAAAGCACAAAGTTCCAAGATGTCCTGAACTAATGGTTCAGTTAATGCTTTTTAGTACTAAACTAGGTAAGGGAATTTAGGAAAAGTGTTCAAGGATCTCCCTCAAGATATCTAGATTGTTGCTGGAATCAGGGAGATAGAAATTTTCACAACTTCTTGTCCTCAGGAGAAATGGTCAAGCAGGAACCCAGTGAACCTAAATTCATTAAGTGATTCCAATAGGAACATGTCACACCCACCTGAGGCTCAAAGCGAGATGCTTGTTTTTCCTGGGCTGTCTTTGCTTTCTCAGAAGACTTTTCGTTGCCTTTCCTTATTGTTTTGGAAGTTCCTGAAGATTTTTGCCCCTCACTAGTAATTTGAGAATCTGGGCTTCCCACAATAATCAATTCCTCATGTTTTTCCCCATGAACTACAGAAACATAAAAATGGAAACAAGTGAGTCACGATATGACAATAAAATTATTCTATGTAGGTCAAGGGTAGCAGGTTAGAGGGGAAAATGGTTAATTTAAAGAGTTTAGAATTTTCTTATTCTTTACACAATGCTTGCACAGAACTTAAGAGTCTGTGTGCCCCTCACTGCTTCTCCACTGTCACTCAGTAAAGTCCAAGTCCCAGAGATCTCAATGCCCACAGAAGATGGGGTTAACCACATTTGAGGCCCACTGTGGCTGATGCTGGTTAAAAGAACCTCACAAAAACTGAGGTAGAAGAAGTAATTTTTTTCACTATGCTTTCCATATAATTCTGCTACTGGTAATGCTGCGTTTGCTGTATCACAGCAGTTCATGATTTTGTGACTGTGCAAATTACCCAGAAAATTCTGTAAAATGAAGGCCTCAAGACCAACTGCCATAATTTCCAAATCCATGATCTGATTGAGGTCCAAGAATCCACATTTTTTAAAAGTTGCCTCCTATGATTCTAATTTAAGTGTCCCTTGGATCTGACTTTGAGAAACATTGCTGCAAGAAGTTTACATGGGTCTCTCTTTTGTTAGATGCAAATGCTACAAAAGGATGGGCTGAAAGGAAGCATATCAATGGCTTAGAATTCAGAGAAACTGAAGGTACCTTCTTAAGAGTGGTTCTTAAGCTTTAGCCTGAATTGAATTTCTAGAGGGGTTTATTATGAAGCAGACTTAAGGGCACCACCCCTAAAGTTTCTGATTTGGTAGGTCTTCAGTAGGGCTTCCATATTTGTATTTCCTACCAGTTCCCAGGTGATGCTGAGGTCCTGGTACAATTTTTGAGAATCATTGTTTTACATTTTGGAGGGTATAATTGCCTTTCCCAAAAATGAATAACTTCTGCCTATGCTTATAGTTTAAATCTGTCTCCTACAGTTCATGCAATGAAAATTTCTTTTCTTAATTCATTAATTTTATTGGTACATTTTAGGTACACAAAATGTTGACATTCATTATTGGGAATTTATACCTTTACATAATCTATCTTGGTTCTTATCTTTTTCCCCATTCCCCTGCCCTCCCTTCAACCCCTCCATCCCTCCCTGTTTACAAAGACTTTGTTTCCATTTTTTCCTTTTCTCATATTAATTCCCTTCCCTTCTTTCCTTTTCCCTACCCGTCCCACTTCCCCTTCCCCTTTGGACCTTTTCTTCCTAATTACATTATCTATTATACATTTTAATCCTTATTTACACTTTCAGTTTCTCACACTAGACAAACTATTCAGTATTTACATGTGTGTCCTATTTATTTCACTTAAGAGTATGGCCTCAATGTGCATCCATTTAGCTATAAATGTCTCTATAGTTTCTCGATCTTTATGGCTAAGTAATACTCCATTTTATTAAAAAAAATTTCTTTATCTAGTCTCCAGTTGATGGCCAATTGGGTTGTTTCCAAGTTTTAGCTATTACAAACTGTGCCACTATGAACATGGGTGCACATATATCATTGTGGTATGATTCTTTTAATTCTTTTGGGAAGATGCCCAGCAGGGGAATAGCTGGGTCAAATGGGACCTCTAATCCTAGTTTTTTGAGATATCACCATACTGATTTCCACAGTAGTTGCACCAGTCTACACTCCCACCAACAAAGGAGAAGTGTTGCTTTTTCCCCACAGCCCCACCAGCATTTGTTATTGGTTGATTTCTTGATAGCAGCCATTCTTTCTAGGGTGAGGTGGAATTTCAGGGTTGTTTTCATTTGCATCTCTTGAATGACCAGTGATGTTGAACATTTTTTCATATTTTTATTTGCTATTTCTATTTCTTTGTCTGAGAAATGTCTGTTCATTTCAGATCCCCATTTTTGGATTGGGTCTTTAAATTTAGGAGGTCTGATTTCTTTAAGTTCTTTATATTTTCTAGATAGTAGACATTTGTCTGAGGAACAGCTGGTAAAAAATTTTTCCCACATTGTGGGTTGTCTCTTCATGCTGTTAATGGTTTCTCTTGCTGTGCAGAAGCTTTTTAATAAGATGAGATCCCACTTGTTGATTGTTTGTGCTAGTTCATGGGAAACTGAGGTTTTGTTCATGAAATATTTTCCTACACCAATGTCTTCAAGGGTTCCACCTAACCTCTCTTCCAGCCAGTTTAGTGTTTCTGTTTTAATATTTAGATCTTTAATCCATTTTTATTTTAGTGCATGGTGAGAGATATAGGTCTAGTTTTAATCTTTGGCAAGCTGAAATCCAAATTTTCCAGCACTTTTTTTTTTGCCAGTACCAGGGATTGAACTCAGGAACTTGTGCTTGTGAGGCAGGCACAGTGCCACTGAGCTAAATCCCAGGCCCTCCAGCACCATTTATTAAAGAGGTTTACTTTCCTCCAGTGAGGATGTTTGACTCGTTTGTCAAAGATGAGGTGGCTGAGTATGTCCAGAATTGTTTCTGCATCTTCTTCTAATAGATTCCACTGATCCTCAGGTCTGTTTCTTTGCCAGTACCATGCTGCTTTTATCATAGTAGCTTTGTACTATAGTTTCAAGTTGGGGATTGTGATACCCCCTACCTTGTCTTTGTTGCCTAGACTTGCTTTTGCTATTTTAGGTCTCTTCTTGTCCAAAATGAATTTTTGAATTGTTTTCTCAGGCTCTGTGAAGTATGCTGTTCAAATTTCAATTGAGATTGCATTGAATCTATATAGCAACTTGGAAGTATGGCCATTTTCACTATATTGGTTCTTCCTACCCAGGAGCAAGGGACGTCTTTCAATTTTCTGATATCATCTTCAATCTCTTTCTTCAGAGTGCTGTAGTTTTCAGAGTAGAGGTCTTTTACTTCCTTCATTAGATTGATTCCTAGGTATTTCATTTTTTTGGATGCTATTGTGAAAGTTGTTTCTCCTTTCTCTCTCAGTGAATCTATTGTTCATGTACAGGAAGGTTATTGATTTTTATGTGCTGACCTTGTATCTATCCAGCTACTCTGCTGAATTTGGTTAGTAAGTCTAAAAGACTTTTGGTGGAGTTTTTGGGGTTTTCTATATAGAGTATCATGTCATCTGCAAATAATGACATTTTAAATTCTTCATTTCCTATTGTTATTCCTGTGTATTACATTTATTGATTTGCATATGTTGAACCATTCCTGCATCCCTGGGATGAATCCCACTTGGTCAGGTAGTATGATCCTGCTTTTTTTTTTTGGTTCCTGTCATATGGAGTATTGTTTTCCACCCTTTAACTTTCAGCCTCTGAGTTTCTTTTTGAATTAAGTTTGTTTCTTGTATGGAGCATATTGTTGGATCTTGCTTCTTGACCCATTCTGCCAGTCTATTTCTTTTGAATGGTGAATTGAGACCATTAACATTGATGTTTATAACCGATATATATTGACTTATCCTTGTCATGACCTTTTCCTGTTGTTGGATTGTCTCCCTTTGCATTTAATGTCTTGTCTTGCCTGATGTATTCATTCTGTGGGGCTTCTGGGCTTGCAATTCTCACTGTCTTTTCATAGAATATTGTTTAAAATTTTTTGGAATGTTGGTTTGGTATTCATGAAGTTCCTCATGTGTTCTTTGTCATGATAGTTTCTTATTTCTCCATCAATTTTGAAAGATTGTTTTGCAGGGTACATCAATCTGGGTTGGAGGTTGTTTTCTTTTAGGGCTTGAAATACTTCATTCCAGGCTCTTATTGACTTGAGAGTTTTTGTTGGGAAGTCTACTGTGATTCTGATGGGCTTTCCTTTGTATGTATTTTCTCTAACTGCTTGTAGAATTTTATTTTTCTGTTGGGTTTCTGGAATCTTGACTACTATATGCATAGGTGTAGATTTTTTTTTGATCATGGCTAGTTTGAGTCCTATATGCCTCACTTATCTGTATATCAAATTCTTTTCCCCTGCTTGGGAAATTTTCTGCCATTACTTCCGTGAACAGATTTTTTTATGTCATCTGCACCCTCTCCTGTTTCTTCGTTGATTCTGATCAGTCTTATGTTATTCTTCTTTGCATCATCTAGCAGCTGTTGGATTGATTTCTTGTGATCCATTACTATTTTAAAGAAATTTTTCTTTTCCTGGTCACTAATTGCAATCCCCTCTTTTGTATCTAAAATTCTGTCCTCACATTGGCTCATTCTGATGCATAAACGTTCAATGGAGTTTTTAGTCTCCTGGATATCTGTTTGCATCTGTTTTATGGATTACATTTATTTCCTGAGCTCGGATTCCATCATGTTCCTTGGCTCCTCTATTTTTTTATATATGTCTGCTCTAGAGTTTTTAATCATGTCTTTCACCATGGACACAATCTCTGTTGTTATCTAACAAATTATTTCTAATTTTATTTTTTCCAGATCCTCTCATTGCCAGTTTAGGGAGTCCAGATGGTTGAGTATCAAATTGTTACATCTTGTTGCCCCTTGGGGTTGCCGTAGGTGATCTTGAAGTCTGGTTTTGAGTCTTGTTTACATGTCTTTTCATTTCAAGAGATGCAGCCTGTTGCACCTTTGTGGATGGAGGCAACTCTTTGCTGGCCCACTTGGCTTCAATTCCCAGAAAGCCTCAGAGAGGGCTTCTCTCTGCTGCTCACTACTGCACCAACTCCTGGGTTCAGAATGGTGGCCTTCTGGATTCCTGTGCTGCACTGTTGTCCAGGTAGGGTTCTGTCTGAGGCCTGTGCACACTTAGGATGGTATCTGGGCATGCCTCTTGATGGGACCTGCCCACTTGTGTAGCTATTATCTGAGAGGGCCTTTGGCTCGGGGCTGTGCACCCAAGTCACTCCTGTCTGAGCATGCTTCTGGCTTGGGTAGCACACACTTACCAATGGTATCTTGGTGGGCCTCTTACTGTTGCCTGCACACCTGTGCAGCTGTTTTCCAGGTAGGCCTTTGGCTCCAGCCTGTGCACCCAAGCTGCTGGTGTCTGGGTGGGCCCTGGCTGGAGCCTGGGGACCCATGCTGCTGTTACCAATGCAGACTTCTGGCTGGGGTCTGTGTGCACTTACCAATGGTATCTGGGCAGGCCTCTGGCTGGGGTCTGTGTGCCTGTGCACCTGTTTTCCAGGCAGTCCTTTAGCTTGGGCCTATACACCCAAGCCGCTGGTGTTACGGCTGGCCTCAGGCTGTGGCCTGTGTGCCAGTACAGTTATTTTCCAGGCGGCTCATGCATTGAAACTTTAATACCCAATGCAACAATTGTGCAAGTTGGGACTTGGAGCAGATGACTGGGTCATTAAAGATTGCATCCATGAATGGATTAATGCCATTATTGTGGGAGTGGGTTCATTATCAAAGGAGAGAGTTTCTCCCTCTTGCCCATCCATTGCCTTGTGCCATGTTATTATAAAGCAAGAAGACCCTCACTAAATGGTGACACTCTCATCATAGATATTTTGTTCTCCAGAATCGTGAGTCAATAAATTCCTTTTCACTACAAATTACCCAATCTATTGGGTAGTCTGTTGGAGCAGCATGAAATGGACTAAGAAACTTATTTTTTATTAGCTTTTTTTTCCTGACAACTAAATACCCAGATGTCCAGGGATAAATAATATTTGTTGAATCCCTACTGTGTTTCCTCTTTTGGTTCTCAAAATATTCCAGCAGGGCAGATTCAAAGAAGTTATGTAACTTACTGGTGAGAGTTGAATCAGCATTCAATGCAAGTTCAAAAAATTTACCAGTCCTTTTCTAAATTAATGTCTCATAAGTCACCTCATAAGCAAAGTAAAATAGTAATTTAAGGGGTGAAGATCTATTTCATCAATTGCTTGGTGCCCAGATATTACATTCTTTCAAGTTGGAAAGAGATCACTCTACAAGATTGCCAAGGGAGTATGGGTGCCACCCTTTTAATGGGAGCAATTTGTCCTTCTACCAGCAACCCAAGCTGCTGAGAAGTGTTGTGCTAGGGGAAAAAAAATCTTTGGTCAAATAAACAAATAACTTGGCAGTGAATCCTGGTTCATCCACAGGATAGGTTAACTCTGTCAGGTTTATTACATTCTTTGAACCTGTTTCCCCTCTGTATAATGAAGATACAAACCTCAGGCCCACAAGGCTTAAAAGAGTCAATATAAAGCATTTATTATAGGATCCTACCTAGCATCATACACCCTTGGTTTCTACAATGTTTGATAAATGTCAGTGGAAACTGAATCTCAAATTGCTCCTGAAGTATTTCTGGGGCTCTCTTTTCTTACTGCCCATAGTTGTTAGTGTTTGAGTCATAAATTTAGGTGTATTCAAGTCCACCGGCAGAAACATATGATAATACTCAAGTTAACATGCACAAATCACCTACCTTGGTATCCAGCACACAGTGGGTTTGTGCCATCCACTTCTCTTATGTTATTAATATAGAAATAAAATAATTTCCATATTCATTAGTGATATAACATACAGTAAAACTTTCTTCCATGAATATTAAATTATTTGAAGTCCAGAATATCATTATATACCTCATTTTAAGTCCCTAATTTCACATCTAGTATAATGTTGAATCCATAAGCAGTGCTCATCATCGGATTATTTAGTATGCAAAGCTTTCAAGAAATCTGTATGTGTTGGCAGCACATATCACAATAAAATGAAAGAAAAAAATCCTACTGACTCAAAATCATGAAAAATGTAACCCCCACATTGGATATGCATGTGCTTAGAAGACCTCAAGAGGAAATAATCTTTGGAATAAATTGATACATCTCTTGCAGAAAGGAAATGCTCAGTGAGAGTCTGTTGATGAAATGGGCTTAAAAGCCTTTCATGTTATACATTTATGTCTCTTATATTATCCTATATGTATACAGAATAAAGCAGATGGAAATCTTCAGTAGATAATAAAACAAAATTATAGAAATGAAATTTTTCTTTAGTGATTAAAATTCGGTGCTCTGATTTATATATTCAGGAATTAAATCTTGCTGGGATCTGAACATTCACATTAATTTCTTCTCCAATGGTAGAGAAAGCCAGAGCCAGTTGCCAGTGCAACCAGGATGAGGGAACCAACATGCAGCCTGAGATGTGACCTGCAAGGTGTTTCTGGCTTCCACTGACAATCATTCATAGAAAAACTGTGTTCTTTGTTCGGTCAGCAAGAATACTAGATCAAAGTTTTGCCTGTTATGTAATTTAGGTATTTACAGTGGTGCTGTGGGCTGTGGTTATGAGAGGGGAGGTTGAACTAGAATGAAGAGATATTTCAGCAAAATTCATATTCCATGACATTACCTAGGGAATGTGTGATAAGGTGTACATATATCATTATTAAGCAGTTAGACAACCACTTGTTCAAAAACAAATTTGTGAGCACCTAACCACCTGGGAGTTACACATGTAACCCATGCGAACAGCACTGAGGCAGCCACTGTGCACCACCACTTCTCCTTCATGTCAGTATTCTAGACAGTGATAAAAGAGCACAGCACTTTCTCACTGAACCAGAATCTTGTCAACAGGAAGCCCTGGGGATTGAAACATACTGGCTGTCACCAGCATGGCATATTCATGTAAGAATCATTCAATGAACATTTCCCAACATCTCCTGTTGGTTCTGCAGATGCAAACAGGAGGGTGAGGGAGACAGAGACGCTCTCCCCAGGAGGGAGCAGCAGAGGAGGCCAGCAAGCTTGGGTTTTTCACACAGTGATGCATTGCTATGGAGGCACTTCAACATGCTGGGAAGAAGTGGGGACTCGTGGTGTTATATTTATTTTTATAATTTTCCTTTGGTTATTATTATCCATGCTAGAATCTGTATCTTTTAATCAAGCTTAAACCCAGCAATATAATGGTTTTTGTCATACCTCTGCATAAACAGATCTTTATTAATTCTTTCCTGTTAGGGCAACAAAACACCTGAACAGAGTTTTTGACAATTAGCAGCTCAGATGTATTCTTTCATTCATTTACTCAACAAATATTATGGACTGTTGACTGTGTGGATAGGATCTAACTAGCAATGATGTAAGGCATCAAAAAGGCAAGAAAGGACAAAACTCCCTGTACTCCAGGGATGCATTCAAATAGGGGAATACAGACACTGTATAAGTAAAATTCTGCAGTCTCCATTATCTTCAGAGAACATGCTCTAGGCATCCCCTATCAAGCTCTTGGACCAAGTTAGTACTGAAGTCTATATATATTATGTTCATACCCATACATGCATACCTATGGCAATGTTTAACAAATTAGGTACAGTAAAATTTTTTTTAAATAACTAGTAACAAAATAGAATAATTCTAACCATAGAGAATGATCAAAGTTATGTGAATGCAGTCTCTCATCTCAGTTCCTTACGGCACTACAGAAATATTTTCTGATTGCGGTTAGAAATGAATAACTAAAACCACAGAAAGTGAAAACATGGCAAAGGGGCAATTACTGTATATTATTTATTAAAGGATGATTAAAACTGAGAGTTAATACCTTTGCACATGTATGATACACATACATTAAATATTCTGGAAAATGTAAAAGCAGGCTTTCATGATGGCTACCACAGAGTATTTGGACTAAGGCTTATGGGGCCAGGGCTTTTAGTTTTTATATTATGCCCTTTTGAATTATGTGCTTTATTTTGTTTTTTTAATGTTATATATTATTTATGTGATTAGACAATGTTGCATAAGTTTCTGAAAGAACAAGTAGAAAACACATATTCCTCCACATTTGATTATCATATAGTATAATGTGATATAATGCTTAGGGATAGAGACTGTTTGAAATTCCCTTTGACTCTCCTTTTCAAAAGCACCAAGCTATCATTTCCTACTCCAGAAGATTGAGAATAGTTTATATTTTGGAAAAATAAAAAGAGTCATCTTTAAATAGGAGATTCTCCATCTAGAATTGAAGGATTTGTTAAATATTTGTAAAAGCTTATCTTTTTTGTTATATTTTCTCCACTATGGACAGAAAAAATTTTATAAATAGAAAAGTTTCTTTGAAACAGTTTCTTGAAATTTCCAAAAGGATAACCAATGTGTAATTTTTGCTGACTAGAAAAAAATGTTTGAATTAAGTTTTAATAATCATACATCAATGTTTTCTATAAATCAGGCAGTAAACATATAATCATATAATCAACACAAGAAATGTGACAAGATATGGAATATCAATCATAAAAATATTTTAAATCATTGTGTGATCAATTTATTTTTAATATTTATATAAAATATAAAGTGTATTTATAAACACTTAGGGTGACGTACCTTTTATATCTTTTTTCTCTAAGTCTTTCAGTGCTTGAACAAATATCAACTGACTTTCAGTGAGAGGCCAACTGTTATACAGCACCAAACACTGTATGATATACTTGTAGTCCTGTGAAACAAAATGTAGTGTTCAAGAACAAACAATAAAAATAGACACAGTAGGTGCCCAATATAATTATGCTAAGCACCTAGACAATATCAGATGTTTTCAAAAATTCTGTAACACAACTGTCTATAAAAGTTAATATCATCACATCCCTACCAACACCTTCCATTGTCTAAATTTCTAATTTTTGTCAGTCCATAAGTACAAGGTGATATCTCCTTACGATTGTATTTTTGCATTTCTCATATTATTAAAGAGGTTGGGTATTTTTTCAGATAAGATAATTGCATCTACATTAGAGGATTAGCATACAGATTAAATTTACCATATATTTAAAGATACTGACATAGAGAAATTGTTCATAAATATCTTACTCTTTAATTCTGAGTATCATTATGATGGATTGCCCACAGGAAGTACTACACATTGACAACTTTTAGAAAGAAGATTATTTTATGGTAGGTTTTTATGAACAGTCCAATTGAGCTATTCTTCTAATGCTACTATACCTGCTGTGGTGTGTTAGAATTCTCTTCCGCAATGGAGGGTACACTGATAACTTCCTCCTCCAACAGAGGCATGGCAATGTCCACTAGCCCACTTCCACGTCTACTCTTATAGGCCTTCTGACTACCCTGGGAAGATTTCTTCTTAGCATACATTTCTGACTCTTTCTTGGATGGACTATGATATGGAAGAACTTTCTTGTTAGCTGAATAAGGGAAATATTAAATTAGTGTATGTGACAGGCATATTTATTAGTGACTAAATTAGTTAGATCCCTTTATAATACACTAAAAGGAATAGGTTTATTTTAACAAGATTAAAAAACTACAACATCATCACTGAATCCTTTGGAATATTCTGGTTTGAAAGAAATCTACTATAAAGTACAGGACCTACACAGAACAGTGCATATTCTGAAAAACAACCATTCATGGACAAGAGAATATGCAACACTTAACACCACAAGCCATGCACCTGATTTTCTCAGTGCTTAACATCATGTGTGTATTTCATCACATTTATCAAAGGATTTACTTTAATTTTAATTTATATATATAATCTTTAATTAAAAGGTACTATAAGCACAATTTGGATGAATAAAATAGAAATATGTTGAATATTATTAATTAATTTACCAAATATCTATGGAGATAACATAAGTGAATGACACAGGAAATTCCAATTCCAGCCAGGACAGAGTCATGGGCACTGGACATATTCTTCCACCAAAACATTATAAAGTTAGACAAAATGTGTAAAGCAAGTGTCATTTGTATACTATATAGTCCAGGATTATGATTCTTGAAAGTCAGGAAATATGCAAGGTAATTTCTTCACTGTGCCAATAAAGAAATGCATAAAGAAGTACGAGACATATGAAAACATGCTCAAACCTCACTAATGAGAATGAAACATAAATTAATACTTTTAGCATTCAGATTGACAAAAGTCAAAAACACTGTACAGCTCAGAATAGATAAAAGAAGCTGAATGGAAAATCTGTCAATTTATGGGAAAATCAAAACTACATACACACATCCACCCAATAGTTCTACTTCTTGCATTTATCCAATGTATATGCATACATGAGTTCAGAAACTCACACACTTAGTTGTTTTTTAAAAATTCTTCATTATTTGTAAAACAGCATATTGAAATTATTGCAGACATGAGAGTTGGAGCCTTACACAGCCATGCAAAATGAAATATTTTACTTTCTTTAGGCCACAGTGCTTCCTCAAATGCTCAAATTTTGTAGAAAAATCACAAATTTTAAACTAACTCTACAGCATGAGTATGGGTATAACATTTTATTCTTGAAAATCATGATATTCTGTAGAGTTCCAAGAAATAATACAAAAAGTTAAAAAGTTTATATTTCATATTTTGTTACTGGATTAATTCAGGCATCTACATCTTTGAAATGGCTGAAATGGAGCTTATCCTGGTATTTATTCATGGAATTCACCCTAAGGTAGACTGCCGTATCCTGTACACATACACACACACACACACACACATGCACATTTTTTATGTATTTTCAGTGAGTATATCCCAGAGATATATATTGTAAAGGATTTATAAATACATGTTTCCAAGAGAAGCAACTGCAGAAAGTAAATTCACTGTTGTATCTGCTTATATAATTCACAAGCAAAAATGAATAGTATCTGTTTAATCTCTAAATTTTCTGTTTGAAATCTAAATAAAGAAAATATCCAATTCACAATAACATCTCTAGCAATCCATGAGAAGGAAACTTAATTTTTTTCTGTAAAATATTAAAGTAATAAATAAATGGAAAAACAGCCTTACAAACAAAATTCAATTATGCAAAAGTGTCAGTGCTTCATTTATCTATATATTCAAGAAATCGATATATTCAAGAAGGAAAACAATTACAGATTTTTGTGTGCTTTGGAATAAACTTGAAATTCATATTGAAACTACTTAGAAAATGCAACTATACAAATAGAATCAACTTGTAAAAGAAGACTGATCATGGATGTTGGCTCTACTTTTGGATCAATTTTCAATCATCCTTCTGCTCAATTTTACTACCTATTTCCTTGGTACAAGTAAACTCATAAAATTGGTTTTAAACATTTATATGTATTTTCATTTTAAAAGATTATGTTTTGAAGTAAAATAATGATCAACTGTATGACCTCTAGGTCATAAAGCAGTGTTTACCGTCATAAGTTCCATTTAAAGATTAAGAGAAATGCTGATCTAACAAAATGATTTAAGGAAAAAGCATGAGATCATAAGTAATTGAGAGAGTTCACATAGTACTTGCTAAGATTTTGGAATTAAACTAGTAAAAAAACAAAAGTCTATCCTCTGAAAACATCAGACAGAGAGTTTTGAAGTCTGTACTAATAAAATTTTTAAAATGATTTCTGAAGCATTTAAAATGATTTTCAAAAATAGAAAAACTAGGAATTTTCCAAAGAACTTTTAATAGCTTCTCATAATTTTAACTTGAGAAGTCGAAAAGAATAATGTACAGGTGCACACGCAGAGGAAAAACACACCCATAAAGATACAAATTTAGTAATATGATCCAACGAACTAAATAAAATCATATATTCTAAACATGAAACCATGAGGGCCAAAAGGGTTTTATTTCAAAAATACAAAAGTGATCAAAACTAAAAAATAAATTTATGCAACTCAAAGGGTTAAAAGTTGATGATTTATATAAACAAGTATATAAGGTTCTACCCATTCCATATTAAAATTCTCAGCTATCAATAGAAAGAATTTTCTCAAGTTTCATAAAGGGCATCAATAAATATAATATTTAATGGTAAACGCTGTAAGCTCTCCTATTTCAGAAAAGGAAATACATCATCATCACTTTTACTTAACATTATTTTAGAGATCATAACCAACATCACAAAGAAAAAAAGGTTACAATTTTATGAAGAAAAAGCAATCTACAAAATACGCAAAGTCCCAGCTACATTTAAAATTAACTGCAAAGATAGAGAATTAATATAAAAATTAAATATTAACAGCATTTTGGTATAAAAGCTAAAGTGTGGATGGTATATTTTTCTGGATGACATAATTATAAGAGATTCCTGATCCCTTGTCTATGATTTTTCCAAATTTTCTGCATTGGTCATGTGTTATTTTAGAGTTAGAATCAAGTTACTAAAATGAATAAATAATATATTTCACAGTATTACTGTTAATTATTTTAGAAATAACTGATTTACTTAATTCATTGAAAATGTATTGAAAAAACTGTAATGTCTACGTTAATTTTAATAAGTAGAACATTTTCTAAAAATAATGAATTAGGAATAAAAGTGAAAAATTATTTCAAAATAACAAAAATTGTACTTCTTCGTAAGAAGGTCTATGTAATAAGAATGCAAATTTTTCTTCAAAATGAAGTCTTTAAGTAAACATATAACCAGTTTACATATATACTTCAGAGCCTAATATCACATACTATTACATTATGTCATTGGTGTCAAAAACAGTGTTTCTGATATTTTTCAACAGAATCAATTTAAGTGGTCCTTTGATGTTTTAACTTAAAACATGTAAAAATGACACAAAAAGTAAATATCTATTTATGAATCCAAATACCCAACTCAAGAAGACACACTTACACTGGGAACTCATAGGTTTCTCATTTCCAAGGAAGGTAAATGCTGGGATTATAGCTTGGCCTCTTCCAATGGAGCTCACCACAGTTTCTTCGTTTTCTAGCACCTGCAGCTTGATAAATGCATCTGGTTTGGATGTCCGCACCTGTATTGTTACAGGATGTACTAATGCCACTTTAACAGAATACCTATTAAGAAAAGAATCTAAGTTTATAAGCAAGCACATTGGGCTTTCCGTTTTAAATAATGAAAATGGTATAATTTTCTCACATGATTATCTAAAAGTAAAGCCACTTCATAAAGTCCATAAACATTCTGGAAAACAGTAGTTAGCATAGACTTTGGCAAAGGATACAAATATAGTACAGTCAAACAAAATGAGACTATGTTTTTATTATCATCATATCCTAAGAAAAAATTCTTTGTTCTAACATCTGACAGGTAGTCATGAAATTTGATAGAAAAGCCATCATATTTAATAGATCTGAAAACTACACACCAACCAATTTCATTTTCCTTCTCCTTTGCAGATGGGCAAAGAGCACACAGGGGATAAGCAAAATGCTTGCAAGAATCCCTCTTAACAACATTTTCATTCTATCAAAATATAGAGAAAAAGTAAAAATAATATCCATAGCCTCAATCCTCACCCTTTACCCTACAAGTTAGAAACCTCTTGCAAAAAGATTAAAAACATATAATCTAACCTATCTTTCCAACTCCCACGCAGTGAAGTCATGGGAGGAGGGAGTATGTTTCATTTATGGG
This sequence comes from Heterocephalus glaber, assembly GCF_053883595.1. Classification (NCBI taxonomy): domain Eukaryota; kingdom Metazoa; phylum Chordata; class Mammalia; order Rodentia; family Bathyergidae; genus Heterocephalus; species Heterocephalus glaber. The sequence continues at coordinate 9,202,393 of NW_028258368.1, forward strand.
TTTTTTGTTTTCAAATTCCTAGTGATCCCATGCAAATGCCCAGGACCCAATGTTTCAGATTCTTTAGAAATGTGTCCTTCTGAGTATCCTCTCCCATTTGTGTCATAAAATACCTCCCTCTTTATTCTTCCTTGCCATGAGCTTTTCAGTTTGCAGTTCTGTCCCACCTCCAAGGCCAATGAAAATAAAACAAAAGACAAACCAAGGAAAGTCAACCACCTCCCAGACCCAAGTACTGTACCTCACCTGGTTTCCAAAGCCATCTCTTGGATAGACCCCTCTTCTGCTCTCACTACATCACCCTGAATCAAATTCAGTCAGGGCTCTCCACTCACCCACACGCCAAACTTCCTCTTGCCAATGTTCCAAGCAGCTCTTTATTACTGTGTAGCAACTTAGGAGAATTTGTCAGAATTGCACCAACCCTCCTTTCCTTCTCCTTTACAACAGCCTTTGTGAACATAGGAACCTCTACACTTTTTCTATTTTAGGGCTGTTTTGTCAGTCTTCTCTCCCACTGACTTTCCCAAAAATATGAGAGGAAGATGTCCTGTTCTGGGTCTGATTTTTATTCTACAAAATTTTCAGGGTACTCCATGAGCAGAAACAAAATAATGATTCCCAAATCAAAGTCTCTCACCCAACCATTTATCCTGTGTCACTGGGCTATTTCACTGGTCTACTATATTTAATAGCTGCAAAGGAAGTCCTCCATTGACTTTAAAAAAATGGGCTTCTCCCCTATTTTCTACCTAAATAAATAATACCACCCAGATATTTCCCCAAGTCAGACTCCTGGAGGCCCAATCAACCAGGGCTATCAATTTTACCTCTATTTCTTAAAAATTCTTTCTCTTCTCCCCAGATCCACTGTCTCTGTGATAAGTCAAATCCTGCCCCTTCCTCCGACAAGATATTGTGGGAATCCTCACCAATCCAGTGCCTCACAATGTCAGTTTATTCAGTGGTAATCACGTTAAATGAAGTCATTAGGGCAGCTCCTAATTCAATGTGACTGGTGGTTTTATAAAAAAGGAAATTTAGAAACAAAGTCACACAGAGGAAACATATATAAAGATGAAAGAAGAAATCAGGGTGATACATCTACAAGCCAAGAACACCAGGAATTACCAGCAAACCACAAGATGCCCTGAAAAAGTCAAGGAACAGATCCTCCTGCACAGCCCCCAACTATGTTGCTGATTATGGGTAATGTTTACTTACTTACTAATGCACTTGAATACTTTCCAGATTGCCTGTGCAGGGTAGTATATATTAAAAAGAGAAGATAAGTAGTCTAACAGTTTACTGAATAACAACAAATATTTAATGCAGGTCAATTTTGTATCAGGCATTATATGGGGTCCAATATTGAAGACATGTCTCTGGCTTTCAATTAGTGTTAATTTTCATACAAGCTGATGTGAAGGTAACCAGGTAAAATTTATACATCATATTCTCAGAGAGGAAAAAGGGCTATAGAAACATGACCTGAGTCTATTTATATGTGGAGATTTCAACATAAAAGATAATATTGTTGAAAATTATCCTTAAAAGTGATGAGTTTTTCTAAGTGGAGAAAGGAGGACACAATATCAGAAGATGAGAAAAAAGTCATGGACAAAATAAAATGCTGTGGCACATAGATGAGAATGGAGTTTTTAGTTCCATCAAGAGGATGCACTGTAACTGGTGGTTGGGGAAAGGTATTGATTACCATGCTACAATCTTGGATTTTTATTCTACAGCCAATGGAAAATTATCAAAGACCCAGAACCCAGAAGGAAGCTCCCTGGCTGCCATCCCAAGCTCCTAGGTCAGAGAAGGTGAGCCGGTCCCAGTACCCAGAAGGAAGCCCCCCACCACCATCCCAAGCTCCTAGGGCAGAGAAGGTGAGCAGCGTGGGCACCAGAAGCACCCCTTCCCCACCATGGAAATGAGAAGGCACCTAAACAAGTCTCAAAAACAGACTTCTGGATCACCTACAGCAACCCCAAAGGGAAACGAGATGGAACAATCTGCTACTCAACCACCTGGACTCTCTGAACCGGCAACAAAAGAGGATCTGGAAAAAATGAAATCAGAAATACTTACTCATATAACAGCAAAGATTGTGCTCATGGAGCAAGACATGATTAGTAAATCTAGAGAGGACACAGATAAAAAAATAGAGGATCTGAGGAACATGACAGAATCCCAACATAGGAAACAAATCAATCCATAAAACAGATGCAAACAGATTTCCAGGAGATTAAAAACTCCATCAAAAGTCATCAAAATGAACCAATGTGAGAATAGAATTTCAGATATAGAAGAAAAGATTGCAATTAGTGACCAGGAAAAGAAAAATTACTTTAAAATTGTAAAATTGTAAAATTGTAAAGGAACATGAGAAATCAATCCAGCAGCTGCTAGACGATGCAAAGAAGAATAACATAAGACTGATTGGACTCAATGAAGAAAGAGGAGAGAGTGCAGATGACATAAAAAAAAAACTGTTCACAGAAGTGATGGCAGAAAACTTCCCAAGGAAGGGAAAAGAACTTGACATACAGATAAGTGAGGCATATAGGACTCCAAATAGCCTTGATCAAAAAAATATCTACACATAGGCATATAATAGTTAGGATTCCAGAAATCCAACAGAAGAACAAAATTTTACAAGCAGTGAGAGAAAAGAAACAAATCACATACAAAGGAAAGCCCATCAGAATCACAGCAGACTTCTCAATGCAAACCCTCAAGGCAAGAAGGGCTTGGAGTGATGTATTTCAAGCCCTAAAGGAAAACAGCCTCCAACCCAGATTGATGTACCCTGCAAAACTATGTTTCAAAATTGATGGAGAAATAAGATACTTTCATGATAAAGAGCACCTCAGGAACTTCATGAATACCAAACTGGCACTCCAAAAAATTTTAGACAATACCCTAGGAAAGGACAATGAGGATCACAACCCCAGGAAACCCAGCAGAATGAATCCATTGGGTGTGATAAATTAAACGCAAAGGGGGAGAATCTAACAAAAAGAAAAAGTCATGACAAGGCTTTTAAAAGTTTTAACTTCATCTCGTTAATGAGTGTATAATTCAATCTTGTTATTGTACTGATTAGTATTTTTCTGATTCTAGAGTTGCACGGCTTTCCTTGAGCTGTACTGGCTATTTATCATCTTCTTATGTCTACTTTTTAATTGGGTTGTCTATTAATGAGCTCTAAGAATTCTTTATATATCCTGGTCATAGGTTATATGCATTGTAAATATGGTCTGTTTAAGGACTACTTCTCATTTTAATGATGTCATTTAAAGTTCCAAATTTTGATGGAATCTCATTTACCAATTTTTTTCTTTTATACATCATGTCTTTTGTATACTAGGTAGTTCTTGCCTACCCTGAATTCATAAACATTTTCCCTTATAATTTCTTCTTAAAGTTTTATACGTTTAGGCTTTCACATTTAGGTTCATAGATCCCTTCAAGTTATTTTCATGTATGGAAAAAAAGGGTTGAGGTTAATTTTTTATATACGGATACCAGGTATTCTAGTGCCATTTGCTGAAAACACTATCTTTTCCTCGGCTCTTGAGTTGAATTTATATTCTATAAAATGCTAATGTTAAATAATCTTTCAAAACTCAGTGGACCATATAAGTGTGGTTCTATTTCTAGATTCTCTGTTTTATTCAAATATCTATATGTCTTTCCTTACACCAACACTGCCTTGATTACTGTAGCTTTAGAAGAAGTCTTAAAATTAGGTACTAAACATCTTCCAACACTGTTTTTGTTTTTGTTTTTGTTTTTAACTTTTCTAGGTCCTCTGTACTCCTACATAACTTTTAAATTTCAATATCCAATTCTTCATTTTAGCAAGTATACACAGATCTGAATTTTTATATATACCTTATGCTTTCTAATCCTGCTAAATTCAAATACAAGTTCTAGGGGCTCCTAGAAGTTTCTTAGTATTTTCTCTGTAGATGATCATTTCATCTACATATAAAGATTTTGCTTCTACCTTGCCAGTCCTATCTTAATTGTGTCATTTTATTGCCAAACTACTTTGGTGGGGCCTAGGTTTCAAAGTTTAATGGACAGATAAGGAGTAAGCATATCTGCCCTTATTCCCCATCTTAAGGAGAAACCATTGTATCTTCTCCATTTATATAAGGCATTCGCGCTGGAAGTATGGAGTACATGTCTTTAATCTGTTGAGAAGGTTCTGCTCTACTTCTAGTCTCCTGATAGCTTTTACCATGAACAGTTGTAAAATTTAGTCCAGTACTTTTTCTCCAACTAGTGACAGGATCATATGGCTTTTTCCTTTCCTCTGTTAAAATGATGACTTTTGGGGGTGGATCTTCCAATGCTGAACCAACACTGCCATCCCTATAACAAAACCACTTTCTACATCCTGCCAGATCTGACTTCTAATAGTTTGTTTTGTTAAACAAATTTCTATCTATGTTCATACTTTTTTCTTCTATTATCTTTATCCAGTTTTAGAATTAGCACAATGTTGAGTTCCTAAAATGAGGGGAGAAGCGTTCCTTCTTTTTTCTGCTTTAATTGTTTGATATAATTTATCAGTTAAAATGTATATGAGCCTGCTGTTGTCATATAGGTAGGTTTTCAAGCTAGGAATATACTTTCTTTAATAGGTGCTATTCAAATTTTATATTTCCTCCAGAGTTAGTTTCATTAATTTGTCTTCCAAGGTACTTCTTAGAAATTGTCAAATTTATTTCAAAAAGGATTTTTGTAATATGCTTTCTATATCCTTTTAAATTCTGTAAAATATGTGGTAATGTCTCCTAGATCTTGATATTGTAATTTAAAAAATGTATAATTGATATTGTGTAACAGGAAGAAAAGGTCTAAAGGTGCAGGGGAAGTGGGAGGGTTAGGGGAAAGGAAAGAAGGGAAAAGAAAAAATATGAGAAAAGGAAAAAAATGGAAACAAAGTCTTTGCAAATAGGGAAGGGTGGAGTGGGTGAAGGGAGGGCAGGGGAAGGGGGGGAAAAAAGAACCAAGAAACTCATGTAATGGTACAAGATTCCAATGATGAATGTAACTGTATTTTATACCGAAAATGTACCAATAAACTTAACGGGGATAAAAACAAAAAAAGAAAATTATCAAAGACTTTATAGTAGGAAATCACATGTTTAAATATCTGTGTTATAACAGTAGTCTGGTAGTAAAGAATAGGCATGTACGTGAATAAGGGAGATGCTAGAATATGAAAAAGGAAATATAATGGAATCATGGATTCCAGAAACACAATAGTTTTATAAACTGCAGAGTAGCGCAGGGACGGAGAATAGTGAGAGAGGCAAAGAGAAGAAAACCATGTCAGAACTAGAATCAGCAGAACCAGTTAATGAAAGAGAGCATAGTCCATGCTGAGACTATTCAAGGGGAGTGTACAGATGAGTGCAGAAAGAAGGTCCCATTAACAGACGAGGACAAATTGCACTAGAATCTGCTCAGAGTCCGAGTGGAACAAGGAGAAAGTAATGATAAGGAAGTATAGAGAAGAACGTCTAATGACAGTCAAGGAGGATGAAGTTCAAACAAATATCTTTATCATTATATTCATCTACATACTCATATTACTCCAAATTAATTGTTTCCAAAAGAGTATAAAAATTGAAATTAAAACCTGACTCTGGATTTTATTTTTAACCTAATATATTATTGTCTTTAAAAGATTGGCTTCCCCCCTCTGCTATATACCTGAATAAAATTTTCTTATTATTGGGTATGTAGTATCCTCTGATTTCCTTTGTGGAGAAGCTGCTGCATGGAGAATCTCGGGCGAGGAACGGGAGTGGGGTGTATTGACCAATGAGGCGCAGCTTCCATTGTGAGGCTGGCACGTACATATCACCACTAAATGCTTCCACCACAAATGTGTATCCTTTCTGTAAGAAAGTATAATTACAAAGACATGAGTCACATTGTCACTAGTCTTCCATATACTGTAGTGAGAAAATGTTTTATAATCTTGATATACATGTAGATTCCAAGATGTCTTAACATCAAACCACTAACATTGTATTTTACTCTTGGAAAGTATCATCTTAAGTGTTTACAGGAAAATTATTAACTCTAACTTCTTTGTGTGGTTCTTTAAGTAAAAAAATAAGGTGCTTGACCATAGTAAATAATTACTACATTTTCTCTAGTTCTTCTGATGCTCCCTAAGATAATTTTAAAATCACTGCATCATTCTGAAACAGCTCACTAGCTTCTTATTTAATATTCTTATCTCAAAGATTAATCTTTCCAAACTACAGAAGGAAAAAAGTCCAGGATTTTAGAAATGAAGCTGAAATAACAGCTGCTCTGATCCGACAGAGCCCAGATGTGCATCTGGAGATGAGCTCCTTAGGTTGGAGAAAAGAAGCAGCTGAAGAATGTAGGAAAGGGACTACTTCATGGTGGGAAATAGCTTCATTAACATAACTGAATATCTGGCCAAAATGTCAATGAATCAGATGGTATCATAAGATGAAAGTTTCAACATAATTCTGCTTTTATAACTGTAGTTGCTCCTAATGAATAAAAAAGGAATAAAAACAAAAGACAGATTTGACTTCCAGTTGATCTGTTACAAGGAACACTCTCTGTTGTGTTTAGATTCCTAGAAAGAAAAATCAGATATTCATAAACCAGAATAAATATATAATACCTCAATTAGATGTCTAGCAATATTAGCCAGAATTCCAAATTCATAATGAGATGAGAATTGTAACCTCAATAAGGAATTCTGACATTATGTTTGGAGCAAGTAAAAGGAAAAATCTTATGTATATCGAGATTATAAAGGGCTGGGGATTTAGCTCAGTGCAAGTGCAAGGCCCCGAGTTTGATCCCTGGTACCGGTACCAAAAAAAAAAAAAAAAAGGAGATTATAAAACATTTTCTTACTACCATATATGGGAGATTAGTGATAATGTGACTCATGTCTTTATAATTGCACTTTCTTACAGAAAGGATACACGTTTGTGGCAGAAGCACTTAATGCCTTAGTATATGCTAAGGCACATACACTTGCAAGGTATAATGCACAGATATATTGTTATTTTTATAATTTGAGCTTATTTTACTAATACATTAAAGAAGTAAAATAAAGCTAAATGACTCTGTTTCTTGTGTTTGGACAGATTCAGAAAATAATTTTAAGCAAAAATTTATAAAATTGTAGGCAAGTGAAAGTCTAGAACTAAACTAATGGTAAAATAGTAATACAAGAGATCCCTTCACGTGGTGGTTTAGAGGCCACAGTTCTCACTAGAGGCTTGGAGGATGCTCACCAAGATCCACAAGGTACTCAGTAAAAGGGGCAAACAAAAACTCAAACATGGGAAGGCAACTCAAAGGAGAAGCCCACCAGATGAATTCCAGAATCGGGGATGTTTAGAGAGGGAAGCAGGACTGCCTCTTGGTCTTGGCACTGCTTACAGCCCAGGTCTGTTGAACATATCATCTTTGGACAGGAACTAACCACCTGTGGGTAGAAACCAAGGGCAGTGGTAGCTGGGAGAAAGAGGGAATGATTAGTGCCCAGCCGAGCAACTACGACTGCCCAGTTCCCACCTGTCCTAGCCTAAAAAGAGTTAACTTGAGCCTAAAAAGTTAACTAGAGTGGAGAGGGTAGAAGAAATAAGGAGGAAATGGGTATGTTTGGTGCAGTTATACATAAGATAATTTTTACAATACAGTAATTTTTGCCAGGGATTTAGCTCAGGGATGCTGCCGCCTGCCTTGAAAGTGTAAGGTCCTGAGTTTGATCCCAAGTACCAAGAAAAACAAAACAAACAAAAAACAACATACTGATCTACAATACAGTAATTTTTAATAAAATGTCATTTATTAGGACATGAGGGAGAATAAATATAGTGCAAAAGGAAATCATGAGATAAATATAAATTAGTAAATATATTTCCAACTTTTAAAGCAAATAATATGTATCCATTCAAAAACAATTAAAATAAATTATGTATATGAATATATGAATAAAATACATGAATAAAAAAGATACAATATAATAAAATGATGTAGATTAGTTGGCCTTAATCTAGTGAACTTTAAAATTTATATTTAAGTGTATAATACCACATATAGATTACTGTACAAAAAATAACCAGGTTATCTCTTAAAATACAAATGTGAAACTTGCCCAATTTAAAACAAAATAAGGCTCGGGTCGCAACTTGTTAATATCTTTAAACAGTAAAATGTGACTGAAATTTCAAGAAAATTTATCTCTTAAAAATAATAGAAAAGGGCTGGGGATTTAGCTCAGTGGTGCCACCATCTGCTTTGCCAGTGCAAGGTCCTGAGTTCCATCTCCGGTACCAAAAATAAAATAAAATAAAATAAAATAATAATAATAGAAAAAAGTTCAGGGTTTAATAGAACATAGTCAAGTTTTTAAAATTATAATTATAATGAAATAAAAGTAAACACAAAAATAGTTTAAAATACGCATACACACGTATGCATATGCATATACAAAATGAAATATAAAATATATAATATAATAACGAAATATAAGTGAAAACTCACTAAAATAGTTTAAAATATGCTGTTATACATACATACATGCATATATGTCAGTTGATATAGATTGTTTTTCTTTTTTTTTTTTTTTTTGGTACCGGGGATTGAACTCCAGTTCTTGCGCTTGCGCAGCAGGCAGAGAAACCACTGAGCTAAATCCCTGGCCCCTGATATAAATTGTTTCATTGAGCATTTTACTGTAGCGGTTTTTCAAAGTTTTCTAAGTTCTCTAATGCGGCTCAAAAGGCCTACTAGGTCTTTAACACATTTTAAATTTTTTTTTCCTATAAAACCAGCACTAATTAGTTAGGTATGTCTAACTCACACAAAATAGCAAATAGAATCATAAGCTGAGATGAGCCTCAGAAATCAAGTACAGCCATAACCCAATGAGAAAAATGAAGAGGTTCAAAGCCATGCTATAGCTACAGTATGGAAGGCAGAGATAAAACATGTATTTTGGTTTCTAAGTCAGGTATATACTGCCCTTTATCATCATCCACTATTACAAGAAATGACCAAAAACATGAAGATGAAATTTAAATATATAGGACGGACATTGGTTTGAATGAAGGTCAGAAATCAGGGTCTATCATTCATTCAGCAGGAGTACCATGCTACCATGCTGTGTGCTTCTTGACACAGAAGGGGTTTATGTAGCCTAAGAAAAGATGATGTTGATGGTAGGTGGATGGATATGGAACCTCAATCTTCAGAAATATTTAGAGTGAAATAAATACTCAATGGGAAACAAAGTCAATCTTCTAGTTTGGTTTAGGGATAGGACTAAATGAGCTCTTTAGATCCATTTCCCTTTTAAGGGTTTATATGAGTTTATGACTATAATGATTAGAATTTCTAATGCTTTTTTTTTGTAATGAAATCTTTGGGGCAGAGAAAAAATGAAGGCCCAGAGGTAAAGAGTGCTCTAGGGTGCACACTGTCTCCTGCAGTCACATAAATAGCAGTTGTACTAGGAACACCCCAGGCCCTATTGTTGTTAGATAGACTGGGGCACTTTTTCTCCTGGCCCTCAACAAGCTGCTGGCTTTTCACCACCATTCCATGCTATTCAAAGAATAAACTTTACACATACCTTATTCTTGGTATAAAGATAAGGCACCACTTTTTGGAAGACCTTTGGCACTTGTTCCATTGTGTCATTATTAATAACATGTAGGACACAAATTCGAAGTGTGGTGTACACTTTGGGGACCAAAATCATATCTTGAGGAATGAAAAATGTTTCTCTGTAATTACAAAAGCATGAACTTTCCCTTAACATGAATCTTAAAAGTTTGAAATTAGATTCAATGCCAATAATTCTTGTTAAATTTTCAAATTCCAAATAACTTCAAGGTTCACACATTATTTTCATTTAAAAATTATTACTAAGGTGCCATTTTGACATATGAAAGCAAATGACATTAAGAAATTCCATTTTATAAGTAAATTGTGACTTTTACCTAATATCCTATTACTTAGAAATTAAAGGTTCTTTTACTATACTAAGAACATGTTAATTTCTTATATTACTTTCATCATTTTCATAAAGAATTTATGAAATTCTTCATATTTTAACACAAGGAACAAAAAAGTTTCTATAATATCTCATTCATGCATAGCAAGTAGGGAAGAATTCTATGTAAGTTATGAAAGCAACCTTGAAGCTGATACTTTTACTACTACCATAAATAAAAACTCTACATATATGAATATTGCCTGCCATTTAAAAATGACATCATTTGCCAGTTTATAATAACTCACCTGAATATTATAAATGAAGAATTTGGTGGCTGATCTGGACAGGTCAAAGTATAGTCAGCGAAAGCAAGCTTAGTGTCTTCATCTTGATAGCATGGATAAGATTCAAGAGATTTGCACTTGCTTTTAAACATTACTCTACATATGTAAAAATGAATCATACATCAATGACAAAAGCCACCTTTAAAATAAATTCTATTTATAAAGAAAGAAACAGGCCCTAAGAGCATAAATATGACAGGCTGAATTCTTGATCCAAAGGGAGCCACGTGGTTCATAGTACCTGGTGCCAAGGGAATGGACCCCCTCCCAGATAAGCCATGAAAGAAAATTCTCAAAGGTGCTCAAAGTTATCTGAAATTCTGAATCAAAAGAGAATGTAATTCATGATCAAAGGAATAATCAAAGCTCACAAGTGGAAAATCAGAACCAAAGTTTAAGCTATAAGGCTTGGAAAACTAGAAGCAGGACAACTGTTAATAAAAATGGATCAAGACAATTAAAGGACCTAGAACTGAAGTAGAGAATAGAGTTTAGGATGCAACTGAATGTAAGGGATGGATTTAGAAAAATTGATTTTTAAAACTAAACCATGGGGTCAGGGATTTAGCTCAGTGGTGCCGCCGCCTGCTTCACAAGTCCAAGGTCCCGAGTTCAATCCCTGGTACTGAAAAAAAAAAAAAAACTAAGCCATGAACAAGGGGAGAGTTCTATTTCTCTTCTGCATGATTTCTGGTGTATGAGCAGGTGATACATGCAAAAATTATGGATTAAAGTTTCTTCATGTTTGCTCCCTGGAAGGTTGTGGCATATTTCAGAGCAGGGTGGAAATGATTGATCCTCTGCACCTTATCCTTCCCACCCTGCCAGAATCTAGACCTAGCTTTAGCAGCACCAGAAATATAGTCTTTCATACAATGTCTCAGGTATTAGCTAGGATAGAACCCCTTATGGCACCAAATAGCTCCCTATTAGAGGTCAAGACGGAGCTACAGGTATTCTTGGATTCCAGAAAGCAAATGCTCAGATTGGCTGTTAATAGAAAATAAAATCATGCAGGTCCTCATGGAGGACAGAGTTCACATGCTCCATATGATCATTAATCTTTGGTGGTGGGAAGAAATTAACAGGGTTATACTTGGAGGGGTTTTTTAAATGATGATGCCATAAATTAATAAATGACTATATATTCTGGTTTGCCTGGGGCAGTAGTGGTTTATGCTTATAGTCCTGGTATATATATTAATAATTCTCCATTTTTCCTCATCAGAGCTCTCATTCATCAGAGAATGATGAATGACAGGATCACTCTGAGTGTCTTATTTACTTTTCTCTCATTTGCTGAAACAAAATACCCAACACTCAAAGTTAAGGGGGAAAGGTTTATTTGGCTTACACCTCATAGAGGTTTCAGTCCATAATTGGATGGCTCCAAGGCAGGGTGGCAGTGGAGCAACAGATCATGATGGCAAAAGTAACAATGGTAGGAGGAGGAGCCCTCAACAGTGTCTTTCTGCCCCTTTTATCTTATGCAGATTACTTATGGCAGGTAGCACTCACACCCTTAATCCTAGTGCCCTTGAGCCTAGCATTGCATCATAAATCAATCCCAGAAAAAAGGCTCATCTATGACTGCATGAGGTTTTGGGGGGACATCAAGGCACAAGCCACAAAACTGAGTAAGAAGTATAATGTGGTGGTCTGTCAGTACCAAGCACTGGCTAAGGCACACTCAGCTGGGAGAAGCTAACACGTGGGCATCAGCTGAGCTGACACAGGGATTAAGCAGGTTACACAAGGAATTGTAATTGAATCTCTCAACATTGTATAATAAGGGTGACGCTGAGAGCCTTTCCAGATTGTCCTGGTTCCCTTCACATAGTCCGCGTGTTTTCATATAATTCAGAAAATCCTAATAAACATAGGGCCATCAATACTCATATATCATGTGGAATATCTTGAATGACCCTGAGAGACATTCCTGAGTTGGAAAATTTATCCATAATTAAGATCTTAATTTAGCCATGTTTTGTCTGATCCAACTCCATAATAGGGGAATTCACCTTTTAGGTGTAGGACTGAACCAGAGATCTTCTCATGGAAGTCCCAAAACCCCAGAAGCAAATTGGAAAGAAGGGTTTGTGCTCTTTGTGTGTGTTCATACATGTGGAATTTTAGGTTAATGTGTACTCATTTTAGGAAACCATTAAGCATTCTGGAGCAAAAGTTAATCAAGCTAGGACTAACAACACCCATGGGACACTGAAGGTGAGGTTATGAGACATTCATTCTCCGAGTTGGGGAAGTGCACAGTTGAATTCTATCTTTAGTTAAAATTTTTATATTTGGCTCATTATGGACTTTTTTCATTAATTTTAGTCTTATTTTACTTTTTTAAAATGTATATGTAATTTTCTATTTATCTTTTGCTTATAAATATGAATTCTATTTTAATTTTATAGTGGTCTTGTATCCGAGGTTTTATGTAGACTTTTTGGCATTTTATATAGATTATCATATCATCTGTTAACAGTGGAGGTTTCATTTCTTTCCTTAAAATTCTGGTGGCTTTTGCTTTGTTTTACTGCTCTTTTTCCCTCCTTGGAATTTCAGGATGGTCTAGAATGGAAGTGGTTGGGCAGGAATCTTTCCCATACTCAGGGAAAGCTTTCAAAAATTTCACTGTTAATCATGTTTACAGTAGGATTTCTATTTTTTGTTTGTTTGTTTTATAAAATGCTAAATATCTTAACACACCAAAGATAGTTTCTTAAATCTTAATTTGCTAAACAATATTTTTAATTTTGAATGCCTTAACTTTTATCAAATGATTTCTGAATGTACTCATGTAACTAAATATTTTGTTCCTATTTCTTGTTGGTGTGCTAAATCAAAGTGACTAATCTAATATTAATCTACCATTGTATGTCTGGGGAGTAGGGATACACACTCAGTTGTGAGGTTTTACCCTGTTTAGATGATTCCAATTTTGATTTGCTAATAATTTATTACCTTTTTTGCATCTATGTTCAAGAGAACAGTTTGTCTGCAATTTTATTTTTTGAACTGTCCTTGTCAAGTCTTGCATTATAGTTGTGAGTTGGAAAATGTTTCCTCCCTTTATATTCTTAAGAAAATATATAATTAATCAATTTTTCTTAAATTCACTGATTAAGACAAATTGGATCATGGTAAAGAATATAACATGCATAGGGCCGGGATTTGGCTCAATGGTGCTGCCTCGCCGCCTGCCTCACAAATGCAAGGGCCGGAGTTCAATCCCCGGTACCAAAAAAAAAATTTTTTAAAGAATACATCATGCATCCTCATCCAATTAGAGTCTCGACTAAAAGATTATATTTGTTGTTTCTGAATAACACTAGAACCTTAGGACTTTTTAAAAGCTTTTACCCTACTCTGGAACTGTGAGTCACTACTGACATTAATTTACTTCTTCTCAGAGCTATTAATCTGCCTTTTCTTCCAAGATAAGTGCCTTACTTCTTTGGCTGCTCTTGAGGTTTTTCTTGTGGTCTTTGGTTTTCAACAGTTAGATTGCCATGAGACGAGGTGTGGTTTTCTTTGGCTTTTCTACAGGGGATCTGCAGAATTCCTTGAAAATATAGTTTAATGTCTTTCATCCGTTTGGAAAGTGCACAGCTATATTTTAACATTCAGGGGCTCTAGCTAGATATACACTAGACCTGCTGTTGTTCCACTCACTTCCCCACTTGCTCAGCTGAAATACTTTTTATTGACCTGTCTTCCAGTACTTTAACCTTTTTTTATTCTGTCTAATCTGCTGTTAAATCCACTCTTAATTTCAATTACTCAAATATTCATTTGTGTAATTTCCATTTGACTATGTTTTATTGACTAAAATACCAAAGTTTCTATCTATCCATTTTTTCTTTATTCTTTATTTTCTTGGACATTTCCGTAACAGCTACTTTTAGAGGTTTGTTTCCTGTCACTTCCTATTACCAGCAGGTCCACTTCTCTCAAAATTTATATAATCTATATATAATTTTCTCTTAGTTTTATTCAGATTATGCAGCATCTTGGATGTGGTTTGTGTCTAGAATGAAGTTTATCTAAGGCTTAATCTACTTCTAGTTTGTCCCTGTTGTCCTCTAGGGTTTTATCTGATTACTTTGTTTACTGGGTCCCCTTCCCTACCAGATCCTAAACTGTAACTTTTGCCTTCTTGGTACCACAGATTTTAAGAGACTGCTCAGCCTTTCAGATGCTTTCTACTTAAAATTTTAGATATGGACAATTAAGACACAAACAAAAAGTAGTAAGTATCGTAGAAATATTTTAGGTAAACATCAGTAGTGATGGTGTGATTCTAGCTGCAGTGATCAGAGACAACTCAACAAATAAAGTAGCACTCGAACTGGACTTTAAAGGATATCCGTAGACTGGGAAGAGGAAATACCACTTTACCTTAACAGGGAAAGTGCATATTGCTCTAAATTCAGTTCCAATATTGCCCAAATTTTTTGAAGAGCATCTGCAACACTGAGATTTTCCTTTGTGCCTAAAAATAACAATAAATAACAACATTAAATCTGTAAAATTCCAGGAAGATCATCGTGTTTATAGCCTTCATTTGGAGATGAAGAATTTGAAACTCACAAGTAGGATGGGTCCAAATTAATAAACCTGATAAGCAGAAAAATCATGCTTCAAATATACAACTATAAGCCTTCAGTCAAGAGCTCTGCTCACATTATGCTATTCTCTTTCATCTTTAGTTTAAAAGTCATAAAGTGTTCTTTGATGTAATTTAAGATTTTTATCAAATAGTATTTATAAGGAAAATTTCATCTCGGCAATGACATGAAAAACTTTATCTCAGCAAAAAGTAGTCCATCCAATTTTTCTAAAGAACGACAGCTAATAGGATTCCATCAAAACTCATTTTACTGAGTTATTGACAAATGGCTGAAAACTAGCCAATCTGAAAGGAAAAAATGCAATCTATAGTAAGCACTTCAAAATTGACATGTCAGACTGACATTCTTTTTCTAATTATCCTATCTCAATTTATTCATGGTACTTATCAGTATCTAAAGCTGATATCATAATTTATTTATTTATCTAGTATATATTTACTGCAAGTGGAACATAAGATTCATCACAGCAGAAACTCTGACTGTTTCGCTGACTTCTCTGAGGCCAGAATCAAGAATAGTGCTTCACATATAAGATCAATTCAATAAATATGTGTTGAGTGAAAAAAAAATGCAAATACTGTTAAGTGCATTAAGTTGCTGAAGTTTTTCAGTCTTTAAAAAATAAATTAAATCATTGCATGAATATTATTTTACAACACATATGGACAAACAACCACACATATAAGCCATACGTTTAGTCTGATAAATTCATGTATTTTTTTCTAATGGAAAAAAAAATAAAAATCAGACAATTGCAATATTTTTATTTCACAGAATTAGGAAATGTAGTTTTTTAAACCTTTATATATCTTCAGTTTTATGTCTGCTTAGATGGATATTTTGACAATTATTATTAAATGTTTTTATAACATTTCAATATATTTGAATAATTCTATTGAGATAAGTCTTTTTCTAGCAAAATGTCTACTGAAGTTGCAGAATGCAAATGATGGAATTTTTGCACCTACTGTTATATTTTAAGCTAATAAAATATACATTTTTCACAAAAATTTCATTTCATATACATAAATATATTTGACTTAATAAATCTAAGAACACACTTAAAATGTATTGATGCCTTCTAAATGTACATCACCATGCACATAAATGAAGGACTCTTTGTCGTTTGTTCATATCTACTCATTTATTCATTCATTTCTTTGAAATCCAGGATAGGAAGGTAAAAAAAAAATCTGATTTCACTGAAGCTGACTAAGGCTGCATACTGCTAGGCATTGGCAACACACAAAGAAAAAGACCAGCTCCTTGTTTGAAATGAACTCATGACAGATCGGGAAAACAACATTCCTTCATCCATCCATTCATTCATGCTCTTGTTCAGCAAGTATTTATGATGCACTTATTATGTGTGAGGCACCGTGGCTAAATGTTGGGGACAAAAGAATGAGATTTGGGGGTTTTCTTTTTCTTCCTTCCTTCCTTCTTTCTTATATGGTATTGGGGGTTGATCCCAGGACCTTTGCACTGAGCTTCATCCCCAGCACTTTAAAAAATTTTTTCTTTTTATTTCAGACAGTATCTTACTAAGTTACTAAACTGCCCCAACTGGATCCTCCTGCCTCAGCCTCCCAAAGTGCTGGAATTATAGGCATGTGCCACCAATCCCCAGCCAAGAGAATGAATATTGACATAATTCCTGACCTCGAAGAGTTTCAGTACTTATAGAATAAAAATGTATTGCTGATCCATAAAGTGGGGTGACTCTAAAATACTTTTCTTTTTTTTTTTTGTCTAAAATACTTTTCAATTACACATATAAACAACTATACATTCTTATATACATAAATTATTTTATAAATGTTTGAAAAGTTATACCTGGCATTCTGGCTCTCATAAGTAGTCTAACATATGCCCCTCTCCACACCGATTGAATTTTACTTGCTGCTGCTACTTTCTCTGAAGGATACTCTTCCTCCTTTGTTGGCGTAGAATATTTAATATCTACCCATTCAGCTGGAAAGAGAAAAATAAACTCTAGACTGAGTTTATATTGAATACTTTCCCCAAGTTTCTGTGATTGCTGGCAAAGCCCTTCAATATATCAAATGCCACAATGGCAGATTTATCATTATATTTCACTTGGTGAGAGGACTGACGATTGAACCCAAGGCCTTCACTGAGCTACGTTCCCAGCCCTTTTTAAAGTTTTGAGACAGGATCTCACTATGTAGCTAAGTTGCCCAGGCTGGGCTTGAACTTTCGATCCTCCTACCTCAGCTTCTCAGGGTACTGGGATTACAGGCATGTCCTTAAAGCAACCTTTCTGGAGAAGAGAAATAGATGAACAGTGACACCTCAGTGCTCTACTATGGATTCCTCTGTGAAACTAGCCCACAACTTTCCTGAGAATTGAAAGGAATCATTACCATAGTGGGAATGGGGACAGAACTTAGGAAAGTGGGGAAAACAGGGCCAGTTGGGCTAGGATTTTCCCAGACTTCCTCAAATCACAAATCAGTGACTTTCATACTTTTTTAAGGTTAGAAACAAGACAAGGAAGTTCTGGGTTCCTCTGGAAGTGTGCTCAGCAGGGATGAGAAGGGATACTCAGCAGCTCCCTGGACTCCATGAGCTTCCCAAACCATAACTTGAGTTCTGTGACCATCCATGCAGACCTACTGTCTAGCTATACCACACAAACTTTTATGCTCACCCATCTGAAATTATTTATCCTACATAAAGCTAGAAATTCCTTGGTTAAATATTTAAAATTCATTAATACCTAAAGAAGCATCCTCTAAGAAGGAATCAAGGGACTCGACCTCCAAAACCAGAGCCCGGAATGCAAATTTGAAGCTTGAAGGAAGCTTTGGTAGTTGAGCTTTTTTCATTAAACGCCATAAAGAAACATGGAAAACCTGAAAAATACAAAATGCACTTACTTTTTTAAACTAAAAAAAATACCATAACCTGGCCAGAGAGTTTTGAAGAAAGTTTAGGTACCCTAAAAATAAAATATAAAATTTTTTCCCAAAAATATTACAAAATCGAGCAAAAGACTCTTTGAAATCTCACTCACCATGTAAGAGTTCAAAAATATTATTTTACTAATTTTAATTTAATAAAATTTAATTACTACAATGATGTTCATAATATTCACTCAATCAAAATACAGCATTTGGGCCAGGGATTTAGCTCAGTGGTTCCACCGCCTGCCTCACAAGCACAAAGACCCAAGTTCAATCCCTGGTACCAAAAAAAAAGAAAGAAAGAAAAAAATACAGTGTTAAACTGGTTGAGGAGATATAAAGTAAGATAAAATATATGATCCTTGTGCTTAAGCAAGTTAAATATCATATTTCATTGACTGGAAGATACCATCCATTGCAAGACATAATATTATTTAATATGCTACAAAGAAAAAATTATGTTGCTTAAAGTTTTTATCACTTTTTTATCACATAGGAGTACTTACGTTGAAAAAGCTTTTTTAGGTTTATTTAGACAAAAGTTTTTCATCATATGTCAGATAGCTATGTAATTACCAAAATATAAAACAGAGATGTTCTGTTACCAAAATAACTTCATTTTGTGTTAAGTATGCACAAAGACCTGATTTACATATTAAATCAAGGCTAGCCAGGTAGGCCCGAGCACTGAGTAATCACTGTAGCTGGGATGGTGGCTATGCATAGCCCCTCAGTGCCAGGTCCAGTGAATAAGGTGAATGGGACGCACAGTAATGTTTTTACAAGGCTGCCTCTCCATTGGATGACACTTGAAAGCAGTAGTCACCACATTCTTATCACTGCTTATAAAGTTGCTCACAAAAGAACACTCCCAGAACTGCTTCAGAAAGTGGCAAGAATGATCAAATAAATATGTAAGAAACAAGGGACAGTATTTTGTGGGGGATCAATGTTAATGTATCTTTTACTGAAATGTTTTTATTTAAACACATATCATATATTTTGATCACCTCGTGAATCACCCAGAAGTAAGGACTTAACTACTAAGGATAGTCTGGGTCTCAGTGGCCCTAACATATGCCATAGACAGAAATGATAAAATTCCTGGTAGACTGGAATGGCACATGGGAGGGTAAGTAAGAATTCAGCCTGTAGATGAAATCCTGCGGTACATTTCCACTGAACCAAAGACTAATAGTGGTGCTGTGTCTGCATAACTGAAACATGTAGGTCTGAGACTCAAAATGTGGAAGTATTTCCTCTCTCCCCATTATTCACAGTGACCCATTTGCAGAATCCATGTGCTTTTCCCCTGGAACTAGAAGTTTGCTGGATTGGAGGGCTTAGTTCCTGGAAGTGTAATCCCAGTGTGATGCTTCTACTGGGGGTTTTGGTATGATTTACA
Source organism: Heterocephalus glaber (assembly GCF_053883595.1). Taxonomy (NCBI): domain Eukaryota; kingdom Metazoa; phylum Chordata; class Mammalia; order Rodentia; family Bathyergidae; genus Heterocephalus; species Heterocephalus glaber. The sequence continues at coordinate 9,221,745 of NW_028258368.1, forward strand.
ATAAACCTAAGCTATAACATACATCTGGTTGCTTTGGGTTCCTCATCCTGCAGGATAGGTAGGGAAGAAAGGAATTAATATAACAGGGGAAGTAGGAAATTTACACTGCTTGTACCTGTAGACAGTCTGTAAGTGGCATTATTTTAAACAGAGTTTCCCGCTATGACCTTTGAATCTAGAACCCACTTACCCTGAAGTGCTGGGCAGTGAGCTCCTTGTTGTGCAGAGGAATGGGGTAGTGAGCTGCTTGCAGATCCTTCAGAGCTGCAGGAAGCTTAGCCTTATCTTTAAAATTAGCAATCACATTTCCAACAGCTTTCAAAATTATTAGAGACTGCTCTGTAAATCGGTAGCTCTCCTGTGAAGATAAAGCATGTATAGTAGTAGTGTTCCTCATGTTTAAGTGTAATTATTAAAAAAACTCAGTTTCTGGGGGAGAAAAATCCCTTCTGATTGGTTTATTCACCAGTTACCTGTGGAGAACATATTTGACCAAGGTGTTTTACAGATGCTATGGTCCTGGGGACACAAAACAAGGAATGTAGCTCCTACCTGTGTGGAAATAGAGAGGAAGAACACCCACCTTACACTGGGAGTCAGGGAAAATTTCTCCATAGTATTAATATCCAGACTGAGTTCTGGAGAATGTCTAGGAATTATTCCAACAAAAATTCAGACACATTTCCTGTGTGGGGTTTGAGGAGTGAAGAGCAGAGAAATTTGGAAAGAGAGAGAGCCAGAAAGATCAGACAGGCAAGAGGCGGAGCTAGGTGGGACTGTGGGCTCCCATCTGTTATTGACTCTGAGGAGACAGTCAGGGCCAGAAGGAGACAAGGATTTAGGAAATAATTCTACTTTCTAAAATCTGAGAAAACCCTGCAATGCTTGAAGACTATCTAGGCTGGGGTGTGATGGGTAGTGATGGAGATGCCTGAAGCGAAGGGGCTTGGAGGCAGCATGGACAGAGGAAGTTGTTGGGAAAACTCTGAGTCTCACTTCACTTCTTCCTGGGGACATCACAGGGCAATCATTACTCTGTGGTTACCTGTAGCAATACTGAGGGGTGGCCCAGAAAGTGTCGCTGAACAACACAGATGTCTAGGAAGGGTGAGAAACTGATGCAAACAGACACAGCTGACTTGCCAATCCCAAGGCCTCAGGAAAACTTCATGAGAATGGTGTCACTCCATAAGGTGAAACCAGGGCCAAAGAGGTGTCCTGGGCAAGCAGCAGCACTGAGGATGATCAGTTATGGCTCTATGGATCTTGAGTCTATCTGTTTTTGGGTAGATTCTTTATTAGCAATGGGGACCAGGCTTGAATACCAAGAATCTTTACAAGACAAGGGAGTGACATCTCCAGGGAAGTAGGAGCTCATAGACCAAAATAAGTAATTGCCTGGGGAGATAATTCACCATAGAAAGACAACAAGCTGGGTAATCCACATTGTTTAAAGCAGAATGGTTTTTTAGAAGATAAAAATTAGAAATAAGAAGGGTAAACATAGTCAAGGAAATACAGACATCTGCTTATAAGACAGGTGATCTTCCTTCTGTATCTGTTCAGCAGGGAAAAAAGCATGGTGAGGAATGGCACAGCCAGTAGAGGAAAGCCCTGGGGACTCCTCTGTAGCCACTGCTGCCACAGGCAAAAGGCCAAGTGAGGCGTGTCTGAGCCAGGAGGACACAGCATAAGGAAGCTGGTCTTGAGCCATCTTGTTGCCACAAGATTTGTTGGTTAACTTAAGAGAATACCACAGTACAAAGCTGCATCACCTGGAGTTGTTTATATTGTGTTTTTTCTTTGGTTTTGGTTTGGTTTGGGTTTTGAATTTTCATGAGGAGTTGTTAGGGCTGAGGAAATGTTAAGTATTAAGCAGCAGGGAAGGCCATGCATGAGTCTTCACCCAAATGCACCTTGATAGACAGGGAACACCCAAAACCTAGAAAAAACTTCAGAGAGGTGATGGATCCATTTGCCCTGTCACAGCAGAAAAGCAAAAGAAACCAAGAGAGAAGATGAAGTGATAGAACCTTCCACAGGCCACCGTTTGCCCTCTTGAGCCTGGACACACACTCCAATTTCCTTCAGCCAACAAAGCAATGAAAGGAGAGAAAGAGATCAAAAGTTTAAACTGCACTGAAAAGCACTATCCTGATCCTTTATTCACCAAAGGGGTAATTGTACCACAGGGTCCACCTGAGATGTTAAGAGATGCAAAGGGGACTCAACAGAATAGAATGAAGGTAGTTTGGGGAGGAAAAAACTATTTTGTCACTACAGAATTTAAGCTATCATTCTACAGATGCACTTGGGCATTTCTGGAAGAATATACTATAAAAGATTAAAAAGGGGGCAAGTTAAATAAAAAACAGAATAGGATTTAGAGTAAAAATCTTTGAAAATAAAACACACACAACAAAAAAGCAGTTGCTAAAACATTTACCTGCTCAAAGTGGGGCAGCGCAACGTCTTCATCCCCCATGACAAAACTCACCATGCTGCAGACGTGTAGGGAATGTCCCACGGGGGAGTATGCAGTGAAGAGCAGCATGTGTCTCCTGTAGGGAATGGACACCATGTGAGGACCTAGTTTGTTTTTTGTTTGTTTGGTTGGTTTTTGTTTGTTCTTTCAGACACTCTCGCTATGCAGTTCTGTCTGGCCTTGAACTCACTGTGTAGCTGAGGCTGACCTCAAACTTGCAGAGCTCCTCCTCAGCCTTTTGACTGTTGCACCACCGCATCTGGCTTTATTTTGTTTTGTTTTGTTTATTTAACACAGATGAGATAAATATCTCTGAACCTTCACTTTAAAAAAATATACTCAGAGATCATGAAATCTGTATTAATTATGTCATCAGACTAAATGACAAAGTTGTACATGCTAGAGTTACCTCCCACCACTTGTAATAATATTGTGAACTACTGGTCTTGATTTTTCCCAAAAACAATAAATCAAATGAGGATAAGGCCTTGTACTTTCCTAGTCTTTTTCTAACAAATATATTATTTCATATATACTCATTGTGTCTCTCTTAAAAGATTACAGTATCCTCGGGAAGAGGGACATTCACATTTCCCCAGCTACAGAGCATTTAGAGCACCTTCAAAGTATGGGTGTTGATGGGTTAGAGCCTGTTGGAGAAAACGTGGCCATGAGAAGCTCCTCTGTCAATTCCCTGTCCTAGGTTGCACCAGTGGTTGAGTGATCACAGTAACTCCATTTCTGGGAGAATCTCTCCAGTCCAGAGACATTAGAGAAGATGAGAGTAATGGTAAAGTTTGTAGTCGTCATTTTTCTAGAAATATTGGGGGCTCACCTTACATTATTTTACCATTTGACTTTGTTTCGTTCTTAGGCCTTGCCTTTTGCACAAGAGCCATAGCTTTGCATTGATGACAAATAATAAGCATGACTGATCTTAAGAGAAAAATCCAGTGAAAACATTTACGTCATCTGAAATATGAGGTAGTACTCCAGCTTTTATTCACTCAAATCCAGAAAATGTTTCCATTAAACATATTTTTTAAAATGGAAAGTTTATTTTGTCAGTTTTACTTTAATTAAAAATATCTGTCAAAAACAAACCACAGCTAAAAATCTAGATTTGTAGGGAAAAATGTGGTGTTTCTCAAACCGTGTTTAAATGGAATCCAGGTACTTTCTATGGAATGTAAAAACATTTATAAGGAAATATAAGGAATTCATTGATTAATTTTAGAAACTGCTAGGTTAAAAAAATTTAAGCAATATTCTTCACCAAATATTTTCTCAGAATAATTGATAAAAATGGATCTTCTGAAAAGGTATCCAATGTATGGTATTTCTCAATTTATTCATTCATGGAACTATTTCTTTCAAGAATCTGACGTGTGCCGTGTGAAATCACTTCAGAAAACAGTTTCCTAGAGTCTATGTTGTTTACTTCTTTATTAGTCAGTCAACAGTTTGAAGGGCTTGAAAAAAAAATTTTAGTAAAGCAAAAATGAAGTCAATCCATACCCTGCAGGCAGCTGCAGCATGGTGGCCTTGGTAGCATATGTATGAATCCTCAGAACAGAACTGAGTGGCTTCAGAGACTTCCAAGTAATTGCTTCACCTGTTAGGAGTCCAGGCTCCACATGAGGGCTGTCTTTTGTTAAAGCTTTAGAAAAAGTGAAAATATATTGAAATTTCATTGTGAAACTACACTGGTTTTCATTTGTAGTGGCTCTTATCCAGGAACAACAAAAATAATAGTAATAATAAATCAGGTATTAGACATATCTAAAAAGTTCATAAAAATAGGAACTACTTTAAGTAAATAATTATAGGAAATAATACTCAGTTGGAACTCTGTTCTATCTGCCTTCTCATAATCATACCCTCAGGTGAAGAATGAGAAAATTGCGAAAAGGAGGACAGAAAGGTATATTTCATGACAGTGTACCATTGCTTTTATTATCTCTATGACAGTAATTCCAGTATATTCCTAGATGTAATTTTAATGGAAAGAAATACATAACATCTGAGATTTATCCCAGAGATTTATCCAAGATGGTGTCAAAGAAAAAATATTCTATTGTTTATCTAAATTTTTACCTATGATTTTCAGCCTTTGAAGTAACAAAAACTTTATACTAACACCAAGTTTTTCTGTTAATATGAATAAATAATATGGTCTCTTTTTTTGTGAATGACTAAGGGTAAAATGCTTTTTTCCTTATTTCTCACAAACTCTCAAGCTAAAGATACAAGGCCACAACATGGCCTGAAACACCTTCATGCATATAGAATTTAAATTCTCTAGGATGTGGTGACTTCAGAGCCACTGGTTAGACAAATGTAGGAAACTTGGATCACTAAATCTGAGAAAGTTTATTAAGCTACACCACAGACACAATTCAAAGAATTGGGGATATGTTGGTGTTCTTGCCCTCAACATTAGCAAAGCATTCAATGTTAAACATTCTGTATTTATTGAACACCTACAGTACCAGGTTCTATTAACTTGAGTTATATTCTTCAACAAAGTCAGCCAAAGAAATAAAGAATATGTCCTCTCAATCTCTCTTTCCTTCTTCTCTTTCTCTCTCTTTCTCTCTTCCTCTCTCTCCTCTCTCTCTCCCTCTCCCCCCCTCTCTCTTTCTCTCTCCCCCTCCCCTCTCTCCCTCCCTTACACAGGAGCAGGGAGAGTGCACCATTAGAGCAGGAAGGGAGTCTTGTGAGAGCTTCAGCAAATTCATTGTGGAAAGATAAGATGGGTCACTTTTCATTTTCTGTCTCTTCATGGAAACCACTTATATGGCCATCAACTAAAAATGAGTCAAGACAAGCATGGATGTTGAAGGTCTGAAGATAGAATGAGAAGATGTAAAGGTTTGAAATGGCCACCCATGAGAGTGAGAGTGGGAGAATGAATGAGCTCCAGAAATGTTAGCAGCACTACAGGGTCTTCTTGAGATGGTTGCTCCTCAGTGTAAAGTGGGGTTAATCAGTAAGAGTGTTTCAGTTCTCTATCGTTTTTGTCATTGTTTTTCCCTCTAATCATATTCTGCTGTTCTGTTGCAACCACCTACCAGTCACAGAGTTGAGTTTGAACAATATTGGCATTCCTACTGGGAAAGTAAAAAGAGAGAGGGTAAGGGCAAGCATGGTTGGAGTATTGTGCAAGGATATAATTACCATAATGGATCACAGAACTTACGTTGGGGGTGGAATATGAAAGGACAGGAGGAGAATGATGGACAGAGAAATAGTGGCATGTAGATGGATGAAGATCCTTGAAGAGCAAGAACTATAGGGATGGGCATTCTAGAGAAAGTAAACTGAAAAATCAGGTAGTGGTAGTTGGAGACTAAGGTGCTTGAAATGGAGATGACTGAGATGATTCACTAACAGTAAAGATAAATTCTGCAATGTAACCTGTAACCATGAATGTAGGAGGATGTATTAGCCCATTTCCTGATGCTGGGTAGAGTTCATTTAGTTCACAGCCTGGAGATCCAAGAGCATGGCTGTGGATTCCAGGCAAGGACCTGCATCTGGCTGCACAGTATCATGATACAGAAGCAGAATGGGCATGGCCTATGTGCAGAAGGGGCATCTTGGGATGGCCTCACTTTGGAACAATGCACTCTCGTGAAAACGAATTCCCTCTGTGAGGCCAGCATTAATCCTTGCTGAAGATGGTGTCTCTGATGACTTAATTATGTCCATACATCTTCAAGATTCCTTCCTCTACCTCAACGTTACACACTGGGGACCAGGCATCTAGCACATATGCCTTTAGGGGACAGACCACATCCAAATCATAGCAGGAGCCAAAGTGGGATAGAAGAGAGCATACTGGAATTGTCGTTCAGTTGATTTTGAAAGAATCAAAAATGATGACAGGGCCAGGGATTTAGCTCAGTGGTTCTGCCACCTGCCTTGCAAGTGCAAGGTCCCGAGTTTGATCCCCAGTACAAAAAAAAAAAAAAAAAAAAATGATGACAACTGTAGGTGAAAAGAAAAATAGGATTTGGCCTAGCAAGGAAGTGAACAGATGTCTGTGAGCAAGAAAGGCATCAGGGGTAGGAGTGATCATGGCCCTCAGTATCAGGGAGTGAGAGCAATGGCGGAGGTGGTATAGGTGGTCCCGTGTGAGTCTTGAAAAATTCTGGTAAGGAAGGAAGTTTCCTTGTGCATGGTCTCTAAATCTTATTGCCTATTCCACACCCTGCATGTGATGTGAATTTTAGGATGATCCTTTTCTCAGAGCTCTCTTACCTCCAGATTCCCCCCAGCGTACCAATGCAGAAAAACAAACCAGTAGTTCAATAGGTTTTAGATTGTCCACAAATAGATAGTAGGACACACGTTCTTCTGAAAACTGCAAGAAATCAGACCAGTCATCATACTTACTATTAGTCCATTGAAGGTATTATTTTCTACTCCTAATAAGGATACAGTACAATACCTGACACCCGTAAGAAACTTACTGAGTTCTAGGCATCACAGTATTAAACTTTATAGGTTTAATAATATGAAGAAAATCCTATTGGGTGAGTGCTGGCAATAGCCCACTGAAGCGGGATCTGTAGGATCTCTGAGACTGGCCCTCAGCTGTCGGAAAGCCAAAGCTTTGCTCTATGAACTAAGAAAAGGGGTGTTCTTGTTCCAAATGTGCAAAGGTGGCAAGGAGGCTGGGTGGAAGACAAAGCAGTGCTCAGCGGACGGAAGGCTGCGAGGCTTCGAGGCCACAGCGACTTCCACAGAGAACGGGCCTGTTTAATGGGGACATATTTAGGTGTTTTACAGGCTGGTATAGGGTTTTTTTTAAACCTTCTTTTCCTGCTTTTCACAAAGATCTTCAGAAATATACCCGCTGCTTACTGATATGCCAGACTGGATTTTTGTTTTGGAGATGCAATAAAGTGCTGAGTAAAACCAGAAATTGTCTTTAAAGACAGTCACATAAGGGTTGCATGAGTACGATTTCAATTTATCCTGTGTAAGCATTATTAATATCCTTAATTCTGGGTGAAGGAGTTGATTTGCCAAAAGCCAGGGTTTGTAAGTAGCAAAGCTGAGATTCAAAAGTAGATTTATCTATCTGTGTGACTTTGAGGTTGCCACTCTTGACTATTGTCTTATTCTGTTTCACCATCATTTTGCCTGATTGCTTATGGCAAATGTATTCCATGAAATTGTCATTGTAGTATAAAAACTTTTCTTATTACTTTACCATAATTTTTTTTTTTGGTAGCCAGGATCAAACTCAGGACCTTTGCACTTTCGAGGCAGGCAGCGGAACCACTGAGCTAAATCCCCGGCCTTTACCGTAACATTTAAATCACCAGTTAATATGGGAAAGACAAATCTCTAGTAATAGTTTGAAAAAGAAACCTTGTTATTCAATCAAGTATAACAAGATTGCTAAAAATGCTTGATACAATGTCCAGATGTTTATATCACTGCCTCCTCCAAAATTTTCCATTAGCTATCATGTGACATTTCAATTTACTTGTCTCTTTTCAATTGCAACATACTGGAATTACAGGCAGTTGTTTCAAAAATTTATTTACTTTCTGAAAATATGGATTTGCCACCCCAACACGTATGTGTGAAGAGTTTCTGCACTGAGCTCAATTTGCTGTCACTTTTGAGTCTGAGAATTGAGGCGGGGGAGTCCTCAAGGCCACACAGAGGGACTCTTCCCTGATTCCAGCACATCCCAGCCTCACACCAAATGTCAACCAATGGAGGATCTATGGAACGGGCCGAGGTCAGGCCTCAGGCTCCATGCTCAGCTAGCAGCATCTGCCACAACCAACTCTTCCTTTCAGGCCACACTAAGTGCCATTAAGTTTGAGTTCCAATGCTCTCCAAGAAAGAGTCACTATTGTCTCACACCATTAATGTTTTCAAAATTTCAGAGGAATGAAGGATTCATACAATGGGGTCATCATTTTATTTTGCCAAGCTAAGAACTTAAGAGGAAGAAAAAAAAAATCTATATTTACCATTACGTATAAAAATCAGATCAGAATAAAGAACAGTTTAAATTTTTACTAGTGCCCCAGAGCCACACCCTTGCTTCATCTAAAGGTGTGCCTAGTGGCTAAGGCCCAGGATGCCAACCAGATAAACCCAATGTCTCACTGTGTTGGTGCCACTTGCTGGTTAGGTGATCTTGGGTGCTTTATTCAAACTTGATCTGCCTCATTTTCCTGACCTATAAAATGACGGCAATGCCCCTTCCATAGAGTTTGCTCTGAGGAGTTCATGCAATCAAGAACTTAATTCAGGACCTACAGCATCTATGAATAACTATCATTTTATTATTGAAAACTGTTTCAATATAGAAATATGTCTAAGTAAATTGTAAACTGCACATTATTCTTTTACCATAATGTGAATTCGGTGTTTCCAGTAAATACCCTGGTTCACAAGGTCAAGGACCTGTCCTTCACAAGGTCAAGGCAGCCCTCTGGATGCTTTTAGCAGCAGACTCTAGGACACAGTAGCCTACCCCCCAGCCCGGCCAGTTACTACTGCAGACCTAATTCTTGCTTTCGGAGCAGGCAGCCACCTCTTGAGGATGCTCGCAAGGTTTTTTCCCACCTACATTTTCATCAAGCATGAGTGGAATAGGAAAAATACTTTCAATGACTCCTTATTTCCCCCACATCTACATACTGCCAACAGGGTGTGGGCTTATTTTCTGGGGCCTGTATGGCCTTGTCCTAAAACAAGGAAATGTGCAAGTCTCAGTAGGTTGCCAAGATATATTCTATACTTTCCCCTAAATTCTACTCAAAGTGAGATCTGTTAATTAATCTATTCAACAAAATTTTATTGCATTTTTACTTTATTTACATCATACTAGGAAAGTCCTTGCAATAGCAAACTAAAGCACACAGTCCTCTGCGAGTACCAACATCAAGTAGGGGGCCAAGGAAGAGCAGAGAACCAGCCAGGCAGTTGGCAGAGTGAGGGGAGAGCGCCTGGGGAAAGGGAGAGTGGGTCACCAAAACCAGATGCTATGACCAGGGAGGGAGACTTAGCAGAGTTGAGGACATTTGTGCTGCTCTGAAGGATTTGTAGATGTTAGCTGGATGAAGATAGCAAGAATGAAAGAACACTCTCTAGCCAGAGGGAAGAATATGAGGAAAAATATCCCAAGGAACTAGACATAGTGGTAAAAATATGTTTCTGTTTGGGCAACTGCCCTCTTCAGTAAATACTAATTGAAATCAAACACAGTAAATTTATTTGTGCATTTCCTTCATTTATTCACAAATCAAAATTTTCTTTCTGTAAACTGTATAATGAAGCAGCTCAGAATTTAACCACTACAACATAGCCAGAGGGATCACATTTGGGGATATGAGCTAGTGGAGTCTTGCTTTTGTTTTGATAAGGGATCAATAAGAGATTCTGAAAGTTGATGTTTTATGTATAATTATGTTTCAAAGTTAGAAATCCTAGAGAAATTTGACAATGTTTTCACTATTATGATTATGCTAAAAAATAAGAGATCATAATATATTTACCTTAAATTCTGATTTTTGAAAGGTAAGGCAGTAAGAATCTGGCTTGTGGAAAACGATTATGTGCCTGAAAAAATATTTATAACAGGTTATTGTCATATGCAAAAAACTAGTCATACATGTTAAGTTTCTTAGAATCAAATAATTATACCCAGAAAGTTGAAAATAATAATAATAACTATGCTGTTGGTTGTCCTATGGCACAAAACTGATCTCAGTGAAAAAGATATCTCTATCTTAATTAGCAAACAAACCTTTGAAGAGAAACTGAAATTGGCCTGGGATGTGTTTGGCTATTAATAGGCTCAGCTGATAATAAATGCATCCATTTTTCCCTTGGAGAACTTTTAGTTGATATTACCAACACCCACCTAATACTGGCTCAGCTCTTTAAAGTGACAGCTAAGGATAAGTAGATTTTATAACCTCTATACTAAATATACAAAAAAAAAATCTTAATGTGAATTTGCATAATGCAGTTCAGGATTTAATGACCACAATATAGTCAGATGAATCACATTTGAATACTTACTGAAAGCATACATAGAAGTCTTCAAAATCTAACCATGTTTCTTTGGAAACACCATTATGTACTGCTGTAAATTCTTCCTGTGATTTGTCTAACGTTTCTGTTGTTTGACTGACCAAAGCCTTATCCAAAGCAAGACCATCAGCTTGATGAGCATCACTCAGTCGAGGGCCTGCTTGCTCTTCTGTTCATGTAGAAGACAGATATATCAAACACATCTTATGTGGTTAAGTAGAAACTAAATGGAAAACTAAAGAAGAGTCCAAATATCAAAGTCTATTTTGGGGAAAACATGTACTAGGATAATCATTTACATACAGGCCTCAATGTTGTGGAGATATATTTATACATTTAATATACTTAAGAGAGTTCAATAATAATTTTTATGCATATTCAAGTGTTCAGAAATTTTGACATCACTTTGATAAATTTGTGTACACATTCTTTAGCAATTCTGAAGTCACATTAGATTTACTAGTTGGCTTAAAACCTGCTGTAGATAGACAGAGAATATAAGAAAGGATGCTTCAGAGAACAGAAGGAAAAATAAAAACTTGACAGATCTATTGTCAAAAATGTGTTCAGAAAGTCATTTAATTACTCCCTCCCCATAGCTGGTGACTCTGCAGCCTTATTTTATTTTTATCAAGTATTATCATAAAACTCTTGCAGACTTCCTGAATCAAAAGTGTATACATATGGGGGCCGGGGATTTAGCTCAGTGGTTCCGCCGCCTGCCTCACAAGCTCAAGGACTCAAGTTCGAAGCCCTGTAACAACAACAACAACAAAAAAAAGTGTATACATATCCAATGACCCAACACATTTTTGCTTTTGAGTCTTGGCCAAGTCTTTAGCAACTGAAGAATGTGCAATGGCTTCAGTATTTTGATAACAAAGTACATATATTCAAACCTATGAACTTTACTCATGGACTCTTAATCAGATCTTTTATTTTCACTTTTTGTTTGATCTTTACAAGTGAAATTATCTCATCTTTCCAGAACATCTTAGGTTCAACAAATCAGAAAAGATGTTGAATAGAGGCTGCTGAGAGATGGGAAAAAAGAGGAGGAAAGCTGTCAAGAAGCAGAGTCCCCTGTATGCCATGATATCCACTGGGGAGGATAAAAGGCCATGGAAAGAATATTAATTTACCTTTACCAGGTACAGGTTGTGGTACAATATTAGCCTGTGAAATGAAAGGAGCTCATCAAGAAGCCATTTTTAATGCAGCAAAACATCACAGCAATCTAAAGCACCAAAGATTTAAAGAGTTATTACACTTTTTTAAACTGGAAAAAAAAGGAAATTGGTTTCAAGACTATTTCATTAAAATATACAGTATAACAAAGAATTCAACTTTAACCTTAAAATTCAAAAGATGTTACTGTAATTAAATAATTGGCTGGTGGTATAAGTTTGTGATATTAAAACATATTTATTAACTGATTTAAACTTATAAAAAAAGTTGAAAAATAATTTCTCTAAGTAGATATATTACTTGTCATAAGGTACTTCTCATTAATACAGTGAAATCAAGACTATTATTGGCAATTAATGTACAGAACCCTGGCTGGTTTCAATTACAAAATATTAACAGAGAAATCATGATGAATTCATGTATATAACTCTTCTCTTGAGAACACAATTAAAATAAGTGTAAGAGATAAAGTGATAAAACTCATAGACTATGGCTGATGTCAGTAATGTTCTGGATAAAGAAAAGTAGATGGAGAAGATAGCAGAACAGAGATAACAGAACACTAAGTGCTAGTGTGAAGCAAGCCTATAACTGCCTCGGGACCCCAGACACAGTCAGCAAGTATTTGAGAAGGAGAGAATGGATTCAAAGCATGGAAAAGGGTTGAATGTCTATATAAGGAACTTGATTTATTCTCTCAAACCCCTTCTTGTTTATCATCTGGTTTTCTTCTGCCTAAATAAAACACTGGAAACTGTTTTCCAGTCCATTTCAATCATGGCACAGTTGCTTGCAATAACAAGAAACAAGAAGTGATGAATATAGCCATTAACAGTGTGATAGGTTTTTTTAAATTGTAAATTGCTATTCAATAAATACCACTGACCAGTGAAATGGATGAACTATGACATGCAACAAGAAATGAATCTGACAAAATGTTACATAAGTGAGAGAAATTACAAAAAATTCATATAAAAGTCCATTAAAGTTACCTAACAAACTAAGCTATAAACCATTTATAATTATATTCATAATTGGCAAAATTAGAAAATATAGAGTTTAATTAACACCAATATCTGAATAGCAGATAGGAAATATGGCCCAGAGGAGAAAAACAGGAGACTTCTATAGCAGATGAATATTCCATTTTCTAACCTGTCATATATACATGTGCTATTTACTTTAACAAAATTTGGTATACTCTTCAGAGGCATGTTATAAATTCTTTTGTATGTATGTTTCAAAACTAAAGAAAAAGCTTCTATAAATAAGGGTTGAGACAATACCTGAGATGGAGCTCCTGTCATATGATCCAATTCAGACTGACTGAAGTCTTCAGTTTCATCGGTTTCTGCGATGGACAATAAACCTGATTCTACAGGCAACCCTTTCTTAATAACAGATTGTACATTATGCCTAGTGGAGGGAAAGCCACAACACTTCTATTATTTTCTATTATTTTAATTTCTTACTTAAAGTTACTATAACTGCAGTTTTGTCAAAAAAAAGGATCTGATTTTGTTCACTTTGTTATTCTCATTCTTTTCCAACCAGTAATTTTTTAAAAACCTCATGTTATTATAATAAAGAAATAGTCTATATCAAAAATTGATCAAAAGACGGAAAGTCACTATTTGCAAATGTCATGATCCTCTACATAGAAGACCCAAAAAACTCCACCAAAAGACTCCTAGAATTAATAATCAAATTCAGTAGTGTAGCAGGATGCAAAGTGACACACAAAAATTAAGTGTTCCTATACAACATAATAAATTCATAAAGAAATAAATTAGGAAACAACATCATTCACAATAGAATCAAGAAAAATTAAACACTTAGGAATTAACCTAAGGAATTGAAATACCTCTACAATAAAAACAACAGTACTCTTAAGAAGGAAATCGAAGAGGACATCACAAAATGGAAAGAAATCTCCCACTCCTGAATAGGTAGAAGCAATATACTCAAAATGGCCATACTTCCAAAATTGATATACAGATTTAACACAATCCTAATCAAAATGTCAACAGCATTCCTTACATAACTAGAGAAAACAATCCAAAAATTCATATGAAAAGAGAAGAGACCCAGAATAGTAAAAGCAATCCTAGGTAACAAGAGTAAAGGAGGAGGCATCAAAATTTCAAATTTAAATTTACATTACAAAGCTACAGTGATAAAAATAGCATGGCACTCAGACAAAAATAGTTATGTGGATCAACAGAACAGAAAAGATGATGCAGAAACAATCCCAGGAGCATTCAGCTATTTGATATTTGAAAGGGGGGCCAAAAAATACACCAGGGGAAAGATAGCCGCTTCAATAAATGGTACTGGGAACACTGGCTTCCCACATGCAGAAGACTGAATTTAGACCCATATCTCTCACAATGTACTAAACTAAAATCAAAATAGATCAAAGATCTAAATGTTAAAATAGAAAGACTTAATCACCTGGAAGATAAAGTAGGTGAAATTCTTAAAGACCTAGGCATAGGTAAGGACTCCCTGAATGGAACCCCAATTGCACAAGAAATAACATCAAGAATCAACAAACAAAATCATATCAAATTAAAAAGCTTCTGCATAGCAAAGGAAACAACCAACAGAGTGAAGGGATAACCTAAAGAATAGGAAAAATTTTTGCCAATTATTCCTTAGATAGAGGACTAATACTTAGAATATATATTTTTTAAACTAAAAAAAGACCCTTTAAAATAAAAGAACCAATCAAAATGGGCAGCTGAAATGAAAAGACACTTCTCAGAAGTACAAATGCCCAATAAATATATTTAAAAAGTTGTACATCCATGGCCATTAGATAAATGCAAATTAAAACAATACTGAATTTCCATCTTACTCCAGAAAGAATAGCTATCATCAAGTTCTCCAAAAGCAACAAGTGCTGGCAAAATTGTGGGAGAATGGGAACCATTCTACATTGTTTCTGGGAATGTGAACTAGTACAACCATTACGGAAATCAATATGAAGAGTCACCAAAAATGTAAATCTAGAAGTTCCATTTGATGCAGCTATTCCCCTTGTAGGTGTCTTTCTGAAAGAGCTAAAGACACCAAATTACAGCGATACACTCATACTCATGTTTATAGCAGCACAACTCATAACAGCTGAATCTTGGAAGTGGCCTATCAGTAGACAGAAGGATAAAAAAAATGTGGTAATACCCCCACAAACACATGGAAATTGAATAACACTCTCCTGAACAACCAATGGGTCACAGAGGAAATTAAAGAAGAAATTAGACAGTTTCTACAAGTAAATGATAATGCCAGTGAAACATACAAGAATCTACGGGACCCAATGAAAGCAGTTATATGAGGGAAATTCATAGCAGTGAATGCCTATATTAGGAAAACAGAGAGAGCTCAAATAAACAACCTAATGCTGAACCTCAAGCTCCTAGAAAAAGAAGAGCATGGCAAACCCAAAGCTCCTACAAGAGAAGAAATTATAAAGATCAAAGCAGAAATCAATGCAATGGAGACTAAGAGAATGATACAAAAAATCAATGAATCAAAGAGTTGGTTTTTTGAAATAATAAATAAAATTGATAAACCTTTAGCCAACCTTATCAAAAAAGGAAAGAAAAGTCTCAAATCCATGCAATTAAGAAAGAAAAAGGTGAAGTCACAACAGATCCAGCAGAAATCCAGAGGATCATCAATACCTACTTTGAGAACCTCTACTCTAATAAAATGAAAAACACAGAAGAAATGGACAGATTCCTAGATACATACGAATTGCCAAAGTTAAATGAAGAAGATATAGAAATTCTATACACCCCAATTACAAAGAGTGAAATTGAAAACATAATAAAAAATTTACAAACACAGAAAAGCCCAGGTCCTGATTGGCTTCACTGCTGAATTCTACAAGATGTTTAAAGAAGAACTATCACCATTGCTCTTTAAACTCATCAAAGAAATTGAAAGGGAAGCAATACTTCCAAATTCATTCCTGGAAGCAGTTGTTACTTTGATTCCAAAACCAAGGAAAGACCCAACCCAAAAAGCGAACTACAGGCCAATCTCCCTAATGAACATAGATGCAAAAATCCTCAACAAGATACTGGCAAACAGAATACAGAGGGTCATCAAGAAGATCACATACCTTCACCAAGTTGGATTTATCCCAGGGATGCAAGGATGGTTCAACATTTGTAAATCAATAAATGTAATACACTATATTAACAGAGCCAAGGACAAAAACAATATGATCATCTCGATAGATGCAGAAAAAGCATTTGACAAAATCCAACACCCATTCATGATAAAAACCCTATAGAAATTTGGAATAGAAGGTCTTTATCTCAACCTGATTAAGACTATCTATGAAAAACCAACAGCCAACATCATACTAAATGGTCAAAAACTGAAATCCTTCACACTAAAATCAGGAACAAGACAAGGATGTCCACTATCACCACTCTTGTTCAATATAGTTCTGGAAACATTAGCCACAGCAATTAGACAAAAGAAAGGAATAAAGATATTAAAGGAAGAAGTTAAACTGTCATTATTTGCTGACAATATGATACTTTACATAGAAGACCCAAAAAGTCCACCAAAAGATGTCTAGACTTAACTGACAGATTCAGCAGAGTAGCTGGATACAAGGTCAACACTCAAAAATCAATAGCCTTCTTATACACAAATAGCAGACTCACTGAGAAAGAAATTGGGGAAACAATTCCTTTTACAATAGCATCAAAAAAATGAAATATCTAGGAATCAATCTAACAAAGGAAGCAAAAGACCTCTATAAAGAAAACTACAGCACTCTGAAAAAAGAGATCGAAGAGGATATAAGAAAATGGAAAGATATCCCTAGTTCCTGGGTAGGAAGAACCAATATAGTGAAAATGGCCATACTTCCAAAACTGCTATATAGATTTAATGCAATACTGATTGAAATTCCAACAATATATTTCACAGAACTAGAGAAAACAATTCAAAAATTCACTTGGAACCAGAAGAGACCTAGAATAGCAAAAGCAACTCTAGGCAACAGAGACATGGCAGGGGATATCACAATCCCCAACTTGAATCTATACTACAAAGCTACTGTGATTAAAAACAGCATGGTACTGGCAAAGAAACAGACCCAAGGATCAGTGGAATAGATTAGAAGATGCAGAAACAACTCCAGACATACTCAGCCACCTCATCTTTGACAAAGGAGCCAACCACCCTCATTGGAGGAAAAAGATAGCCTATTTAATAAATGGTATTGGAAAAACTGGATTTCAACCTGCCAAAGGTTAAAACTAGACCCATATCTATCACCATGCACTAAAGTAAGATTGAAGTGGATTAAAGATGTAAATATTAGAACAGAAACACTAAACTTGCTGGAAGATAAGTTAGGTAGAACTCTTGAAGACATTGGCATAGGAAAAGACTTTATGAACAAAACCTCAGTAGCACGGGAACTAGCAGAAAGAATCAACAAGTGGGATCTCATCTTGTTAAAAAGCTTCTGTACTGCAAGAGAAACCACCAACAGAGCTAAGAGACAACCTACAATGTGGGAAAAAAATTTTAGCAGCTGTACCTCAGACAAAGGACTACTATCTAGAATATATAAAGAACTGAAAAAAATCAGACACCCCCAAATTCAAAGACCCAATTCAAAAATGGCCATCTGAAATGAACAGACATTTCTCAGACAAAGAAGCAAAAGCAGCAAATAAATATATGAAAAAATGTTCAACCTCACTGGTCATTCAAGAGATGCAGATGAAAACAACCCTGAGATTCCACCTCACTCCAGAAAGAATGACCGCTATCAAGAAATCAACCAATAACAAATGCTAGCGGGGGTGTGGGGAGAAAGAAACCCTTCTCCATTGCTGGTGGGAGTGCAGGCTGGTGCAACCACTGTGGAAATCAGTATGGAGATACCTCAAAGAACTAGGACTACAGGTTCCATTTGATCCAGCCATTCCTCTGCTGTGTATCTTCCCAAAAGAATTAAAAGAATCATACCACAGCGATGTATGTGCACCCATGTTTATAGCAGCACAGTTTGTAATAGCTAAAGCTTGGAAACAGCCCAAGTGCCCATCAACTGGAAACTGGATAAAGATATGGGGTTTTTTAATAAAATGGAGTACTATTCAGCCATAAAGAATGAGAAACTAGAGACATTTATAGCTAAATGGATACATATTGAGGCTATACTTTTAAGTGAAATAAATAGGACACATGTGTGTAAATACTGAATAGTTTCTCTGGTGTGAGAAACTGAAAGTGTAAATAAGGATTAAAATGATTAAAATTAATAATTGATAATTTGAAATAGGAAGAAAAGGTCCAAAGTGGTAGGAGAAGTGAGAGGGGTGGGAGAAAGGCAAGAAGGGAAAGGAAAAATTATGAGAAAAGGAAAAAATGGAAATAAAGTGTTTGTAAATAGGAAGGGATGGAGGAGGTGAAGGGCACACAGGTAATGGGGGAAAAAATAAGAACCAAGATACATCATGTACAGGTACAAGCACCCAGTGATAAATGTAAACGTATTGTATACCTAAAATGTACCAATAAAAGAATTTAAGTAATAAAATAAAATACAATATATGTACCCCACCAAAAAAAAGAAAATGTGGTATTTAAACCAACAGAGCACTACTCTGCCCTAAAGGATAAACTTGAGGCCTTTGCAGGAAAATGGATGCATCTTTGAGAACATTATCATAATGTTTAGTGAGATAAATAAGGCAAGCTTAAATAAGCATGGCTTCTCTTTGAGAAGGCCAAAATGTAAATAAAGAGAAAAATAAAAGATAGGTAATCGGAAAGAGAAAGATGGATCTTTTGTAAACTGGAAGGGGACCAAGGGGTGGAGAGAGGAGGGAGTGAGAGGAGGGGAAGGTGATGAAGATAGAATTGAGATGTGTTATGCACGCGTACCAGCTCCCCATGAGGAATGTAATCATTATGTACTGCAAACATGCACTAATAAAAAATTTTAAAATGAAAAAAAAAGAAATAACCTGTATCAGTCGATGGATTGGTGTAAAAATTCTGGAACCCTACTGATTTTAAAGCTATGGTAGTCATCTGGGTATCGATGGTCAAAGCAGGAACTTGGTCTAAAATTGATTTAATTATCAGTGTGTTTCAATTAAACAGGGCGCAGAGTGAGCCAGAAAATTACAAGTTTTGAGCACTTAAATGTATGCAAGCCACCCAAGCATTTATTACTTCCTTTATTATTGCTGGCCCCAAATCAGAGTTGCTAAAACTAGAACTTTATATACAAAATAAAAAGTGTTTCAGAGATCATATATATATGAGAGAGAGACAGAGAGAGACAGAGAGAGACAGAGAGAGAGAGAGAGAGAGATCATAAACTTAGCATTCCCACAAGAATCCATTACAAATTCACCTACTCTTCTCTAATTTACTTGAAACTGCCACTAGAGGGCAGCACAAACATATTTATGAAGCTTCAATGCACTCAGGGGGCCAGGAGCCAAGATCAGACAAAGGGGCCTGTTGCTGCAGTAACAGCCTTCCAAAGAAGGGAAGCTATAGCAGTTACTTTCAAGAGCTTGCCAGAAAATGGGCTTGCTCTTATGTTGACGTGAAAATTCTGTATTACAAAGCTGGACAAGGGACATGGCTTTCGCACATAACAAAAGGCCACTCATACATCTTTGGCTATGCCAGATAGCAAGAATACTCAAATGAGCTCATGACACATTTCAGCAGAGATTAGTTGAATTCAATCAAGTTATGAAGTTGCCCGTTTCTTGTGTATTAGAATTTTATCTACCTTAATCAAGTAATAAAGCTGAAAAAAGTTACATGAAGATCAGGTAAGGGAGTAACTCAGGAAATTCAAGTTGGAAAATCAACCCTTTTGTGGTCTTGATTGGCATAGAGATTCTTAAAGACTGGATATAATGATACAAATTGTAAAAAATCTTTGTGCTTGCAGGAGACCACAATACTGGTTATGCCCAAAGCAGGCTGTAAGCAGTGCAGGCTATGAAGAGTTAACCCCACAATTACCTTGTTTTGAGAAGCAAGTCTGGCCGAAGCCTACATGCTAAGGTCAGAGTAACTCACACCCAAATTCCGTTCCCACAACTAAAACCTTCTTACTACAAGGACAATGTTCTAATTAAAACCACATATTTCATCTGTACTATTTCTAATTGGAGAACGCTTTGTCTTGTCCTTTATGAGCTTTGTTTACATTAATTTCCACAGAGACTGCAAACTTGCACATCTTCTCACATAGTCCTGCCTTGCACATAACTTGCCTTTACCCCAATTGATTACTAATAAAA
Organism: Heterocephalus glaber; assembly: GCF_053883595.1. NCBI lineage: Eukaryota > Metazoa > Chordata > Mammalia > Rodentia > Bathyergidae > Heterocephalus > Heterocephalus glaber. The sequence continues at coordinate 9,241,812 of NW_028258368.1, forward strand.
ATCGGTGACTTAGACAAACCAGCACCTTTTGCTAGAGCAGCATTGGCTGTCCTGGCACCCTGTTTTCTGTCTCTCTTAGTTCTGTCTTTTATGGGGTTTTTTCTCAGGTTTGCATCATACACTGAGCAGGAGACTAGAACCTACTCTGCTCTAGGAGACTAGAGGAGCGGGTTCCAGTAATATTCAGAGTTTCCAGTAGTCCTGGTAGTCTGCGGCTGGAAGTCTTACAACCCACATAATCTCTGATTAGCATGCAAACTCAATCAACTGAAAGATAACCACAAATTATTTGGATGGCAAAATTTCAATCTCAGTTGATATGATAATTAATTTTCAGTGACTGTATTAAGGGCACCTAGCTTACTAGGTTTATTTCTGAGTGTCTGTGAGGATATTTCTGGAGGAGATTGGCATGTGAGTTAGTGGACTAAATGGGAAAGATCTGCCCTCAGTGTGAGCAGTCACCATCCAGTTGACTGTGAGCCTGGACAAAAAATGGCAGGGGAGAGGCAAATTCACTCTCTACTTCCTGGAGCTAGGACACCCTTCTTCTCCTGGCCTTAGATAGCAGAACCCCAGGTTGTCTGGTGTTTGGGCTTCAGGACTTGTACCAAGTTCTCAAGCTTTCAGCCTGATGGAGAGTTGCACCATTAGCTTCCATGATTCCAAGACCTCTGGAATTGGAAAGCCATGCCAGGGCCTTCCTGCGTCTCCAGCTTGCAGAAAGTCCACTATAGGACTTTTCTATCTCCATAATCATGTGTGGGGTGCTTTTGGTAACTTTATGCAAATTTATTTTATTATTTTCAAATTCTTTCTATCCTCTATCTCTGAAAATCACTAGCAAGTATAATGGCCATTTGTAACTTGTCCCACGTTTCTTATACTGAACGTCTTAATTTTTTCTACATGCTTTAGTCTGCATATTATCTTCTGAGCTATTTTCTATTTTTATATTCTCTTATTGGCTGTATCTAGTCTGTTATTAAACACATCTAATGAGTTCTTAATTTGGGTTATTATATTTTTGGTCCTAGAAATCCTATTTCATATTTTTAAACAATTTTATCTTTTTTGTATTTTTACAATTTTATTGAGGGATAAGTGAAGTACAATTAACTCACAGACTGAAATATTGATCATAATAAGTAAGCTTTTCTCTCACAAAAATAGTAGCATGCTTGCTAACAAATCCTTTATGTCCCCCTTACACTTTATTTTGACATCTGTAAGATAAGGATTTTTATAACATTTTATGCTGATGAAGACCATCCAAAGCAGGCCATATTTTAACTAACTCAAAATTTATCTTAAATCAAGCATATATTACTAGAACCTAAGAATGGAAGAGAACCTAAGAAATACTCTTTTCCTATAATCATTGCATTGATGTGGATTTTAGTATATTTGTCATCAAAGCATACCTTTTTTTTATGAAATAAAGTTGATTAAAAAGGATGTCCAAATGCCCATCAACTGGAGACTGGATAAAGAAAATGTGGTTTTTTTATAAAATGGAGTACTACTCAGCCATAAAAAATGAGAAATTAGAGACATTTATAGCTAAGTGGATGCACATTGAGGTGATACTCTTAAGTGAAATAAATAGGACACACATGTGTAAATACCGAATAGTTTCTCTGCTGTGAGAAACTGAAAGCGAATAAGGACTAAATGTATAATAGGTCATGTGAAATAGGAAGAAAAGGGGCAAAGGGGAGAAAGTGGGAGGGCTAGGGGAAAGGATAGAAGGGAATGGGGTTAATATGAGAAAATGGAAAAATAGGAACAAAATCTTTGTAAATAGGGAGGACTGGTGGGGTTGAAGGGAGGGCTGGGCAAGGGTGAAAAATAAGAACCAAGAGAGACTATGTAAAAGTGCAAATTTCCAATGATGAATGTCATTATATTGTATACCTAAAATGTACCAATGATTAGAATGAATAATCGATAATGTAAAATAGGAAGAAAAGGTCCAAAGGGGTAGGGGTAGTGGGAGGGGCAGAGGAAAAGAAAGAAAGGAAAGGAAAAAATGATGAGAAATGGAAAAAATGGAAATAAAGTCTTTGTAAATAGGGAAAGGTGGAGAGTGTGGAGGGAGGGCTAGGAATGGGGAAAAAATAAGAACCAAGAGGCATTATATAAAGGTACAATTCCCAATGAGAAATGTAATTGTGTTGTATACCTACAATGTACTAATAAAAGAATTTAATACCAAAAAAAGGCTGAAATACTTTATCATATTAGAGCACTAGCCAGTTCAATGGACTTTTTAATGTGATAAAGAAAATGCTATGTAGCTGCATTCTATAAATGAGTTAGCTTCCCTCATTTTAATCTATAAATAGAAATATAGGTCAAAGATAATGAAAACTAAACGTAATACAGTAAGTATAATAAAATGGTTCATTTATGAGCAAATTTTTTTATATTCCCTTTAACATTTGGGAAATCATGAGTGTTTTCTCCCCCATCACAAAAAGATTATTGGCAAAATACCAGACCAAAAAAATCCTTTTCCTCCTGCACAATCACTGAAGCCAAGACTCTATATATGAGGCTGTAATTATTTCAGAAACAATAACTTCTTTGAAGAACAACCACAGTATTTAGTACATATATTTATAATGGGGATTATTAAATTTTACTGTAATTACTTACTTATACATGCAGCACCCCCCAGGAGTTGATATCCATGGGGGACAGAGTGTCATTTTTCTATATTCAAGCGAAATATAATGCTAGCCATATTATTCTGCTTGGGCTATGAGAGCAAACTTGGTGTGCTCATAGGAACTTTCCTCAGCGTGAGTGGTTGGATTGACATCAAGTGTCCTTTCTTATAGGAACATTAATCTTATTGGTTCAAGAGCCCATCCTTATGACCTCATTTAACCTTACTTTCTGTTTTTGTCTATTTTCTGCTACTATCACCATCTAAGACCATCTAAGAAGTTATTTAAAAAACAGAGATTTATTTTGCATGTGTTTTGGGGAGCTGGGAAATCCAAAAGCACGGTGCCAGCATCTAGCAAGGGCCTTTATACTGCATCACCGCAGAAGGACAGAAGGGCAGAGAAGGCTGGAGCAAGTGAGTGGGAGAAAGCAAAACCCATGTTTATGATGAAGCCTCCCCTTGTGATAAGTTGCTTACTCCCATGATAACAACAGTAATCCAGGCATAAGGGAAGAGCCTGCATGACCTGAAAGCTTTTATTAGTCCCCACACCTCAATACCATTACATTGCAGATTAAGTTTTCAACCATAAACTTTGGGAGTCACATTTAAACCACTGCAATTCCTTAAAGATCCCATCTCCATCAAGGAGGATATAAGAAAATGGAAAGACATCCCTTGTTCCTGGGTAGGAAGAAGCAATATAGTGAAAATGGCCATACTTCCAAAACTACTATATAGATTTAATGTAATGCTGATTGAAATTCCAACAATATACTTCACAGAACTAGAGAGAACAATCCAAAAATTCATTTGGAACCAGAAGAGAGCTAGAATAGCAAAAGCAACTCTAGGCAACAGAGACATGGCTGGGGGTATCACAATCCCCAACTTGAATCTATACTACACAGCTACTGTGATAAAAACAGCATGGTACTGGCAAAGAAACAGACCTCAGGATCAGTGGACTAGATTAGAAAATGCAAAAACAACTTCAAACATACTCAGCCACCTCATCATTGACAGAAGAGCCAACCACCCTCATTGGAAGAAAGATAGCCTATTTAATAAATGGTGTTGGAAAAACTGGATTTCAACCTGCCAAAGATTAAAACTAGACCCATACCTATCACCATGCACTAAACTAAGATCGAAATGGATTAAAGATCTAAATATTAAAATAGAAATGTTGAATTGGCTGGAACAGAGGTTAGGTAGAACTCTTGAAGATATTGGCATAGGAGAAGACTTTATGAACAAAACCTCAGTAGCATGGGAACTAGGACAAAGAATCAACAAGTGGGATCTCATCTTATTAAAAAGCTTCTGTACTGCAAGAGAAACCACCAACAGAGCTAAGAGACAACCTACAACGTGGGAGAAAATTTTTACCAGTTGTACCTCAGACAAAGGTCTACTATCTAGAATATATCAAGAATTGAAAAAAATCAGACCCCCCAAATTCAAAGGCCTGATTCAAAAATAGCCATCTGAAATGAAGAGATATTTCTCAGACAAAGAAGTAAAAGCAGCAAATAAATGTATGAAAAAATGTTCAACCTCACTGGTCATTCAAGAGATGCAGATGAAAACAACACTAAGATTCCACCTCACTCAGAAAGAATGACCACTATCAAGAAATCAACCAATAACAAATGCTGGCAGGGGTGTGGGGAGAAAGGAACCCTTCTCCATTGTTGATGGGAGTGCAGACTGGTGCAACCACTGTGGAAATCAGTATGGAGATACCTCAAAGAACTGGGGTTAAAGGTCCCATTTGACCCAGCTATTCTCTTGCTGGGTATCTTCCCCAAAGATTTAAAAGAATCATACCACAGCGATATATGTGCACCCATGCTTATAGCAGCACAGTTTGTAATAGCTAAAGCTTGGAAACAGCCCAAGTGCCCATCAACTGGAAACTGGATAAAGAAGATGTGTTTTTTTAATAAAATGGAGTACTATTCAGCCATAAAAAATGAGAAACTAGAGACATTTATAGCTAAATGGATGCATATTGAGCCCATAGTCTTAAGTGAAGTAAATAGGATACACATGTGTAAATACTGAATAGTTTCTCTGGTGTGAGAAACTGAAAGTATAAATAAGGATTAAAATGATTAAAATTAATAATTGATAATTTGAAATAGGAAAAGGTCCAAAGGTGTATGGGTGGTAGGAAGGGAATGGGAAAGTGAAGAAGGGAAAGGAAAAATTATGAGAAAAGTAAAAAAAATGGAAACGAAATCTAGGTAAATAGGGAAGGGTGGAGGGGGTGAAGGGCACACAGGTAATGGGGAAAAAATAAGAAATAAGATACATCATGTACAGGTACAAGCACCCAATAATAAATGTAAACGTATTGTGTACCTAAAATGTACCAATAAAAGAATTTAAAAAAACAAAGATCCCATCTCCAAATACAACACAGCAGGGCTTAGTGCTTCAACATATGAGTTTGGGAAAATACAAATGTTTAGTCTACATCATTCTGCCCCTGGGTCCCCCAAATTCATATTCTCAAATACAAAAATACATTCACTCCATCTCAATAACTCTAAAAGCCTTAACTCATCCTAGCATCATCTGTAAATCCGAAATCCAAAATTTCACCTCACTACTATGTTAGATACAGATGAGCTTTAAGGTACAGGGAATATTCCTCTCCAGCTGTGAGTCTCTAACATTAGACAAATTATGTATTTCCTTAGTCCAATAGTGGGATGCGGATAGGATATACATTTCCATTCTCAATGGGGAAAAATAGGAAAGAAGGAAAGGCTGACAGGACCAAGTAAGCTCAAAACCTAGCAAGGCAAACTTCATTACATTTTAAGCCTTGAGAATAATCCTCTTTGGTTTGAAGTTCTGTCTTCTATGCTCACTGGGGTGGCAGTGTCACCCCACGGTTTGTGGAGTGGTTTTGCTGCCAGAGCTTTCTGAGGCCCACATGGCCTGCTGAAACCAAGAGAGAAGCAGCCTTGCCCCCTGGGCTTATGGCAGGAGTGGCAGCCCTGATCATTTCTGAGTCATCTCTGGGTCAATGCTTCCCTTTACTTAAAGGTCCAAGTTTGCATCTATACAGCCCCATGGTCCCAATCGTTGAGTCCTAGAAGTCCCAGACTTCCTCTATTCTGCCCCAGTCTCACTCCCCTGAGCTCAAACTGGTAGTATTTCTGCTGGTATTAACTGTAATCTACCTAGCAATAATCCAGCTACACACTTGATCCTCTCTTCAGAACACACTTCTTCTCCCCGCCCCCCAATATGGACAGGCTCTGAGAATTTCCCCGGTTTTTAAATATGGTGTTTTGTTAAGGATTCCTTCTTCAGTTCCTCCCCTGTCTCATCTTATGTTCAAGAGAACCCCAGCCTCACTTTCAATATTGTGCTTACAAATTTCCTTGGTATTATCCCATACCATTGCTCATCCTAACTTCCCCAAACCACTACAACACAATTCAGCCAAGTTCATGATACTTTATTGCAAATTTTTGTTTTTCTCTGGATTAAAATAACTTCTTCCGTATGTCCTCACAAGAATAACCTTTAATATCCATATTTTTATCAACACTGTTTATTGGTTATTGTTCTCTAAGAAGATGGGGTTTCTCTCTAGCTCTCCCTTTCCTTTTGAGCCTCATGAGACTCACCTGCCAAAAGTCATTTCCCAGCAATATGCATGTTTTTCAGCACATACCTCAAAACTCCTCCTGCTCTACCCACTATCCAGTTCTAAAGCCACGTCCACATTTTCATATAGTCACTGGAGCAGTGTCCCACTTTTTTGTACCAAAATCTGTATTCATTTGCTTGAGTCACCATAATAAAATAACACAGGTTAGGTGGCTTGAATGAGGATAACTTATTTTTTCATACTTCTGGAGCCTGCAAGTCTGAGATGACAGTAGGTTCCAGGAGAGTTTGATTCTTAGTAGGAGGGCTCCTCTCTTCCTTGATTGCAGACAGCAGCCTTCTCATTGTGTTCCTGAGTTCTTTCCGCTGTGTGTGTGCAGGGAGAGACAGCCAGACAGCAAGCTCCCTGGTGTCTCACCTAAGGATTCTAATCCCATCAGCACATGGCCCCACCCATATGACCTCAGTTAGCCTTAGTCATTTCCTTAGGGGCCTTATCTCCAAATTCAGCCACATTGAGAACCAGGACTTCCACATATGAATTTGGAGGAAACTCCAACATTTAGTGTAAAACTCACACCTAAAAATGTGAGCAAAATACATTTCTTAATACATGAATTAATGTAATCATAAGCTGTAAGACATTGAGAAAATAGTCTTCAATACATTTATATACATATATATGTAGTCCTATTCTTGATGTTTTGCAAATGTTCTTCTCATTTAGTGTTATTTTTAACCATACATATCATAAAATGTGTGTTAACAAGATGTATTTGTGAGAAAGTATGTTATACACTTACCTTCTTTTTGGAACTCTAAGTGGAGTCATTCTATAATTCAAAAAAGGACTTGAGATCTCAAGAAACTGTTCAGGCTTCTTTAATACTGTAACTAAAAATAGCAGTTAGGAAGTGTAATATACATTTCTTTTCATCTTTCATGATTATATGCAGAAGTTAACATTTATCCCAGAACTGATTATATTACTAATTACACAGCACATTTCAATAAAGGTAAATAGATAAACAAAGGTACAGAGATATGTAAAGTTTTTACTGAAAGAATTCATCTTATATTTCTTTTGTCCATACCTCAGCTGCTTTCTGGAGAACAATATGAAACAAGTCTTGGGGGGAAAGTCAACAATGCCTTACAGAATATTCCCTGGCTTTTGCTGATACTTTAAGTACAGAAATGATTTTCTATAAAAGTCTTTTACTGAAACCATGTGTACCTTTAATTAACCTGTACAACAGGGGTACCCAACCCCTGCTAGGTGGTGAGCAGCATGCAGTGTGAGTGGAGGGCAAGTGAGCTAAACTTCATCTGTATTTACAGCTGTCCTTTGCTGCTCACATCACTGCCTGAGCTCCGCCTGCTGTCAGATCAGCCAGGGCATTAGAATCTCATAGAATCACACATCCTATTGTGAACTGCACATGCAAGTAGTCTAGTTTTTGTGCTCCTTATGAGAACCTAATGTAATAATAACAGAAATAAACTACACAATAAATATAATCCACCTGAATCAACCCCAAACCGCACCCTCACCCATAGTTGATGGAAAAACTGTCTTCCACAAGACTAGTCCCTGGTGCCAAAAAGGTTGGGGACCACTGCTCTACAACACAACTGCTTAGGAAATGAAGAGGATAGAGTGGAAGAAAAGAAAATGTAACAAAGTAAAGGTCAAGAGTAGAAACAGAAGCAAGAGTTCAAGAGAAGATCTGTGGATACTCCTAAATCTAAAGCTGGTCTACAAATAGGAAATTCTCAGCAGGAAAGGGACACAGTCTATGAGTTACCATGGTGAACACTGAAATTAAACATGAGGTATTATGAGTAGCAAAAGAAGTGAGGCTATGACACATAACACAAATTTTCTCTAATCCTCTGGTACTATCCTCTAAAATGATCTCCCTTCCATTTTTTTGTTATTTTTCACTTTAAATATTAAACCCAGTGGAGAGAAGAAAAACGATTATATGATGAGCCCCTAGGGTAAGGTACCACCCTCATAGAATCCCACCAATCATAAGATAATCACCCTCACTTTACAAAAGAGTGGTCCCTCTTCCTTCAAACATTGTGCTTGAGGTTAAAAAAAAAACTTAAGAATGAAGACTTACAGAGAACAAAAAGTTGAAAGTGTGAAGACATGGGTTGTGAGGATTTTTAAATGCACTACAATAACAAGAACAAGGTAGGGAGACTCCCCCCCATGCTCTTAGCCCACGGGAATCCATTTATTTCGGAGGACAGCCACCATTCACTAAGTGGCTATATCACAGGACTAACACAAGTGCCAGTTCAGGGTAAAAGTTCTATTCCTATTGGAGTTCTAATTATAAATCAATAATTCAAAAATTATGTTCTACATGATACTCATTGGTGATTTCCACATTAGAAATTCACTCTAGTGCCTTAATATATGCTGCTTAATTCCCATATTATTTACTGCAAACTATCACACTGAGCACATTAATTTTTTACCACAACCTATCACACTCATTCTAACTACACTTTTCCATCATCACACTAATAATAGCAATGCTACCAATGAAAGAATAACCTGGATCTGTCTGCTCAATTTATATACGAACCAAACTGTTCTGCTTCTGAAACATGGACAAGTAATCCGTTAAAGATATAAAATTTGGATATAAAATGCAAATAGTTTTTTAGGTGCAATGGCTAGTGGTCTACACCTTGACATACATCTTTCACAGCAAAAGAAACTATACACCTTTTAAATAGACAACTGTTCATTACAAAGATTTTAAGATCATGCGAGGCATACCTTGAGGTTCATCAGTTATAACAGTTTCTTTCTTATAACGAATGAGTTTCCAGGGAGGTATCAGAGGCGGTTTTGGTGGTGCTACAAGGGGACAAGACCTACTTCTTGTCACCAGCACAGGATGGCTACAGATATGGGAAAGTCCATATTCTCTGACCTTCTCTGCAGAGCCTGCCTAAGAAATGGAAAGAAGATTCAAAAGGATTCCTGCAATTATCTCCACATTAAAAAATAATAGCCTTTAAAAAAAAATACTAGCTTTGTCAATATGAAAATACTATCACCACTATAATAGTAAAAAAATAACCACACACATTTCTACCTCCCTTGATATAAGCACTACATCTATTAGTGTATCTTTTTTTTTTTTTTTTTTTGGTACCGGGGATGGAACTCGGCTCCTTGCGCTTGCGCAGCAGGCGGAGAAACCGCTGAGCTAAATCCCCGGCCCTATTAGTATATCTTTCTATCTTTCAACTTCTCTGGGGCCTAGTTTCCTTATTTGAAAAACAAGGGAGAAGAACTAGAAGACACTTTTCGGTTGTAAAATCTAAAGATCCTATGAGATTGCAAAAATTTTAGTGCATCAGTTTTGGTCCAAAATTAATCAGCATTATTTTTACAGGTTAAAGTTTAATACTAGTGTTTGTTATGTAAAGTGTTTTTTTTTTTAATCACAACCAGTTGTTGCCTAATGTTTAAAAAAAAATCCACTGTCTTAGTGGATTCAGGACAAGAGGTGGCAAATGGTTGTTTTCTCTACAAATTGGGCCCTAATCTTCTAATAATACATTCCTCCACAGGAAATTCCCCTGATTATACATGACAATGGAGACATTCATGGAAGTGCAGGGGGTAAAGTAGTTACCCAGGCAGGTACTTCTTATATTTAAATGTTCAGATCTCCTGAAGTCCCGCTGCTGCTTTAAGATAATTCAGAAAAATATCTAAGCAGAATTTTAGTTATTAATTACTGGCTGAATTATGCCATAAGAAATTTTTCAAAGTAAGTAAAAGCTAAAATGGTATATATTATAGCCAAATTCTGGCTCTCACAATTTGGCTTAACATTTAAAGTAAAATAAAATGAAATACTACATTAAAGTCAGTTATGCTGATAATTTTTTTTCCTAGTGATATTGCATCATTGATTTCTATGCAATAGCAACAACTGAGACTGTAAATATATAAAACACTTGTTTAAATTAGGACCAGAAACCCACCCATTAGCCTATTGCAAAGTATTACTTCAACTGGAACCTGCCTGATCTCAGGACTCTGTTTCTGTATAGGTCAACCTATACTTCTCAAGGCAGGAATGAGGTGGGGACCTTCCTCTAGAGGCCAGGGGATCACTGTAGGAAGGAGCTGGTGCACTAATAAGCCCAACCAAGCCATTTGTAAGTGCTGTAAATAGTCAAATGGAAAAATGAGTGAATGGGTTTTCAAAGTGCCTTAATTAAAAAATAAAAAGGGAACAGTCATTTTCTCTATATATCATTGTTGTAGATTTTAGCTGTTTACTGAAATTTCTTAAAGTGGTTTTTAAAAAAATCTTTCCTAGGTGATCCAGGGTCTCAACCTTTTTCCTACCTACAGTGTTAACTAGATCAAGTTTTAGAGGTTTTCTGTTTTGTTTTGTATTTGTTTTTGTTCTTGAGACATCGTCTCACTGTGTAGTTCACGCTGACCTTGAACTCACTATGTAGTCTAAGCTGGCCTTGAACTCATGGTGATCCTCCTGCCTCAGCCTCCTGAGTGCTGGATTACAGGCATGTGCCACCACCCCCATTTTAGAGGGTTCCTGTTTTAAAGGTTTGCAAGTCAATACTTGAAAGTGTTCCTTTTAATGGAAACATATGGGAGAATTTGAAGTCATTCAACAATGTTGCCTCAATATAGTATTTTTTTAAAGATGTATTACTATAAAAGTTACATTTAAATAGAATATAGAAGTCATACCAAAGTGATACTTATAAGTTAAATACATTCCACATATTTTACCAGTTATAATTTTTGTCTTAGGTATCTTAAATTCTCCTTAGAATTATAACCAATGTTTCAGGCTTAAATTACTTTTTTTTTTTTCTTGGAACTGTAAAGCATTAGAAAATAAGATGATTTAAAATATTTTGAAGACATAAAACACTAGTCCAAATAACAAAGCATGGTATTAACATGTACTTATAATTTGAATAATCTGTTAAACTTGATTTAATTATGAGAAATTTAAAATAACAATTTCTCATACTTGATTTTATTTTCATCATACTACATGATGCTTCTGACTCGTGTAAAGTACTCCTATTAATGACAGTTATAGTTTAATGTTAAGAAACATCATTAAAGGATCTCAAAGTTTCTTGAGTACAAGAATTAGGAAAACAGAGGGACTTAGGACAGTACCTTAAATACTGAGTAGGTGCTCAATTTGTTGAATAATTCATGTGTAAGACTTAAATTAGAAATTTCCTTTTCTAAGACTCTTTATCCCATTCCATTTCAAACTTTTTAAAAAGAAGGAACAGAAGTGTGGGAAGTAGAGGAAGTGTTTTCAGAAACTCCCAGATTACCCACCTAAATAAAAGTAAAACCATTTAGATACCCAAGAGGAAGAGGATGTTGGATAATTTGAGGTAATTCATGACAGCTTGCTTCTTCTCAAGTTTTGTTCTTATTTTTCTTGTAGTCTTTATCACTTCTTTTAAATTAATGTAAGTTATTTATTTTACTTGTTGATCTCATAGTCTTTGAAGATACAACATGTAGTAACATATTGCATTTAACAAAATTTTATTAGGAGAGAAACTGTTTCCTATGGGTTTATTAAACTATTACATCTCTATTACATCCTGGCAACTATCAGGGGAACTGGAACGGCCTGGAAGACAGCTAATCTATATGAATCAGCATGCAAGGTGGGGCTATGACATGGCAGTCAGCTCAGGTCACTCACTGTTACAGACACTAGGCTACCTCCAGGTCCTCTGGTATCTTACACTGCTTCCAACCCCAAAGGGAAGATTTATAAAGGTCTTTATTCCAGACTTCCATCCTCAATTTTAGCTGTCTCTGAGGCTCCTCCCCTTAGAGTCTATTCAGTTTCTTCATCTGTAGATTTTTCAACATTAGATCACTTCCCCTTTGAACACACTTTCTCATATTTACTTGTGCAATTTCTTAAGGTCTTAAACAGCTAGCTCTTCCTTTGGAAAGACTTCCCTGATTCCATCAGAAAAAAATGACGCCTTTGTGTTTTATCTCCCTCTTTGATTTTTTTCACTCATTTGCTCAAATACTCATTTCATCATTCCTCCAACAAACATTATCATTTCTGCACCTATACCTATCATATGGCAGCCACTCATTATGTCTTTTTTTTTGTACCAGGGATCAAACTCGGGTCCTTGCGCTTGCGCAGCTGGCAGCGAAACCACTGAGCTAAATCCCCGGCCCTATTATGTCTTCTATTATAAAAATTTTCTAATTGTATTACTGTTGTTCCCATAACTGTCTGCCTTCCTCATTAGACTTTAAGCCTTATGTGGAGGGACTTTACCTATCTTGCTCATCTTGGTGTCTTCAAGATATAACATAGTGTTTAGCCTTGAAAATACAATAAACATTTGTTGAATTAAGCAATGAATAAACAGATGTGAATGTTTATAGTCTTTCTTAGTCTTTTAAGTTCAAAACTAACTTTGTTTTTAAATCTTACTTTCTCTGTAGGACTACCAAAAGTTCCAGTGGACTATTTTGCTTCCATTTTGCAGTTTTTAAAGGAGTTTACTTCCTAGACATGATGCCATGGCACTCTACAAAACATGGCCATTGTCTTTAGCAGTCCAGATAGTCCTTACTCTCTAGAGTAACTGAGACAGTGCCTAGGCCAATAGAATACAATGAGACCAAAACATATTAGGGATGAGGTGGTGGTGTTTTTTTGTATCTACAATGTCTCCCAAAACTCTTGTGTGCTTGAAGGTGCGGCTTTTGGAGGGTGGTTGTCTCATGAGTGCAGTGTACTCTGATGAATTCATCCTCTGGTGAGTTCAGTGGCTGACAGAAGGTGGGGCCTGGTTACTGGGCATGTAGATCTCTCTCCCAGGCTCCTCTCTTCTCTCTCTGCTTCCTGGGCAGTATGACGTCAGCAGCTTTCCTCTACCCATGCCTTTCCACCATTCAGTTTATGCTTTGAACCTGACAACCACTGACTGAAGCTGCTCAAACTATGAGCCAAAATAAAACTCTTCTAAGTCGCAAGTATTAAGTATTGTGTCACAGTGATAAGAAAGTGACTAAGACAGGGCCAGACCTAATCTCATGAATAGGCTCCATTTGAAAGAGGTTTTGGAAGCAAACTTGGGCTGTTGAGTGTTACTGCCTTTAAGATCCAGGCTAAATTTCTGATCTGTTATTAAACCATGGCTAATGCTATTTAACTTTGGATTAAAATCAAAGAAGCTATCACAATTATGCCATTTTTATGATGTCACCACTGTTTCATGGTAGTTTTTAGGGACGTAGGAAAAATTAAGAGGAGAAAGGAGAAGGAGTCAAAGGACTATGAAGAAGAAGAGAAGGACAAGATAAAAATTATAATATTATGCCTCAGGCTAATATAAGTGCAAATACAATGCACACAGTAAAGTGTAATGGTCATCTAACTGGAATATTTTTATTTCAAGCTAATTTTCATTAAAGTTTTAAAGTTCAGCTCTTTCAAATGAGTATTATAGGGCTGGGATGTAGCTCAGTGCCACCACACGTTCCAGGCAAGCGCAAGGTCCTGAGCTTGACCCCAGTACCGCAAATACATACATACATACATACATACATACATACATACATAAAATGACTACTATATCACTGTATCATCTAATTTTGTACATTAAGACTATAGAATCCTAACAATAAAGTGCTAGAGTATGAAGGCTGAAAACAATGTTAGGGTTCAGTAACCCCCAAATGCAATACAGCATTTGTCTAAATAGACTGTGTAGTAACTTGATAGGCTTTAGCATTATAAGGGAACAAGAAATATTGTTCTTCCTCCCTAACAGTGAAAGATAGCTTATAATTGTGAAATTACATAAATACCATGCAACCACTAAACATACAGAGGGTAATTGTAAAATATGATTAAAGATTAAATTTTTAAAAATTTGTTGCATTAAAAGACACATTGCCATTAATCTCCCTCCAAATACTCTCCCCAGCTTCTGAATACACTTATCTCATCATTTCTGCCACTTTCTGAAGCAGTTCTAGAAGTCCTCTTTCACGTCTTTACAAGGTGTGATCAAAAATAGGGCTAATGGTGCTGCTGAGTGCCATCTAACAGAGACAGGCTGGTAAAAACATGCACTGCATCCGCATCCCCCTTATTCACCAGATCTGGTACCAGGTGACTTCTGGGTCTCCCCAAAGTCAAAATCACCATGAAAGGGAAACCTTTTGAACAGAGTCAGGACATTAAAGAAGCCACAGCTTACTAAAGACACAAAAAAAGGACTTCCAGAACTGCTTCAGAAAGTGACAAGAATGATTAATTTGAGGGTGATTAATGGCAATGTGTCTTTTACTGTAACAATTTTTTAAATTTAAACACCATATTTTTCAATCATACCTCATACTGACTAAAATGTAACACCATGGGGAAAATGCAAATACGGTAATATACTGTTAAAGGAAAAGCCAGTTTCCAAATAAAACATAAAGTGTAATTCCATTCTATAAAAAGTACACACAAACACAAAATATATATATAAACATAAAAGAAAAATCAAAGGATGTATGCCAAAATGTCAATATTGCCTATGTCCAGACATTTATACTATACTTTGTGTTCCCTTTGACTACATTTTGTAAATTTCCTATAATTTTATTTTTGTGGTACCAGGGATTGAACTCAGGACCGAGGCAGGCGCAGTGCCACTGAGCTAAATCCCTGACCCATAGACTTTTTTAATGTATAAGAAAAAGTAATTAACATTTATTTTGTATTACTTTATCATATAACAAAGGTGATAGAGTTGCTCACCAGCCTGAGTGCAAATTCATTTAAATTATGTTGGGCCAGAGATTTAGCTCAGTGGTTCTGCCGCCTGCCTAGAAAGTGCAAGTACCTGAGTTCAATCCCTGGTACCAAAAAAAATAAAAATAAATAAATTATGTTAAGAAAATATGTGTGGTCTCTTTATGGGAAGGTTATTAATTATTACCTAGGACTGATATATATCATTTTCCCTGAAATAAATAAATTCTATAATTTCCTCTTGTTAAATGGTTAAAAATAAAAAATGACTATATATTTTTTTTCATAATTGGGTAGTTACTGCAACCATCCAAGGTAATTGTGGATGTGCCAAGTCCCTTAGATCAAGTAATCCCTACCCAACAGACACACATACACACACATACACATACAAAACACAATTTGAATGATGTTGTATTTCCTGAACCTGAATTCTTACCATATTCCTTAATGTAAAAATATTTTTTTCATACAGATAGAGAGGCTTGAAGGTAGCATATACAGCCATATAAGGGGACTGTGTTAGTGAAGAACCTGTAAAACAAACATATATTGTGTCATGAAAATTCTAGTCAAATGGGTCTAGACAGTCACCTTCTCACTATGTCCTCACATGGCTCTTCTCTGCATGCACACGGGGATGGAGACAGGGAAGGACAGAGTGACCTGGTGTCTCTTCCTCTGTTTTTAAAGACACCAGTTTTGTAGGTTCCCATCTTTGCAAACTCATTTAACCTTACCTACCTCCCTAAAGGAATTATCTCCAAATAGAGTCACCTTGGTGGTTAGGGCTTCCACCTAAGGGTTTGGCTTAGAAGCAATAACATTGTTCCTTCCATAACATTCTACTCTCTGTCCCTCCCTAAACCCATGTCTTTCTCACAGGCATATTACATTCATCCTATCCCAATAGCATCAACAGTCTTAACTCATTTCAATGTCCATTCCAAGTCTAAAGTCTCATGTGAATAGCATCTAAGTCATTTATGGCTAAAACTTAAGGTATGACTCATCCTGATGCAAAATTTCTATCCTAAAACTCCTCCACCATTATGAACTTGACAAGTTGCTTCCAAAATACAATGGCAGGACAAGTATGAAATAGACATTCCCACTGCAAAAGTAAAAAATAGGAAAGCAAGGAGGAGGAAGGTCTGGTAGGTCCCAAGTAAGTACATAAGCTCACAAATTCCACTAAATTTTAAGGCTTTAGAATAATTCACTTTGGCTGGGTTGTATGCTTTCTGGGTCCACTGTTACCCTACAGCCCTAGGTAGTGGTTCCACTCCTCGGCTCTGAGCAGAGGCCCTACCTGTTCACCCACAAGGAGTCACTGCAAAGAGGCCCACCTGACTCTTTGCAGGGGTACCCTGATTTACGGAAACAGAAGTAGACTCATCCTTGCATCCTTACTTTCTGGGCATCAGGTGAGGGTGGCAGCCCTGAATACCTATGAGCCACTCTTGGGGTCATTCTTTTCTTTTCTTGAAGGATAATGGAAGTTCATATTCAAAGCAAGAGAGCTCTTGTTCTGCTTTGGACAATCCCAGAAGTTCACAGCCTTTGTTCATTCCATTCTCTTTTTCTCAGCCCAATTCAGACTGGCCATGTCTCTACAGTATAACCTTATTTCTCTTCCTGGTCTTTGTCAAGATGCCTATCTCCATGGGTGACCTCCTTATTAAGCCACTGTCCAGCTACACCCCTGGTGTTTTCTCTACATGTTTTCTCATTTTTGGCAGTAAGATTAGACTGGATATTTTCCATATTTTCAAGTTCTTTCACTTTTTTGCTTCACAATTCCTTCAATTTACAGCTCTTCTCTCATCTTTTACTATATGTAGTAAGGAGAAACGAGGCTTCATCCAACACTTTGCTTAAAAATCACCTCAGATAAAATCTAGTATCTCTGCTCTGCTATGGCTTACACCGAGATGTCTCCCCAAAGCCTCATGCACTCAAAGTTGAGGCTTTGGGGAAGTTTTCCAATATAATATTAAGTAGTAGCCATAGAAATCTGAACATTTTCACTAAAAAGACATGATCTTTATACAGTAGTATTATATAACTAGATCTTGTGTCTATCCAATCACAATGTGATATACAAAATGTGCTTCTGAGCAGTGACATAGACAGACAACTGCATCTAGTATCCCACTTCATTAGTTATTTTTAAAACAGGAAAAGAAGGGCCAGGGATTTAGCTCAGTGGTTCCGGTGCTTGCCTCACAAGCTCAAGGTCCCAAGTTTGATCCCTGGTACCAAAAAAAAAAAAACAGGAAAAGAGCTGAGCCCCATTGTGAGCAAGGAGCTAGATGTATGCTTTTTTGTTGAAGTGAGTGGTTGGCATCTAAGTACTTAAACAAGTAACTATGGATTTACTTGGATTTGGTTAATAAATTTAGCCACTGAGTATTTTTCAGACAAATATCTGAATATGAACAGCTTCTCCCATCACTGTGGTACCATAAAAATGTGGACATCCTTGCTTCTGTCCCCTATGCAGGACCTGGCCTCACCACTCATCATTTCTGTAGCAGACCCAACATTTATGAAAAACCTTGAAAAAGCTTACTGAAGATATTTCAAAAGAGAAAATTTATTTCTACATTCCAACATTTTCTAGCATTTTAGGAAACAACTACAGTAGTTATCACTTTAAAAGTGTGAGCTTACAATCTGACAGGGACTGCACAGAGTTATGCACATCAGATGAGGGTCTTGAACCATGACGGGACACTTTGAATTTGTCCTTATCCTTTTCCCTTTCTCCATCTTTATTCCTCTTCTTTCCGAGGTCTTTTGCATCTGTTTTCCTCAACATAATAAAAAATTCATAATAAGTCTTTTAACTAGCAAACCTCAAAACATGTTTCTTCTTTAGTCATCATGTTGAAAAAAGGCCAATAGGGCCGGAGATTTAGCTCAGTGGTTTTGTTGCCTGCTGCGCAAGCGCAAGGACCCGAGTTCGATCCCCAGTACCAAAAAAAAAAAGAAAAAAGAAAAAAGGCCAATATAATAGTACTGTTTAAATATGAAATTAGTCACAATTTCCCCAAAACATAGTCTACTCCAATATACATCACAATAAAGTCAGACAAAAATTTAAAAATGGACATTTACTGTAAAATATACGCAACATTGCTTATTTTACATAACTACATTTTTGCACATACATTTATATTTCATGGAGATCAATATTTGAATATTTTTATTTATATAAAATTATAGTGTAAAGCTAATTTTCTCATTTTAAAATAATTAAAAATAGCAAAGCATGTGCTGAAAGGTGGGCCATAACTGTGGGGCACACTCAGATCTTTGAGTCTTTATCTCAAGGATATCTTTTTGAGGAGTTGGAATCCAACCAACAACCACAAACCAATTTTTTTTTGTCAGCATAGCTTGTGTAATAAAATCAGTACCCAGAACTATTCCCACCATTTATTGGAGTTCTCATTCATAAACACATATCTATGAAACATCTTTTCCTTTTATGTAAAAAAATTACCCCAAGATATTTTTATTCACTAGTAATCCGAAGTTTTAGATTTTGACCATTTCATTCTCTATATCATTTGCCAAGTTTATAATCATCACTGATCACATGCTTATTTTTTTAAATTTTTGCATAAATAAAACACTGTGACATTAACTACTTATAATATTCCTGAACACCCAAAATAAACTAGTTTCATATATTAGCTTTTGTAGATTTAACACCTATGGTAGATAGAAAAGTGAACTATAACTTTAAACATGGGATGAGAAGTTTAACTAGGAAACTTAAGTATATAAAAATAGGTTATCAAAATTTCTCACCTTTGCAAGTACAAATCAACATTCCCTAGGGAATTCTTCCCCACTAACCCAACTAACACTGGTCCCCCATATGACCTGTCATAGTTTCTGGTATTTCTCCTCAAAGCTCATATTTTAGTATATGGTTACACATTATTTTTATTATTATTAGTGTTAGTTTCCTTCCCTGTAAACTCCAGGAGGTGAGTTCCACTTCTGATTGTTTATTAGGATCTCACTAATCCCTGGAAAACTCCTGGTTCTCTGATCAGCATGGAGTATATTTGGATAAGTTGATAAGAAGGCTGGATGGCTCGATGTTAATTTGTGAGACTGTTCAAAGCAAATTAATTTGGAATATACTGGATAAAATAAATTTAGTCAGTGCAACTGCTAATCCTGATATGCTCACTTCACTGAATTAAGAAACACCGAGCAGATTACTAGAGCAGGCCTGTCTGAGTGGTCACAGCTGTGTGGCTTTGGGTCTGTATCTGTTCCCTGGCCCTTCCTCTCCTGGCGCTGTTCCCCTGCTCTGCTTCCTAGGTTTCATGAACTAAGGAGATTTGCTCACCAGCCCCTTCTACCATGATATTCCTGCCTCAGAGCCAGCTGACTATGGACCAAATTCCCCAAGCCTTTAGACAGATTAAACCTCTCCTCCTTTAAGTTGTGGTTCTGTGTCCTAGCAATGGGAAAGCTGACTATACAGTCAGAGTTCTTTATTTCATAAACTAATGCACATTAGATCATTTCAAAAGGGGATATAACTCACACATTTGATCTTGGTACTGTATATTTTTTGAGGAAAATCTAAACTATGAAGTTCTGGGTAATATATCATGAGAAATATTGGTAGATATAATCTTGATAAGGGGTAATTCTGACAAAATATTAATATAAAACAAAAATATTCAAGTGGTCATTTTAGATACTACCAAAATATATAGAAAAATCTATGTATTTTCTTTTTTTTTTTTTTTTTTTGGTACCGGGGATCAAACTTGGGTCCTTGGGCTTACGCAGCAGGTGGCAAAACCACTAAGATAAATCCCTGGCCCCAAATCTGTGTATTTTCTAGTTACTTAATTCTATTTTACAAGCATCATTTTTCATATACATAGCTATATATTTTTGTAGATATAAAATAAGCAAGCAATATTAGTTTTCATTT
Organism: Heterocephalus glaber; assembly: GCF_053883595.1. NCBI lineage: Eukaryota > Metazoa > Chordata > Mammalia > Rodentia > Bathyergidae > Heterocephalus > Heterocephalus glaber. Next base: position 9,261,940 of record NW_028258368.1, read on the forward strand.
TGAGAAAAGACATTTCTGCACTTTGTAAAATAAGTTGAAATTATTTTCTTCAGACTTGAACTTCCACCTCTGAATAAATTATTAGAAAAATCATAATTAATCTGTGCTCATTTCACCTAAACAAAACAGGATAACTTTTCTCCTTTGCTATTTGGTTCATCCCACTCTGCATATAACATCAGAAAGGTGTGCTCAGTGGAAATTTAGGATTCAAAATCTTTTCCTATATTAATACTGCATTAATTTAGTAGAGGATGACCTTTAATTTATAAAATTTGGAATAACAATCAATATACAGTAAGCACTTTCATAAATTCTAAAGTTCTAGAAAAGAAAGATTTGAATTACATGGTTGTTTTCACAGCACTTAAAGCAGTGACAATAAAAGAAGCATTAGATTCAACAGGATTGTAAACTACAGAGTCTGACAAAAAATGTATTCAAACTTCAGGAAAAGAAAAATAGTATAATGTTTTTTCAACAGATGTTGTTACCCTCATATAGGGGACACTAAAAGATGTCATATATCACACACACACAAAAAACCCACTACACTGTTGGTCCTTAGAGAAGAAATTGAAAAGGTGGGACAGGGATTTAGCTTAGTGGTTTTGCTGCCTGCTGTGAAAGCGCAAGGACCCGAGTTTGATCCCCGGTACCAAAAGAAAAGAAAAGAAATTGAAAAGGCATGTGCAGAACTCCTCATGACCAAAGTTACCCAAGCAGCAGTTCACCATATTAATAAATGCCTGGAAGATAATGGAATGGAATATTCCTGGAATGAAAATGCCTGGAAGAAATGGACCACTTTGAACACCTCTTGTAATTGTAGAGGCCAAAGGTAACTCATACTAATCTCATGATGTCTCAATAAATTTAGTATTAAAATATTTACACAAGTTTTTCTTTTCTGAATAGTGCATACACTTTTTGGTGGACTCTGTATTTATATGCAATGTTCCTGTTGGGTAGCATTTTGGAGTAAAATGTCTCACCCTTGAGAACTTTGTCACTTTTCTCAGATCCTTTCAATGTCGTTACAGAAGGTTCAGGTTTGAATTCCTTCAAGCCTTTTACTTCCTTTGCATCTTTCCCTTCTTTGCTGTCCTTCTCAGTTTTTCCTGATTCTTTTAATGTTGTTTCTATCACTGGTATTTTACTTTCAAAGCTGGGCTCATCTGACAGCTTAAACTCAGGCAACACTTCTTTTAGGAACTCCCAAACTTTGTCCATATAGCCTTCACTTGAAGAAAAGACACCAATATTAATTTCCAAATGATGTTTTTTCATTTCACGTCAAAGAATTATTGACAGAAAAAAAGCAACTTGTTATTTCAAAAGACTAATTAATTGTTACATCAATTAATTAATAATTAATTACATGCTTTTGTTGAAGGCCCAGTACAGTGGTAGCAAACCTATGGCACACATGCCGAGCAGGCTGTTTGCATCATAGAAAGCTCTAAAAGGTTCACCATCACCAACCTACTATGCTACTATGTGCTAGGCTTTTAACACGGTTCTCATCTCAAGGATCACTCAGCCTTGAAGGGGAAAGAGGCATGTTAATGAACATGAGAGAGAAAAATAGGTATTTAGTATCTATGAAGTGGCAGGTAGCTTCCCATGCAAAAGATCCCTGTCTGATTTGGCTCCTCTCTGAAATATGACAGTGTTGTTACTCTCTCCTCTTTTAATTCTTTCCTGCAGCTCTACAACGTCACTCTTTCCTGGTTTTCTTTCTCTTACTACGGAAATTATTTGCAGATTTCTTCAAACACTCTTTCTTCAGCTCACTGTAGACAGCTTGGGATTGCTTGCCCAAATTCTCCTCTTTGTGTTTTTGGCATACTCTTTCCTCAGTGAGTCACCAGCCATGGTTGGAATTTACCTGTTCATGAATACAATCCCCAAATCATCAGTCCCCATTCAAACCCCTCTCTTGATATCCAGACCCCTGCATACAACCACTTAATAGACATTTGTCTAAATAGAAACACAAAAACAGTAACAAAAATGTCCTGCTACCACCGTCTATAGAGTAGTCAAGATCCAAAACTGAAAATGAACACATTGTTTCTTACAGTCCTAACCAAATAAAATACATCCTTGCTTTGACCCTACCTTCTCCCACTGTCGTAGTTACCTTTTCTCCATCCTCATCACCCCTTCCTCTGCAGAGGTGCTGAGAAAAATCCCTCTGCAATACCAAACCAGCCAGTCTCCCTGTTCCCCTCCTGACATTCACTGCACTGTTCTGAGTAATCCTTCAAAACCACAAATCTGGTAAGGTCATCCTCCTGTCTAAACTCCTCAATGACTTATGCTCCCTGTACAGATGCTGTGAGAATTCCTGGACATGGCATCAAAGGCCTGTGTGTGTCTGGTGCTTCCCTGTCTCCACCCTCTGGCCTGTGCACCCTCTAGAATGCAGTAGCACACCATCCAGCCACACAGGAGCACATGCTTTGCTAAGCTGACACTCTGCTGTCTTCTACTTCCTAGCTCTTCTTTCCTCTCTGAGTTGTTTTTCTCACCTCAACCAGCTGCATTAAATTTCAAATAATCCCTTTAAAAAAGGTCAGTTTAAGTATTTTTAAGATATATATTTCTGCTCTAAGTTCCCAAAGAATCTTTTACTCACTTGAAGTACAGCTTTTAAAAATACTTTTCGAATTACTTGTTTAACACACATGTATTGAACACATACTCTGTGGTGGTCATTCAAGGCTGACACAATTCAGTAAGACACAAAAGGGTCCTTACTGCCCACTCTCATGGCTCTTAACACCCAGTAGATGGATTGGAGGGTGATGATAACTTGCATGATGAAAATGAAATAAGGGATAATTATATGGTCACAAATGCTGTCTGAGGAGCTGATATTTAAGCTGAATGAGACCCCAAAAGTTATCATACTCAACAAAGTGAATATCTGATGGGGGATCATTCAGGCAAAAGACCAAAAAACCCTTATGTAAAGATTCTAAAGAATAATGAGTCTTCATGTTTCGTGTCTGAGGAACAAAAAGAAGACTGGCATGCCCAGTGCATGCTTGTCAAGATGGAGATGAGATCAGGGATGAAGTCATAAATTGTGCAGGAATCAGACTTTGCAGATCCCTGAGGACCAGGGTAAAGATGTAAAAACTCCACACAAATATAACGGCTAACCACTGCAATGTTTTAAGCAAGGGGAGTTCTATGATCTGATTTATATTTTTGAAAATTTTTCTGATTACTATGTGGGAAAGAGGAGGATAAACAGACCGAGGGAAGAGTTGTAAGGCTGTTCTGGTTCATGCGTTCAGTGATGGTGGGCTGAACTAGGATGGTAATGGTTGGAGATGGAGAAAAACAAATATTAAGTGGAGGATGTACGGGTGCGGAACACGGTGATTCAGCCCACTGCAGACAGGCAGGTCTGCGGATACCCTATCGAGGTCCTGAGTCACGTGGAACACACCAAATCAGCCCGCACCCCAGCAACAATCCACTGGAACCCCCACCCCCGCTCCTCTGTACAGCCACCTGGTTCCACACTACAAAGACGCAGAGGACACCAGACCACCAGACCACGGTACTGAGTCCCGCTGCTCCCAGCCCAGAGGTAGGGGCTTCTGAGCTGCTGTCCTACTGCTCCTGGTCCAGAGGAAGGGGCTTCCTGGTCACCATCCCTCCCGCTGCTCCCAGCCCAGAGGAAAGGGCTTTTGGTCACCTTCTGTCCCACCGCTCCTGGCAGAGAGCAAGGGGCTTCCGGGCCACCATCCCTCCCACCACTCCTGGCCCAGAGGTAGGGGCTTCTGAGCCACCATCCCACTGCTCCTGGACCAGAGGAAGGGGCTTCCTGGCCACCATCCCTCCCGCTGCTCCCAGCCCACAGGAAAGGGCTTTTGGGCCACCATCCCTACCGCTGCTCCCAGCCCCTGTCCCACCTCTCCTAGCCCAGAGGAGGTAATCTGTGCAGGCACCAACAGCACCCCCGCCCAGTCCAAAGGAGAAAACACATAAATAAGTCTCAAAACCAGGCTTTCAGATCACCTACAAAAACCCCAAAGGGAAATGTGATGAAACACTCTGATACTCAAACACCTGGACCCCCTGAACTGGCAACAAAAGGGGATCTGGAAAAAATGAAATCAGAAATAATTTCTCTGATAACAGGAGAAATTGTGCCCCTAGTGCAAGACATGATTAATAAATCTAGAGAGGAGCTGAGGAACATGATGGGATCGCAACATAGGAAACAAATGCAATCCATAAAACAGATGCAAATAGAGTTCCAGAACATGAAAAACTCCATTGAAAGTCTACACAGCAGAATGAGCCAATGTGAGGACAGAATTTCAGATACAGAAGATAAGATTGCAATTAGTGACCGGGAAAAGAAAAATTGCTTCAAAATTATAAGGGAACATGAGAAATCAATCCAGCAGCTGCTGGATGATGCAAAGAAGAATAACATAAGACTGATTGGAGTCAATGAAGAAACAGGAGAGAGTGGAGATGACACAAAAAAATCTCTTCACAGAAATAATGGCAGAAAACTTACCAAGCAGGGGAAAAGAGCTTGACATACAGATAAGTGAGGCATATAGGACTCCAAATAGCCTTGGGCAAAAAAAATCTACACATAGGCATATAATTGTTAAGATTCCAGGAACTCAACAGAAGAACAAAGTTCTAGAAGCAGTCAGAGAAAAGAAACAAATCACATACAAAGGAAAGCCTATCAGAATCATAGCAGACTTCTCAACACAAACCATCAAGGCAAGAAGAGCTTGGAGGGACATATTCCAAGCCCTAAAAGAAAACAGCCTCCAACCCAGACTGATGTACCCTGCAAAACTATCTTTCAAAATGGATGGAGAAAGAAGATACTTTCATGACAAAGAGCACCTTAGGAACTTCATGAATACCAAACCAGCACTCCAAAGAATTTTACACAATATCCTAGGAACAGACATTGAGGATCACAACCCCAGGAAGCAAAGCAGAATGAACTCATCTGGCATGACAAGAAATTAAATGGAAAGGGGGAGAACCCAACAAAAAGAAAAAGTCATGGCAATGACAAGTCAATATGTTTCAGTTATAACCATCAATGTTAATGGTCTCAATTCACCAATCAAAAGAAAGAGACTGGCAGAATGGGTCAAGAAGCAAAATCCAACAATATGCTGCATACAAGAAACACACTTAACTCAAAAGGAAACTCATAGACTGAAAGTTAAAGGGTGGAAAACAATACTTCATGTGACAGGAACCCAAAAAAAATAGGAGTAGCTATCCTCTTTGCAGATCAAGTACATTTCAAACCAACACTGATTAAGAGAGATGAAGGACACTACATCCTTGTAAAGGGAAGAATCCAAGAGCAAGAGATGACAATCATAAATATCTATGCACCAAACACTAGTGCACCCAACTATATAAAACAAATACTAACAGACATGAAAAGTCATATATGCACTAATACAATTGTAGTGGGGGACCTCAACACCCCACTGTCATCAATAGATAGATCAACTAGACTAAAAATAAGTAATGAAATACTAGAACTCAATTGAACTCTTGAACAAATGAACTTAACAGATGTTTACAGAGTCTTCCACCCCACAAATCAGAATATACATTCTTCTCAGCTGCACATGAGTCATTCTCCAAAATAGACCACATACTCACACATAGAACATGTTTAAGTAAGTGAGAAGGAATTGAAGTTATCCCCTGTATATTATCAGACCATAGTGTGATGAAATTGGAGATCCATAGCAAAAGAAACAAAAAAATTACATAAACACGTGGAAATTGAACATTGTACTTCTGAATAACCAATGGGTCACAGAGGAAATTAAAGAAGAAATCAGACAGTGCCTTCAATTAAATGACAATGACAATACAACATATCAGAATCTATGGGACACAATGAAAGTAGTCTTAAGAGGGAAATTCATAGCAGTGAATACACATATTAGGAAAACAGAATGAGCCCAATTAAACAAACTGATGCTGAACCTCAAGCTTCTAGAAAAAGAAGGACAGGACAACCCCAGAGCTCATACAAGGGAGGAAATTATAAAGATCAGAGGAGAAATCAATGCAATGGAGACTAAGAGAATGATACAAAAAAATCAATGAAGCCAAGGGTTGGTTCTTCGAAAGAATCAACAAAATTGACAAACCTTTAGCCAACCTTGTCAGAAAACGAAAAGAAAAGACCCAAATCCATGCGATTAGGAATGAAAAGGGTGAAATCACAACAGACCCAGCGGAAATCCAGAGGATCATCAATACCTACTTCCAGAACCTATACGCCAATAAGATGGACAACACAGAAGAAATGGACAGATTCCTAGATACATATGAACTACCAAAGTTGACCGAAGAAGACCTAAAAATTCTGAACAACCCAATATCAACCAATGAAATTGAAAATGTAATTAAAAACTTCTCAACTAAGAAAAGCCTGGGCCCTGATGGCTTCACTGCTGAATTGTACAAGACATTTAGAGAGGAACTGCTACCACTATTGTTTAAACTCTTCAATGAAATTAAAAGGGAAGCAATACTCCCAAATTCATTCCTGGAAGCAAGCATCACCTTGATCCCCAAAGCAGAGAAAGGCCCAACCGAAAAGGAGAACTATAGGCCAATCTCACTAATGGACATAGATGCAAAAATCCTTAATAAGATACTGGCAAACAGAATGCAGAAGATCATCAAGAAGATCATACACCCTGATCAAGTGGGATTCATCCCAGGGATGCAGGGATGAGTCAATATATGAAAATCAATCAATGTAATACACTATATCAATAGAGCCAAGGACAAAAACCATATGATTCTCTCCATAGACTCAGAAAAAGCATTTGACAAAATTCAACATGCATGTATGATAAAAAACCCTACAAAAAATTGGAATAGATGGCCTCTACCTCAAACTGATAGAAGCCATCTATGAAAAACCAACAGCCAACATCATACTAAATGGTCAAAAACTGAAATCCTTCACACTAAAATCAGGAACAAGACAAGGATATCCACTATCACTGCTCTTGTTCCATATAGTTCTGGAAACATTAGCCATGGCAATTAGACAAGAGAAAGAAATAAAAGGAATAAAGATAGGAAATGAAGAAGTCAAATTGTCATTATTTGCAGATGACATGATACTTTACATAGAAGACCCCAAGAACTCCACCAAAAGTCTTCTAGACTTAATAACCAAATTCAGTCAAGTAACTGGTTACAAGGTCAACACACAAAAATCAATAGCTTTCCTCTACACCAATGACAGACTCACTGAGAGAGAAATAGGGCAAATAATTCCTTTCACAATAGCATCCAAAAAACTGAAATACGTAGGAATCAACCTAACAAAAGAAATCAAAGACCTCTTCTCTGAAAACTATGGCACTCTGAAAAGAGAGATTGAAGATGATATCAGAAAATGGACAGACATCCCCTGCTCCTGGGTAGGAAGGATTAATATAGTGAAAATGGCCATACTTCCAAAACTGCTATATAGATTTAATGCAATTCCAATCGAGATCCCAGCAGCATACTTCATGGACGTTGAGAAAACAATCCAAAAATCCATTTGGAACAAGAAGAGACCCAGAATAGCAAAAGCAATTCTAGGTAACAGAGACATGGCAGGGGGTATCACAATCCCCAACCTGCAACTATACTACAAAGCTACTGTGATAAAAACAGCATGGTACTGGCAAAGAAACAGACCTGAGGACCAGTGGAACACATTAGAAGATGCAGAAACAATGCCAGACACACTCAGCCATCTCATCTTTGATAAAGGGGCCAAACACCCTCACTGGAGGAAAGATAGCCTCTTAAATAAATGATGCTGGAAAAATTGGGCTTCAACTTGCCAAAGATTACAACTAGACCTATATCTCTAGCCATGCACTAAACTAAAATTGAAATGGATTAAAGATCTAAAATATTAAAATAGAAACTCTGAACCAGTTGGAACAGAGGTTAGGTAGAACCCTTGAAGACATCGGTGTAGGAAAAGATTTTATGAACAAAACCTCAGTTGCCCGTGAGCTAGCACAAACAATCAACAAGTGGGATCTCTTCTTATTAAAAGGCAAGAGAGGGCTGGGGATTTAGCTCAGTGGTTTCGCAGCCTGCTGCGCAAGCACAAGGACCTGAGTTCAATCCCCAGTACCAAAGAAAAAAGAAAAAAAAAAAAAAGGTAAGAGAAACCCCCAACAGTGTGAAGAGACAACCCACAATGTGGGAAAAAAATCTTCACCTGCTCTTCCTCAGACAAAGGTCTACTATCTCAAATCTATAAAGAACTTAAAAAGATCAGACCTCCCAAATTTAAAGACCCAATCCGAAAATGGGCATCTGAAATGAACAGACATTTCTCACACAAAGAAGTAGAAATAGCAAATAAATACATGAAAAAATGTTCAACATCACTGGTCATTCGAGAGATGCAAATGAAAACAACACTGAGATTCCACTTCATTCCAGAAAGGATGGCTGCTATCATGAAATCAACCAATAACAAATGCTGGCGGGGCTGTGGTGAAAGAGGAACCCTGCTCCACTGCTGGTGGGAGTGTAGACTGGTGCAAGCACTGTGGAAATCAGTATGGAGATACCTCAAAAAACTAGGACCGGAAGTCCCATTTGACCCTGTTATTCCCCTGCTGGGGATCTTCCTCAAAGAATTAAAAGAATCATACCACAGTGATATATGTGCACTCATGTTCATAGCAGCACAGTTTGTGATAGCTAAAACTCGGAAACAGCCCAAATGCCCATCAACTGGAGACTGGATAAAGAAAATGTGGGTTTTTTAAAAATAAAATGGAGTACTACTCAGCCATAAAAAATGAGAAATTAGAGACATTTATAGCTAAGTGGATGCACATTGAGGTGATACTCTTAAGTGAAATAAATAGGACACACATGTATAAATACTGAATAGTTTCTCTGGTGTGAGAAACTGAAAGTGTAAATAAGGACTAAAATGTATAATAGGTCATGTGAAATAGGAAGAAAAGGGGTAAAGGGGAAGGAAGTGGGAGGGCTAGGGGAAAGGATAGAAGAGAATGGGATTAATATGAGAAAATGGAAAAATAGGAACAAAATCTTTGTAAATAGGGAGGAATGGAGGATTTGAAGGGAGGGCTGGGCAAGGGTGAAAAATAAGAACCAAGAGAGACTATGTAAAGGTGCAAATTTCCAATGATGAATGTCATTATATTGTATACCTAAAATGTACCAATGATTAGAATGAATAATCGATACTGTAAAATAGGAAGAAAAGGTCCAAAGGGGTAGGGGTAGTGGGAGGGGCAGGGGAAAGGAAAGAAGGGAAAGAAAAAATGATGAGAAATGGAAAAAATGGAAATAAAGTCTTTGTAAATAGGGAAGAGTGGAGGGGATGAAGGGAGGGTTAGGAATGGGGAAGAAATATGAACCAAAATGCATTATGTAAAGGTACAATTCCCAATGAGAAATGTAATTGTGTTGTACACCTACAATGTACCAATAAAAGAATTTAATAAAAAAAAAAAGTGGAGGATGTACTGGTGACAGAGTTTGGTGGGGATTCCATGTGAGAGGTGAGGAAAATGTGCCCTCAAGAACACTGCTGGTTTCTTCTTCGGGTAAATGGTGGTGCAATGTGCTGAGATAGGACTGCTAGGAAAGGTGTATGTTTGGGACACTGAGAATCAAGAGTTTCTCTCTGGATAGTTTGATTTACATTTCTGGCACCTACATAGCTATGTAATTTAGGCAGTTGTGTGTGATAATATTCTACAGTTCAGGAAATGGTTATCAGAAATAAGGTTGAAATTAATGGGCAAAAGCTTGTTATTAAGATGCTTTCTGGTGGCTGACGAACTATCCAAAAAGGCTGAAAAGAGCAACAAATGAGAAAGGAGAAAAACGTGGAGAGAATGTTACTATGGAAGCTAAGTGAATCAAGTCTTGCAAAAGAAGTTGTTCAGAGAGTCAAATACTGGGGTGCTAAATAAATGAAGTAAAAGAAGCAATCACTGGATTTGACAATGTTAAGGCCTTTGTTGACCTTAAGAAAAACCCTTCACGGTATGATAGAGGAGAAAGGACAAAGAGCCAAGAGGAGACAAGGAGATGTTGGGATAATGACTGTGTAAAGACTGCTCATTCACTGAGGCTCCCTGAGGAAAATAAATTAGATGAACTGGTGGTTTGAGAATAATAATTGGTTTCCTTGTGCACCTGTGAGTTGCTCAAGTGCCTGAATTGCCTCCTGTTCATTAATGGCTCTCCGGGACTTAGTAGATAGTGGGTCTTTAGATGTTTTATTTTTGCATTTAATCCCACAACAGCTTTACAATATGGGTATTCCAACCCTGATTCAGGTTTAAGAGGTTGTAAATTTTATGTGATAACACATTTAGCAGAGTACAGAGTCAGAATTCAAACAAGTATTTGTGAATCCAAATTCTATATTGTTGTATTTTTCTCATCTGTAATATAAAGTTATGCTATGAAGAAGATATATTTGGATGTCACTACAGAATGAGACCATATGACTTCTGAGACAATTTGGCTTAAAGATAGGGTTGGCAGGGTGATGGATTCACAAACAGACCATGAATCAGAGAAGCATGCTGACAAATGAGTCATCCCTTCCTTTGAAACTGTCAGATTTCTAACATACACTTTGGCAGGTCATTAACTGTACTTCAATATTTATATGGAGAACTAGAAAATATTTCTTTTTAATTTTAAAAGGTAAAATTTTACTACTTGTGCCAAACATAAGAGGCAAAGACAAAAATTGCAAACAAGAGTGGTGTCAACCTTTGGTGCTCATGTGGGAGGGAAAGGAAGTAGAACGGAGAGAGTTGTCTGCTGGAATTGCCACAAAACTTGCTTTTGGCCTGATTGTCACATGGGAAAAAAATTCAGAAGTCAACACAAGTTTGAAATGTTAGCACTCTGATTTTCTTTGCCCTTCATAAAACCATGGCCATCACTGGCCAATTTTTCTCCGCACTGGTTCTTCTTCATCACAGAAACATCTACTCCTGAACATGCCATGGGCTTTCGCTCATACTGCTCTCTTGCCTTCCATATCATCTCTTGCCTTTGTGTTAAACCAAACACAGCCAACATTAAGGCTCAGGTCAAGTAGAATCTAGTTGTCAGTGAAGACTTATCTGACCCCTCCCAGAACCTATGGCAGATGTTGATTTCTCCCACTTTACAATTTAAACAATTATTTATATATTGACAATTATTTATATATTATGACTTTTTTCCTTTAAAATTAAATATGTATATACATGAATTAACCTTTTCATTTCATAGTATAATTGTAACAGAATCATTTGAATATTGTGGCAGAATATTTATATAAAAATTTGATAAATCATAATAACACTTTAAAATATTTATTATTATTATTATTATTATTTGTTGTTGTTGTTGTTGTTGTTACTAGGGATCAAACTCAGGACCTTGCACTTGCAAGGCAGGCGCAGTGCCACTGAGCTAAATCCCCAGCCCATAAAGTATATTTTTCCTTTCTAGTTGAATTTAGAAGAGATCTAATTGACTGAGTCTCACAGTATCTTTCTTTATGCTTTTCCTTCTTTCCAAAGATTAGTTATTATCTACTAGACATATTTCTAGATAATATTAAATAATCCAGTAAAACTCATTAGAAGAAAAAAATAATTTTCACTATTTTTATATAATACACTAGCTACTTTTTCTGACTAGCTCCTTTTTCTTTCAAATACTCAATCTTCAGAACAACCTTATAGGATAGATGATGTTATCTTTACCCTACAGATGAGAGAAGTGGGGTCTAGAGAATTTACGTTACTTGTGAGAAGTATAAGAATTTAGATGTCAAGCTTTTTTCTTTATAAAACATTCACAGATATTTTATAAGCAACTATAATTCATGTAAATTAGCCTTAAAATCCTCAATTTTGGGGGCTGGGGATTTAGCTCAGTGGTTCCGCTGCCTGCCTCACAAGCGCAAGGTCCTGAGTTTGATCCCTGGTGCCAAAAAATAAAAAATAAAATATAAAAATAAATAAAATCCTCAATTTTTAAAATTATTAAAGTGATCTTATAATTATGAAAATAAATGGACTTCTTTTAATATTCATGTATGATTTTACTTTAATAGTCGTGTATAACTCTAGCAAGAAACAATACATTATTTTTAAATTTTCTGATTTTCTTTGTGGATCATTCTATCTTCTTCTTACTTTACTATCCTCTGGTAGACTTCTAATGATTTCATGTTTCTGGTATTCACACCGACTATTGTCCAGGGAAAATTAAAGCATAACTATAAGCATCCCATCAATACAAACTTAACACTTTAGAGAAGCCCATACTTTTTCTTTTTTTTTTTTTTGGTACTGGGGATCGAACTTGGGTCCTTGCGCTTGCTCAGCAGGTGGCAGAACCACTGAGCTAAATCCCCGGCCCCATGGCCCATACTTTTGAAATCCTATGCACTTTCCACTTCTCTCACTAACACTGTTCACATTATTTCTCTTAGATATTTCAAAAAGGGCTTTGCATAGGAAGGTTTGAAGGGTGCCATCATGGTTTGTCCCTAAGATAAAAACACACTCTTTCAGAAAAGTGTTCATTTGAGGAGGGTAGAAACCCTTCAATCTTTTCCCTGTTAATATTTTTATTTGAACAAAGCAACAGCTAGTTTGCCTTGCTGGAAAGATGACTAATGGCAAAATCCAAGTTACTAAGGCTTATTTTCAATCTCCTGTAATTTCAGCCTATCCTAGGAAACTACAGCTTTCCACCACTAGAAATCACATATGGTCCAGTTAGTAACTCTACTGTGGATTTGACTATCTTATAAACATCAGGCTCAAAGTTGATGATGTGCTCACATCTATTCCTATAATTATTTTCTACGTACCTTTGCCTAATTTTAGTATATGTGCCCCCAAAGACAGCACAATGTACCTTTACCTAATGGGTTTCCAACTGTCGATGGTAATATCAAGTTGAGTGTCTATACCCATTTTGTATTAAAACTATTTGTGAAGTTTTAAGTAAGCACTACATTAAATGTTTTCTGTTTTATTTATATACCAAGATCTATTTTTGGAAAAAAGATAAGCAATTGCTCTATACCTAGAACAAATTTGGACAAGCAAGAATTAAATGGACACAGCTTTGAGGAATTCCCCTCTCTCAGCTTATTTTCCTTATTTGAAATGATCTATTCATAGTTGATGAGGTCAAATGGAAAATTTCATAAGGTAATCCTTTCAAGACTATGTTATTAATTAAAAATAATATATTAAAGTACATAATTCATAATAGATATTTTATTCAGATTATTTCTTAATATGTATGGATAATTAAAAGCTATTTTTATGTTTCAGTACTGAAATAAGTATAAGTAAAAATGGAAATCTATAAACACTTTATCACAATAGATAATTACCAATGTTTTAATATTTGAAAGTCAGATATTTAAGGATTAAATTCCTAATACATATACTACAGTGTGTATATATGTATGTGTGTGTGTGTGTGTGTGTGTGTGTGTGTGTGTGAGAGAGAGAGAGAGAGAGAGAGAATGAATCGGGATATATTACCCGAAAATATGAAAGGCTGTTTAACTGAAGGCAATTAAGAAGCAGTAGATGCAGGGAAGCTCTCTGCCTTCCCTACTTGTTTCTAAAATCAGGACTTAGATTTCCAAAGACAAAAGGTATCCTGCCACCCCTACTCCCTCTTCTACCAGGGAGAACGAAGTTTGACCACTGAAGACAACTGTAGACCTGAAGATAGGACCTTCGGGGCCTGAAGATAGGACCAGAGGAATCTACATTAATAAGCTTAACTGGCCCATCTCTGACATTTATTTGCCTTCCCACAAATTGCTACCTGTAGAGACTCAAAGCCTTCTTTCTTTTGTCTTGCCACTTCTCTAAAAATGTACGGTTCTTTATTGAAGATCTGTATAAGCCGGAATTCAAAGCCACTTGTTGAGAACTATTCAGTGTTTGTGTCTCCCATGTGCACATGAAATATATATGTTAATAAGCTTTTGCAATTTTTTCTTGTAAATCTGTCTTTTGTCATAGGATCAGTTTTAACTGCAGAGAAACCACAAGTATGTGACTTATTCTTCTCTACATAAAGAAACAGGATTTACGCTCACATTCCCAAAGAATTTTATGATACTATTTTAGACAGCTAAGCTAGGTAGAAGTATTCTAGGCAGTCAGACAGAGCTAGGCCCTCCAGAGAGTCAGTGCAGAAGATGAAGACACATTACAACTGTGGCTGGAGGCGCATCTGTTAAAGGCCAGGCCTCAAGATAAAGACAGAATGACCAGGCCTACATGCATCCCCAAAGGATAAGCAATAAATTGAAGATTATACTACAACACCTTTATTGGTATCAAGACCAATAAAGTCTTGATAGACATCAGTCACCCAGGTGGGTGACCAGGGCCTCCTGATCCACCTCTTCCTAAAAGGTAACTTGTTCTTTCCACATACACTTGCTACGAGACCTGCTTCCCCATTGGATCAATATTACCTAAGTGGCTAAACTTGTAATCTTATTGGTTCATCATAGTTTTGACCCATGTTGTACCCACCTTGTGATTTTGTACCCACCTCATGATTTTGCTCTATAAAACTTCCTCAGTGAAGTGGGGTCCACAGCAACCCACTTTCAGGTCCCCTCCTGTCTCTCAGGAGCTAACTCTCTCAATAAATTTTGCCTACTCTTAACCTCTGTTGTTCTTTAAAATTCATTCTTCAGTTTTGTGGAACACAAACTTGGTGTATCTGACATCTAACAGGTTAGGAGCTATATTTATTCCCTCTGTATCAATACCATAAAAGATTATTCTCCCAAACTTAATGTAAAACAGTACTTATCTTGAAATTTTCTTGAAGAATAAGAATACTTTAAAGAAATCTTGGGAAGAAAGAAAAATAGATATAAGTAAAATAATCTGCAAACCTACTGAAGAGGAATGACTTCCGGTAACCACCCT
Organism: Heterocephalus glaber; assembly: GCF_053883595.1. Taxonomy (NCBI): domain Eukaryota; kingdom Metazoa; phylum Chordata; class Mammalia; order Rodentia; family Bathyergidae; genus Heterocephalus; species Heterocephalus glaber. The sequence goes on from NW_028258368.1 coordinate 9,276,993, forward strand.
GTGAGTGCATGGATAACTGTGAACTCTCCCAGTTCTCTCCTCTGTGCTTCATGGATGCTAAAACAGAAGAGGCATAATCCTGTAGTTAGCAGAATCTTAAACACAGAGTTACATATAATGAAAAATCATTAATAAAAAACAGCATAATAATCAATGTAGGTCATACTTGTTATGTATTACAGTACAAGAAAATACTATCTCAGCAGCAAGATGATTTGTTAAACTACTTAAGTAGGTCCAATGATTAAATTTAAAACATATTTACAAAGCATACATATAAACCTTAATTCAAAAAATAATTTAAGGGGTCAGGGATTTAGCTCAGTGGTTCCACTGCCTGCCTCACAATTGCAAGGTCCTGAGTTCAATCCCTGGTCAGTCAAAAAAGAATTTAAATATTAATGCTATGTACAGTACATAAAGCATATTCATGCATTATAAAATATGTAACATAAATAGTATATTACTCATTTGATACATTCAATATAACATATTGTTCCTTTGAAAGTGAAAAGTGTCTTTCATCATTCTAATTTCAGTAACTATCTTCAGATGCCTATGAAGGTGTATATTAAATGTCTCATCCATACCCAGTCAAGAGGGCATCAGAAATCCTTAAATAACTGTGGAGAGATCACAAACATCAACTCCATCCTTTTACATCAGAGTGAGTTAACTACATAACAAAATGTCAGAGGTTGGTATTAGCCAAATATCATTGTTCTCATTCAATCCTTTTATTTATGTATATCGCTGGGGAGAGTACTCAATTTCCATTTATACACAGTAACGCCATCCTTCCCTCCCACCCAGGAATCATAGCTTCTGTCCACCAATTTGTGGTGTTGATTGTACTGACTAACACATGAGTTCTTTTCTTCAGAAGGAAATCACACTATCCTAGTCATGTATTTTTCCATTATGTATAAATGTGAATTGGTTTGTTGTTTATGAATTATAAATTTTTATGGGTCTACATTTATCAAAGATAACAAGTCTAGTCAAAATCCTCTTTGGAGAATTTCATTTATGAAGTGACTGCAACTCTTATGGAAATATTGCTCTTTTCTTTGCATATTTCACATTGATATTTACACGACTGGTATGGGGTTTGTGTTTTTTTTGGTACCAGGGATGGAACTCGGGACCTCACGCTTGTGAGGCAGGTGGCAGAACCACTTAGCTAAATCCCTGGCCCTGTATCCATTTTTTAAATGTAGAAAGCTGAACCTGGTAAAAAATAAAACTACTATAACACCTGAATAGAATTTATAGAAAAATATAAATTGTACCATGGAAGGCAAGTTTCCATTTGAAATCCTAAGAAATTTGTTATACTTGATTTGGTCCTTTATTTCTGAGCTGGGTTTATTGTTTTAAAAATAATAATTTTTATTATTCATATTCCAATTAAATTCTACTGAACTATAGCTATAAGAAAGACAAAATGCTACTTCTGTTATCAGGGCCACGTGTTTAATGCTTCACTGATCTTGCTTCACTTCCCAGAACTTTAAGTTATATCTGAGAGTTAGGAACACTGGGATAATTACTGTTGCCAAATAAACAAACACAGTTGCCACCAATGCGGATACTCGGATGCTCAGTAGTATTGGCTACCTAAAGAGATATGGGCTGATTATTTTGTAAACGTCACTGAAATGAATGTGCTGAAAGCTAAGTGAAACAAATTCTCAACAGAAACCTGAGGGCTAGAAAAGGAAAACAGAGACAAAGAGGATGGCAAGAGGAGTGGTTGTGTTTGTTTTGTAGCCTTAGGAGACAAAAAGGAAGCTGAGCAAAAAGAAAATCCACACCAAGTAGACTTAGCTTTTGACTACACTGTTAAGTCTATGAGAGAAGTGGAAGGACAAATCTCTGTGTTGGTTTGTTAGAGATGTGGGTGTGTTCTGCTGAATATGGAATTGCTCTCTATGAAAAATTGTTCTGCATTTCTAATTCAAGAATCTAAGCTTTTTTTCCCCATTGTGAACTGTATTGCTGGGACCAAATTGAGATGTATAGCACACAGCAGCCATGCCTCATAATATACTGCGTACACAAATCATGCAGAGGACATAAGAAGACTTTTGCAAGCACAGTGAAGGAACTATGAGTAGCTTTCATCATGAATGTGCCAAAAGTGACTAATGTCAAGAGCACGAAGAACACATTGACATCATTCTGAAAACTTCAAGTTTTTTAAGTTGTGGCAAAATACACAGAACCTAAACTTTAATTAAGTCCCAGTGTAAATAACTCACTAATTAGATAAACTAGTATTTTCCCTTATAAAACAATTTTTTCTCCTATTAAACTGAAACATTATTTCCCATGATCCATTTTCATTCATAGTAAGAGAGCATTATGAATAGAATCATTTTTTGAGTGTTAGTTTCTTGAGACAATTTTGTCTTACAGTTGACTACTTCAAATTAGTAGCTTTGGCACACTGATTTTTATACTTGAAAGTTTACATTGTTTGGAAAAAAAGCTTTCTTTTAATTTACTTTTTAAAATGAAGTCATTAAAATAAAATAAAATGAAGTCATTTAACATGAATGTATAGCTGCTATTTTGCCTTTTTATTTTTAGACAAATGATTGATAATTTCTTACTACATACTCAACATTTGCCAGCTTAATGATAGCTTTACACAGCAGCATTGGCCAGAGTTCAAATTCACAGGTTGTAGTTGGAAGCAATAGATTGTTATCTTCATCAAAAGGCAGAAAGTCATCAACAGTTATCTTTCTCCAGCAACCCTAAAAATAAGAAGAAAACAATGTAATGCCATCAAGGATTTATAGTATTTGTTCTCATACATTATTACATATTGCTAACATTACTATTTATTGTTTTATCAATTTATGTTAGCATTAATATGAAATACTAATTTTCAATATTACTCTGGTTTAGCATTTTACTTTATTAATATGATTAACATTATCACTATTTCACTTTATAATTACAGCACATCCATAGCTATGCATCAGTATAGTCCTTATTTCTGAGGCTTTGTGAGCACACAATGCAATAAATTAAAATATTTCAAAGAACTAAAACATTATACAAGCTGGGGGGCATAATTAATTTATGATATACAGTCAGAATACAAACTCTTAAAATATAATCTTAATAATTACTGCTTATCCTGATATGTGCTCCTTGATCTTACACTTCTAATTCTGATATTATGCCTACTCCTAATTAAAGATCTAATTTTTAACATGGAGTGAATATCTTATTTAGTAAAATACACATTTATTTGTATGCATTTTTTACTTCATAATTAAAATGTGATAGTATTAGTATTTATGAACTCGGTTTCTTTAGCTTTACATGCTGTTTTATTATAAATTAATTGTTTTGCGAAAAAATATTTTCAGTAGTGATGTCAAGCATTGTGAACTCCAAAATATGCTCAACACATGGTCTATTGTCATTAATTACTTATGGTTTAGTAGGGGAAGGCACATATGCAAACAACATAAAATATAGTATGTTCAAAATGCACTAGGACCAGAAAGGAAAGTATGACCACTCTGGCTGGAGAAAGTCATCATAAGAAAGTGACATTTGAACTGAAGTTTCAAGGAACAGCATATTTTTCCCAGGTAGGTAAAATGAGGTGAAAAACGTTTTAGTTGTATGACAATTGTAACCCCGAACTTTGTGTTGGCTTAGAGGTTCTGTTTTTCTTTCTCCCTTAATAGGTGATGTACAGCAGGATGGGGTTAAAGCACAGGTGTGTCACTTTCTCTAATTTCAAATAAAATTACCCCCAAAATTCACAGAGAAATAAACTAGATGTAAAAGGAAAAACACTGTCTGATGAACAATTATTCAAGCTACTTTGAAAAGGCTAATTTATATGAAGAGGCTATCAGGGATCTGAGGAAGGGAGAGTGGGAAGTTATGGTTTAATGAGTACAGGATTTTTGCTTAGGATGACTAAACATTCTAGAAGTAGGTAGGGGTCTCAGTTGCATAACTCTGAAACAACTTAATGCCACCGAATTGTATACTTAAAATGTTAAAAGTTAAATCCTATGGTATGTATATTTTACTGAGATAAAAAATAGCAATAGGGGTTCCCTTTCCACACTTTTATTTGCAAAACAATTTTCTGAAGGAGTCAACTGAATTTCTATAAAGGAAAAGTTTTAAGCATCCATAAGAAGTTAAGCCAGAGCAGTTCAACTAGTATCACCTGCTTACCAATGACCAAAGACAACATTCTTTCAGTTAAGAATGTTTTGATTACTAAACATCACTAAATTGTACACTATAAATGAGTGAATTATATGGTACGTAAATCAGACCTCAATAAGTCTATTTCAAAAATAATACACAGGGATGGATTTTCAGTATTGCATAAATTTTTAAAACATAGTTTAACCAAACTTATAACCATATTATTGGGAATATTTTTGATTCATTTATATTACACATTGGTTGCTCCCTTAAATGTTATTTAAAATAAATATTATATACAATATACATTATATATTAAATATTATACAGCTGAATATATATATAGCTGAATATATAGCTGAATTTTTATTTCCCTTCCAAAAGCATATGTTGAAATCTTAATACCCAGTATGCTGGTACTGGGAGAGGGTCATCTGGCATGTGATTATGTCATAAGATTGGAGCCTTCGGAAAGAGATTTGTGCCCTTATAAAGGGATAAAATGGCTACAGTTCTCTCCTTTTGCCACTGAGGTTAAAATGAGCAAACTGACCTCAATCTATGAAGTAGAAAGTAGTTCCTCAAAAGACATCAAATCTCCTGGTGCCTTAATCTTGGAGAGTTTAGCCTCCAGAATTGTGAGAAATAAATTTCTGTTGTTTTTTAAGCTTCTTTATCTGCGGTATTTTGTTATAGATGTAAAATGGGCTATCTATAATTTATGAGATCCTATCATAAAATACTGAATTATGTTTGCATTTGGTCTTTTTATTATTGTATATAAATGATGTATTGGACTTTTCAAAAAAGTTTAGGACCAGGGATTTAGCTCAGTGGTTCTGCCACCTGCCTTGCAAGCGCAAGGTCCTGAGTTCAATCCCTGGTACAAAAAAAAAACTAAAATCATCACTTTAAAGGACTATCAAATGTTTATTTAGCATGCTTATTAAGAGGTAACCTTCCTTTCTTATAAATATAAATTACTAATATAAATATGTTTCAATATATAAATATGTTACAAAAATGCTTTGGAATATAACCACATTCAAAGTTAATATTTTTAACACTTGAACTCCAAGCAAAGATAACTAAATGGCTACATACATTTATACCCTCTTCCTCCTTTGATTGTGCTGAAAGGATAATACAAAAAAATTTAAATCTGTAGGAAAATAACAATTAGAAAAGATCAAGAAACTAGTAACCAATAGACAGATTTCAGCAAATAGTTGCATTATGAAAATTGCATAGGTGGACTAACACCTGACTTCACTCCCCTACCCTACTGCAGTAACAAGGTGGTGCCCATAGAGGGCCTGAGGATTGGTCTCTGACTTCCATGCCCACCCTGAAGCATACAACACAGTTACTCTCTCCAGCGAATCAGTGAACAGAACTAAGACCTCCACCCTCCTCCTGCAACAAACAGGAAGTACTCCTGCCAACAACACCCTGTTGTTGGAGGAACTCATTTCCACCCACTACCCATGTAGGAACAAAGCGGCACAGGATGGAGCCTTCTCACCTGGGTAACAAATAAGGGTGGGAGACCAGAATAGCACAATAGAGGCTTTGTAAACTCAGTTAGTATTTGATAAGCCAGCCCACCAAGATGAGCCAGGAATTTAATCTAAGTAGACTATCTACTAAAACTGAAAATTAATTAGAAACCAGAGTTGTAAAACATAATACCAAAATGTCCAGGAAATTGACCAAAATTATTCGTAATATCAAACAGTAAGAAAGCCTCAATTTTTATGAGAAAATATAACTAAAAGAGCACAATACTCAAATGACAGCAATATTAAGTTTATGAAATAACAAATTTAAAGACTCTCATTACCCCCAGATAGAACATCCAGTTGCAGGAAAACAAGCTCAGGGCTCCCACTGATTCTGCACTATGGTGAGTTGTATCGCTGTTTCATTATATATTACAGTTTAATAACAGAACTAAAGTGTACAATAAATATAACGTGCTTGATTCATCTCGAAGCCATCCCTAGCTGCCCCTAGTCTATGGAAAAATTGTCTTCCCTGATACTGGTTCCTAATGCCAAAAAGATTCTGGATTGCTGCTTTACAGGACAATGTGGGAAGTAGGGCAGTCAGACTAAACATCAAGTCTAACAATTTCCTCTTGTTCCTCATTGGGCTCAATGAATGGCTTGTGGAGATGCTGTGAACGCAGCACTGAGACAGCTCATTCCAGATGAAATATTTTGGTAGGCCTGTGATAGAGGTGATTTCTTGGTTTCTAGGTTAGTAGAAATCTCTTCTTTCTGGGATAGGGACACCCAAAATGTGTTGCTTATTCCAGTGTACTCCCTAATCTTGTTTTGGTTGTTGTCATTGCAGAAAACCCTGATTCAGAAAGATAGGATGTTGGAAATGGAAGATGTCACAGTGCTTTTGTAAATCTCAGGATATTCCTCCTTGGCTTTAATCCAGCATATATGGATACCGTAAGTTGTCTCAAACATACTTTTTTTTTTGCTATCAGGGATTGAACACAGGACCTTGAGCTTGTGAGCCAGGCAGCGGCACCACTGAGCTAAATCCACAGCCCTTAAACATACTTTTAAGGCCACTGCCATTTGTGATCTCAAGCAGCTGAACCTCCAAATTGATTCACAAATGGGTGGAGGATTCATTCCTTCTTAGTTCCAGGGATCTTTGGTAGTTGGGAAGTAATGCTCAAACTCTTCTGAAAGCTGAGGTAGGTGTTCATGCACCAGCTGGAAGAAAGAAGGCCCTGCCTCAATCTCTTTCAAAATCTCTGCTAGTGTTTGAAACATGTCAAAAATCCCAGTGTTCACTCAACATCCCCATAATTCGAGTTTGGTTTTGAGTGCATCCACTTTATATGCTGACTTGAACATGATTGTCATTCTTAACTGAAGTGACTAAATAAGTTGAATATGTCACATGAATAAGAAAGTTTTGCAACCCATTCTATGTCACTGAAATGTGCTGATAGCGGTGATTGTTTTTCTAAAAGAAATCTCTTATACTAACTCCAAAACTCTGGCCACTGATCTAACTTTAGAAACCCACCTCACTTCTGCATATAAGAGAAGATGTGTATAGCTTCTTGGCCTTTTGGCTAAGATCAAGTGTAGTATCTATTCTTATCAGTTTAATATCTGATACATCCTCTAACTGAGGACAATATATTAAATTGATTTTTAGAGCCGGGAGATGAAATGGGAGCTTGCTCTGTCCACTCCACACTTCGAACTGGTATTGCGGTACTTCTAGGAATGGTGTATCCCTCTGGGGGAAAAAAAAAGAGATGTGTGTGCTCTGTGTCCATCTCCTCACAGAGCTGAACAAACAGATGTGAGTCAAGGGCATGTGATTTAATGTGATTGATAATTTTAATCACATTCTACAAAACGTTCTTAAGTTCAAGTGACATTTCTTAGCTAGCCAGCATTTCTCTACAGATGACACCATGTGTAGATAGTGACCTCTTTGACCTAAGCAGTGAAACCAGAAAGCCATCCAGTCATAACAGCTGTTCCATCCATGCATATACTGACACAAAATGACTGCTTCAGTTTTCCTAATATATAATCATCCAAAGACATGAACAGTTCCGCAGCTGTGGTGTAGGTTGGCAACAAAAGTGGGCATAAAATATCTTCATCTATACATTCCAGGAAATATATCATATAAAATCAAGTACTGTTGGCCTGGTGAGTAGACAACATGAGTAGACTCCTAAATCTGGATTACATGGTGAATCATTAACCCTCTCTAATAATTGTGCCTCAGTATCCTCTGCTATTTCATCAATTTGTCTAGTCATAGTGCTACCCAAAAAAGGAACATGCGTGCCACCTTTTGAACCACAGCCTCTCCTAAAAGTCCATGACAAATGTCTACCAGCAAGCAAGATCAATGCTTTATCAATAGTAAGGGGCTTATTAGCTTTAGTAAAGTGATTATCCACTGAGAAGATGCTCTCAATGCAGACACATTTAATGAAGTGGTGGCCTTCAATAATTGCTTCTGTTCTTCATGTTCATGTGTTTTTTTTTCCTTTTGAAAAATTCCAAAGGCTTGCCTTAAATGCAAGGTCCTTAGTCTCCATGTGATGAAGCAGTTTTGAAGGTTTCATGGCTTCAGTGGATAGTAGGTTGCCATATATAATACAAAGCACTTGTAGAGAATGAATCATCCATTGCAATGAGCCCATCATTTAAGCAGACTCCTAGTATTTTCTTTTAAATTCATCTTTCTTTCTTTCTTTTTTTTTTTTTTTTTTTTGGTATCAGGGATCAAACTCGGGTCTTTGTGCTTGCGCAGCAGGCAGGGAAACCACTGAGCTAAATCACGGCCCTCAGCTTTCTTTTTGTTGGAAGTCTTAGAGTCTTCTGCTGTCTCACCATTGAATCTTCCCCTCTTTTCAAAGAAGTTCTCCAGTGACATTTGTCTTTTACTCATTTTGGCTCAAATTAGCTGTGGACTTACCAAAACTGTGACTGAGACAAGTATGCAGTGCAGGAAAGAGGTCTAGATGAAAGTGGTAAATAAAATGATGAGTGGATCAAAATAAGTGTGAACTGAAAAAGTGTTGGATTTTTACTTAAAGTCCACCACCAGACATAGCTATACAATTGATGTACATCAATTCACTTGCCATCTGAAAGCTGCCACCAGATTCAGTTTAACTGTCACTTGACACTCACTGATAAGGTTTTGATATGAGTCTGCAAGCAACTAATTTATTGTGATCGAGGTCTCTGTGCAGTCTCTCTGCTAATGTTAATCTGTATTTGCAGCTGCTTCTCAATGCTAGCATCACTGCCTCAGCTCCAACTCAGATCATCAGGCATTAGATTCTCATAAAAAGCACACCTCCTAGATCCCTCACATGTGCAGTTCATAGCACGGTTCATACTCCTGGGACAATCTAATGTCAACACTAATCTGACAGGAAGTGGAGCTCAAGGGGTAATGTGAGTGATGGGGAGCAGCAGTAAATATAGATGAAGCTTCACTTTCTCACCCACTATTCACATCCTGCTGTGTGGCCCCTGTTCCTAAAAGGCCATAGACTAGTTACTGGTCTGTGGCCAGGAAATCAGGGACCCTTGCTAGGCTAAGTTTCCTAAAGAGATGGGCTAAATGACTGGATCAGTCTGAGATTTCCAAAGTGGACTAAATACACTTTTTCCAGCCTTGGATTCTGGTTTGACAAATATATTTCAGTATGAAAGACATGAATTTCAATGTACATGAACTTGAACTTACCATCCAATAAAGTCTCACCACATACTTTCCATAGCTATTGAACAAAGGCATATGGCCTTTCACAGCCTTGCATAGGGAATATATATGTTCCCAAGGCTTCCAGAGGAGAATAGGAGGTTCCCCAGAAGCTCCTTTCAAATAATTGCTCAAAATCTGCCCATTGAGTATCTTCCATACTGCATAGATTTCACTGATAATCCATCTCATCAACTAGAAACAAAGGACATCAGTGTTACCTGGTTATCTCTCAATTATAGGTACTGCAATTGGGGAGGGGGGTAAAAATGTCTACTTCTGATAGTATTAAATTTTATGTATAATGCATTCCACATTTTGATTTCTAAACTACAGAATAAGATCATAGGTCTTGCTTTTGTTTTCAGGAAATATAGTTAGAATACAAACTAAAATGGCTAATAAAATTTACCTCCAGTTCCAATTGACTTTTATTTAGCTGTATGTGTATATAGCAGAGAGAAAGGGAGAGAAGAAAGAAAGGAGGAGAAAAAGAGAGACAGAGACTAATTGATTCCAAAAGCACTGATGATTTTTACAAAAAGTGAGCTAAAATGGTAGATTTTAAGTGTTCTCATCACACACAAAAATATGTGAGATAATTTTCTTAGATGTGATGAATATCCCACATTGTATACATATATCAAAGCATCAAACTATATGCCTTAAATATATACAATTTTAAATTTTCAGTTGTAATTCAAAAAAGTGGGAAAAGAAATACTCATTTATACTAAAACTTAAAATCAACCAAGGGAAAACTGAGCTTGGCTATCTGGGAGATATTTTCCCACGTCTGGAAAGCATTCTGAAATGGGACTTTGAGTCATACTTCCCTACATACCTCACTGCAGAATAAGTGCTCATTTGCTGAAAACAAGTCAAATGTGATCTCATCTTTCACAACTACTGGAGTCTGAAATAAAAATATACACATAGATATGAGTCCATATGAAAGATAAAGGAAATGTAACTTAATAAGCTATAGCTTAGTGAAATAGGCTAACCCTGATTTCATTTCTCACAGAGGAATGAGGATAAAAGGTAAGTAAATTATTCCCTAAAATAATCCTTACATAGATAGAACTGTATGTGAAATTAATTTAATATAATCCTGATAAATCAGAGCATTTTAATATACAAATAAAGTATATCAGTTAAACAGCATTCATACACACAGTTTTAAAAGTGATTGGAAATTTAACCATTCAAGTTATACCTGAAGCTGTTATCACCTGGTAAATGGGGGAAAAAATCTTTTTCTTAGATGAAAAATATTAGATGTGAAACTTTTAAAAATCTTTTTCAATTTTAAATCCTGTCACATTTAAAATTGATTATCAACATTTAATTTCTATAGGTAATAAAGTAATAGGAAAATATGACTTGGAATATTTTTAAATGAGCTAAAATGCATATCAAATCTTATATATTTAACATTTTAAATTAACATGCAAGTGTTTTTACTACAGAATTAGATATTTATGGATGGTAATAGCATCAATTACCCTCAATCATTGGTACAAGTAGCATGTCAAGTCAATAAAATAATTTATGTTTAAGAAAAATTTATCTAAAGCTATCTTGAAGGCCTGGGTTGATACTTCTGATGATACATTATAAACACAGTTTATTCTGTTTGACTACAGTAGAATGTCCATAATTTTCCACAGTACCAGGGTGCAGTAAAATCAGTCATAGATTAAGTACTAGATATGAAAAATATTAGTAGACACTGACTTTGTAGAAGATAACAAATATCAACATAAAGAACTCTACAATGGCATCGCCATTCCCTACACCTACACCTAGACAGAATAAATCTTGAGATATCTTAGAATGTTCAATCAAATCAATGTTCAAGGGTCTGGGCTCCTAATCTCTAATGCTAAAAAACTAAGCAGATCTGGTCTGTAACCCTGTGTTTACAGCTTATTAACCCTTTTGATTGGAACCTCTCATGTTGATTTTGATACCTTAAAGCCAGGATTTTAAGATCTTTAATAACCTAGCTTCTCTCTGACTTAAACCATGTCTTTTGATTTAGTCTTTTGCTTCGAGTTCTATGGTATGTTCCAGGGTGGACTGCATTTATTAAAATGAGAGTTGAAATTATTTAGTGATTCATGAAATCAGTTTAGTGGATCAAGACTGAGAAAGAAAGATGAAGAGAGAAAGGGAGAGAAGAGAAGTAATAGAGTACATCTTATATAAGATCACTGTTCCATGGGATTTTTGTTTCAACTTTATAAATGTACATATTTAATGAGCGTCGAAGTAAATAGTAGTTGTCACTGTGCACCTAGATGTTAGACCTTGAAAAACACCCTGCTAGATAGAACTTTCCTTCTTAGCTATATTTTCAATTCTGTCTGCCCTGATCCGTAGTCTAGCATGATGAATCAAGAGAAGGCATCTGTGCAGAGGGAGGATAGAATTAGTCATAGAAGAGGAAGGCAGCATTATGATAAGAGGTCGCAGTGTCATGAGCAACAATGAATTTATATTTAGTACAAAAGTATCTCTAGGAACTAGTCTCAGAACAAAAAAGAAAAAGATGTTTCAGAAAACTTTTCTATTTATTTAAATTTATAAGACTCCTACCTCATGGAACTCATATTGCTTATTTGCATGAAGTGTAAACCATGGACTTATATTAATAGCATATCGATATCAAGTACATTATATTGGCAAACAGAATTTATATCCATGTTAATGTTACTGAACACTAAAATATTTTTGTTTGTTTTTCTGAGACAGGGTCTCACTGTGTAGTTCAGGCTGGCCTCAAATTCACAGTGATCCATCTGCCTCAGCCTCTCAAACGATGGGACTGCAGGCCTGCACCACATCAGCTTAAATTTAATGTAAACACATGGTTCATGAACATTTGATTTACTTAAAATCTCCTCCAAGTAGGCATTCAGAAAGTTTATCATTTTATTCTCTCACTTTAGTAAATCTTACTGAATTTAGGTATGTCTAATTTTCTCTACTAGTAAGGTAGGTAAGGTTTTTTGTTTGTTTTGCATTAGCAGCAGGGTCAATGAAGGTTAAATGCTAGTAATAAAATCACTTTGTGTAGAAACAGTTTTAATAGATTCTACAAATGTATAGAAAAATCAACTCCATTGTAACTGTTTAATTAGTACTAAATAATATAACCTATTAATTTTCTATGCATTAAATTAGAATAATAAGAACTGAACAGGGGGAAAAAAGCATTAATGATAAATAAATCCCTGGAAACAAGAAATACACCAAAACTAAACTCAAAAAAAAACAACCTAATGCAGCTATTCAGAACTTAATCAAAAATAGCCAGGTGTGGTGGTACAAAAATAGCCTCCTGCAATCCCAGCACTTGGGAGGCTGAGGCAGGAGGATCACTGTTAGTTTGAGGCCAGCCTAAGCTACCTAGTAAGTTCAAGGCCAGTATAGAATACATAGTGAGACCCTGTCTCAAAAAACAAAGCAGAAAAGAAGATGAAGAAGAAAGAAGAAGAAGAAGGAGGAGGAGGAGGAGAAGGAGGAGGAGGAGGAGGAGGAGGAGGAGGAGGAGGAGGAGGAAAAGGAGGAGGAGGAGGAGGAGGAAAAGGAGGAGGAGGAGGAGTGAAAATATTTACTTCATCTGAAATATGAGGTAATACTCCAGTTTCTATTCACTCAAATCAAGAAAATGTTTCCGTTAAACATATTCTTTTAAATGAAAAGTTTATTTTGCCACCTTTGCCTTAAACTGTAAATCTTTACAGTTTTAAAGATATGTGTTGTTTTGAATGGAAGTTTCTCAAGTGATGCCCCAGTCAAGATAATTCAGATGTTTAAACATAAGAATCCAAAAATAAAGGTGGTTTTTGGAAAAATGCCTTAAGAATCCACTGAATTGAAAAATTTAAGTGCAAACCTCTTAGACTGCAAAGTTAATGCTAACAAACATTATAGACCCCTAGGCTATAATTTGACATTTTAGAGAAAAGTAGAAAATGCAAGACTTCAAACAAAAATTTAATAATCTCATGAAAACCAGTATAATTATTCAACTATATTGATAAACATTGAGTGGATTTAAATGCAAAAAATAATTTTTTCTCACTGAATGCGCAAGAAAATTTATTCTAAATCATTTCAAAAATGGAAATTTGTATCACTAGCATATTATATCCCTATAATTAATGAGTGTTTTAACAGTAAAAATATTTCTTACCCGATTTATCACAAAATCCTGTGGACGTTTCCAGGAATAAATTTTCAGAGATGGTGGCAATTCAATTTTTCCTTCAGGATCTTCAAAAAAATTCTATATAGAAAATGAATTGAGCTTTTTTTCTATGGTTTTATCAAAATAAAAACAATTCAATCCTAATTAAAATAAGTGCACAGATTTGATCAACAAATAAGCATTCATAAGGCAATTTGTATCTTTTTTTTTCTTTTGTATTTTTGGTACTGGGGATCCAACTCGGGTCCTTGCGCTTGCGCAGCAGGTGGCGAAACCACTGAGCTAAATCCCCGGCCCCGACAACTTGTATGTTTATCCTCAGAACTAGTTCATGGAGTACCTGGAGGACACTGAATTTAATAATTCTGCATATCATTTTGAGCACTGAGTAGGATTTGGATTGTAGAGGAAGCAAGCAGCCCAAACAAACATGAGCTGCTTTGGAATGTAAATTAGGTGTGGGGGGAACTATTTCAGATAAGTCTGTGGAAAGACTGAAAACATTTTGTTTTTACCTGACTAGAGAAGACTGAAAATTATTGCTGTTGGAATCATAAACAAGATTATGTATAAATGAAGCTTGAAACTCTGACCTGATTTTCATTTATTAATTTTTTAAATTAATGTTGTTCTTTTGAGATAATTATGGTATAGATCCACATGCAGTTGTAGGAAATACTAAAGAGTTCCTGGGTTCCCTTAACCCAGTGTCTCCGGTGGAAATACCCTGCACTCTTGTGTGCACGATAGCCGGACACTGACCTTGACACAGTCAGCAGCCAGGGCGGCCTCAGCCCTCAGCGCAGTGACCCCTCCTGTGCCTTTCCTAGCCAAGCTCACCAGCCCAGTCCCCACCCATACTCCCTCCCTAACATCTGTCACTACTCTATTCTCCACTGCTCATTCTGCTTTCCAGGAATACAATATAGAATCATACGGTCTGACGTCTTTTGGATTGCCTTTTTATTTTCTCTTTCCAAAGAGGAAGACTCAACACAATTCCCTAAAGATTCATCCAAATGGTTGCATGTATTTATAGTTTGCTTTTATTTATTGCTCAGTAATATTTCATGGTTTGCCTACTGAAGGATATCTAAACTGTTTCCAGGTTTAGGCTATTACCAATAAAACTTCTAAGAAGATTTATGTATATAGGTTATAGAGTTTTATGTGAACATAAGTTTTTATTTCTCTGGAATAAATGCCCAAGAATGCAATGAATTCATTAATTTTTGAACTTTATTATAAATCAATTATTGAACTCTGGAAAAGGAATGATATTCAAATATCTACTCTCAAATGGTAGCAATCTAGTTAGTTAAAGACTCTTCAGGTCATTACTATGGTTACTATGTTAGAGTTCTCAGAGCTCAGAAAGTCCTGGGAAGAAAAGATCCTTATAAGAAATAACATGAGGGCTGGGGATTCAGCCCAGTGGTTCCGCTGCCTGCCTCGCAAGCATAAGGTCCTGAGTTTGATCCCCGGTACCAAAAAAAGAAAGAAAAGAAAAGAAATAACATGAAGCATGCTAGGAGTATGAATAAAATGCTTGAGGAATGTAAATTATCTATGAGGAAAAGGGAACTAAATTTTACCTGCGTTAATAGAAACAGGAAGAAAAAAACACTGTATTGTGGTCTTCACAGCAATCATATTTTCACCCTAAATTTTGTGTGGCCCAAGAAATGGGTTATATTTGAAGGCAGTGACCAGTCTTTAAACATTTTAAGTGTATATGTTTATCTGGAACGCATTTAAGACACTGGAATCTGAATGAAGACAGATGCAGTTAAGCATCCAGTCAAAATGCCCAAAGAATGAGTCTGAAAAACTGAAGTTTCCCAGAAGCTACTGCAGACTTCTGCAACTCCTTCACATTGTTTTCTTTCTCACAAATGTTAATTTAGTTATTTTGATGTTTCCTATCTGACAAATATGAAATTACCTGTGTCACAGTTTCTATTATTTGATGTTTCCCCGTGGTTCTCACTCGCTTGATTCTTTTCTTTGGGCTTAGTAATTTTGGATTGAATGATATACACTGGATACAAAAATAAAAAGAGGCTCTAGACAACGGTGTCTTCCTCCAGATGAATTTGTTTCTTTTTGGTAAGGAAAGTTTAAGATTTGCTTGACCCTATGAACACTCTTGGTTTTGGGTACAACTAGAGAAACTCTGGTTTGCCCATACTTCATATCATGTGTTACACCTATTCCTAGAGACTATCTAAAAGGCTGAGGTGTTTATCGGGGTCCTTTAACCTTGATGTACCCTAACTTCCAGTCTCTCTCCACACCACCGTGAAACTTTTTCTTAGTTACCAGGCCTCTAAAGCTGTTACTTCTTACTCATTTGCACAACTTGCCTTTCATACACATGGCTTAAGAGTTGAGCAAATATCTTTAAATTTTTTTTAATTGATTAAGTCTATCGGTACATTTTAAATATACATAACGATCACATTCTTCATAAGGGATTTGTTCAGATCCTTTGTCAGCAGTTACCCCTTCCTTGGATTTTGGTTCAAGTTCTAATTATTTTGGCAGTCCAGACAATACCCTCTGTCCCTCCAGCCTGGAGGAACTGACACAGGCTCAGGCACACTACTTTTTTCTTGGTTTCTATTCTTCATGTCTTGAAGGTTCTCAAGGCAGGGGAAAGGTGAAAAGCCTTGTTGAGATTCTCTTTTCTCCAAGGTTTAAGCATATCACATTAAGAAGTCAATGGTGGGGCCGGGAATTTAGTTCAGTGGTTTTGCTGCCTGCTGCGCAAGCACAAGGATCCAAGTTTGATCTCCGGCACCAAAAAAAAAAAAAAAGAAGTCAATGGTCACCTTTTTGTCATTTCACTTTAGGGGAATTCCTTGTATCTGCCTTAAAGGACTTCATCATATTCTTTCAAATTTAGTTCACCCACTACATCCTTTAGTTGCCATAACTTAGCTGGAGAAGTGAGGACTGACATTGGACTTTGAACAAAGGGTTAGCTCATCAGTGGCTGGTTTCTTGATGACTAGCTTCACATCTAGGGAAAGGGTCATTTGCAAAATTCCAAGGATACTTGCTAGAGTTTGATGGTTAGGGCAACTGATCCTGGTAAAACACAGATTTTGCAATTTAGAACCAATAGCTACTGTGCCATCATACAATAAGAGATGCAGTCTCAAAGCATGGACTCTTTCCACCACTCCAGGGTGGCTTTGTGAGCCCATGGATGCTGTCTTGGGACAGAACTATGGTTGGGCAGCAAGGTTCTATTCCAGATTTTACCACTTTGCACTGTAATTTGAGCTGGTGCTCTCTTACCCTTGAAAGCAGAAGTGGTAAAATGAAATGTTGACTAAGATTCTCAAGTGTCCCACTCCATTGGATTGGCCACGTTCACAGTAAGAGTTGGCCTAATGCCTCTTTAACCATGCAGTTTTATAAGACTCCTTAAAGTAAGCACCATAGTATGTACTTTGGGGTCTGACGTTTGGCCAGTCTGATTTGTATATGCCACCCCAAAATGAAATGGACTTCAGTTGACCAGCACACTTGCTACTGTTCCAGCCTGCTTTTCCCCCAATAAACGCTCTTGCAATAGACTTCTGCTTCCCTTAATCACATTGATAATTTGATACCCAACCTTCCAGATATCAGTAAAATTATTTCACAGTCATCTGATAAGGATACTCCTAGCTCCCTATATCAAAGTTTTCAAGCACTTCTTGCCCTTCCCCTCTCTGTTGAATCTCCACACTTTGAGTGACTTATCTTTAGGTCTTTTCCAAAGCTCAGCTGCTCAACTGAGGATTTGCATAATCTATCCTCATGACGCAACTTCTGAAAGCTACACAGAGAAAGAGTAAGACATATACACATACACACAATTCCCATAAGTTCAGAATTGCTGATAAAAATATATAAAATATATAAAATATGCCCATTTTCATTTTCAGAGGGTTCAAAAGCTCTAGCATCTAATAGTTTACACTTATTCTAGGCCTGGTGCAAAGAATGTATTCCATTATACATCATTAATTTTGACATTGTTCTTCAAGGGCTAACAGAGTCAGCAGTTATTTTATTAAATTTTTTTTTTTTTTTGGTACGGGGGATCAAACTCGGGTTCTTGCTCTTGCGCAGCAGGCAGCAAAACTACTGAGCTAAATCCCCAGCCCAATTTTATTAAAATTTTTGAGAAAGAAAATCACTGACATAAGTCTTGCCACTTATGATTCTATATTTTGTGCAAAAATGTAAATGCTAATATTCACAATTTTAGAATGCTATATGTAAAATAAAGACAGCACAGTTCAATCTAGTCATTCTGGCAACTTATGCTTTGAAAATTTTATTGTGTTTGATAGATAGATATTTTTAAATGAGTTGCAGCACCAAATAAATGAGTCATGTTTTAGATGCAATTTGGACATGTGGTCACAACAAAGGAGTCGCTAGAAATGGAGTAAAAATGTTTACAGTCAAAACAGCCTAAAACCCTAATTGGTAAATGGAGGAACTCTCAGGAACACATCATGTTTACATGACCAAAAGTAAACAAGGAACAACTCAAATCTTTATCCATGTACCCTGAGGGGATTTGAGGGACCGAGTTAAAGAGATCACAACATAGGATCTCTTTAAAGCCACTTTTCCCATAATCTCCTGGTAACAGTCACAAATGCATTATAGACATTTTTTGAGCCACTCTAATTGCCTGGTTATCAATTCTGTCCAAAATCTATTGCCTAACCTGACTTATCTCTCAATTTCCCTTTAGTTTACTAGGATTCTTTAATCATAGTTCTTTCCTCCCATTTGTCAAATGTAATTTACCAGAGCTCAGAACTAAGGCTTGGAAAGACAAGGTCACCACCTTGTCTTGCCAGAGAAAGGCCGGGCAGAAAACCGAAATTTCCCTTTGGAATGGTGACTGGAGGAGAAAGGAATGAGAACACTCTCACTTTAACAAATCTTACTGGTTTACAAAATCAAAAACCAAACTGAGGTCCAGTCACAGTCAAGTCTACTTACAAATATAGGGCTTTTCCCTGCTTTGTCCTTCTCTTTCCCTCCTTTGCCTGCATCCCACTTTTCTGCATTTATGTCAGATTCACTCCATTCTGGCCAGATTTGGAATTTCCCCTTCTTTTGCTCAATAGAACTGGATTGTAAATGACTGCCAAAAGGGCGTGGACTGGGGAGAGAGGGAGAGACAGACAGACAGAGGAGGGTGGGGGGGACAAGAGAGGCATTTAATTAAAATCTCTGGAATAAAATATTGGATTAATTGCACAAAATAAGTTTAATTATCTCATCAGAAGGGTATGTTAAATACATTTGTCAATCAGCTCCCACATGTTAAGTTTCTAAAGACTGAAATGATCTCAAAGAAATTATTTCATTGGTACATTTGAACATCAGCTCCTACTTACTAATTCAGGATGGTCAAAAACAAGCAAAAAGAGTATTTTGTATTATCATGAGCACATAAGAATGTTTAAACATAACTCACATTTAAAGCAAAATTCTTTACATTTATAATACTAACAGCATTTGGAATGTCAATACCAAAATGATTTGCATTTCTTCAAGTATAACAGTACCATGGAAGCATTACTTTTTTTTTTCCTGATACTGGGAATCTAACTCAGGACTTTTCACTTACCAGGCAGGCGGGGCACCACTGAGCTAAATCCCTGGCACTGAAGCATTACTTTTTTAAAAACTGCAAATTGTTTAAATAAAAAAAAGTGCCTACCCCACGTAGACATCACATAGTTAACATCTACTTATTCTCTCAGACTAATACGTATGATATACATTTTTTCTTTAAAAATGAAATCATTTTGCATATTCTTTTTTATACACTGATTTTTTTCCCACTTATCAGCATAGTATTATATATTTCCCATGGCTAGAAATGATTGTCCATGTATCATTTTTAAAATTATATAATATTTCATAATATATTATTTCATTTAACCAAGCTTCTATATTTGGAAATTTAGGGAATTGACTTTTTAAATTTTTTCACCCAGCCTTTTGCACTGAACTACATTGAACCCCTGTTTTCAATTATTTTTTATTTTGAGACAGGGTCTTGCCAAGTCCCTAAATTTCTCAGGCTGGGCTTAAATGTTCAATCCTCCTGCCCCAGCCACCCAGAATACTAGGATTACAGGTGTGTGCCACATCTGGCTAATTTTTTCACTGTTACAAGCAACATTATAATGACTGTCCTTGTTACTAAATCTCTCCATACATTCTTAATACTTTTGCTAGTATAAAACTTACTAGTGTGTTGTGGTACTACAATATATGCATAGTTAAAGTTTGTCATATATTTTGACCAATTTTCTACAGAATAAGTGGTCCTATTTTCTACTCTCACTAGTTTCCTTATCTTTAAAACCTGAGTATTATTTTTGTTTACATTTATGATATTTAAATCTAAAGTAGCAACCCTGTTTAACTTCTCAAGACTTTAATAAACTACTTGTGACTCTAGAATTCTGCTCCAGACCATTGGATAAGCAGTGGGGGAAAAAAAACCCTAAAATTCCTACTGTTACAGAGTTTATATTGTATTGGTTCTGTACACAAAGCAAACACATAAACTAAAACAAATAGTATATTTAAAGCAAAAATTCTAAGGGGAAATACAAAACAAGAGGCAGAAACTGAAGAGTTAAGGTATGCAATTTTTGAAACCGTGGTAAATCTCTGTAATAAGGCAGCATTTAAATAATTGCAATGCAGACGCAAGCTATGTGGATTTCCATGGGAAGAACATTCCAGATCCAGGAAACAGCAAGTATATAAACATCAAAGTACTCCAGATGAATAAGCATGCCAGCTTATCTTAATAACATCAAGGCCAGACCACCCCCACCAGCACGGATGAGGTGACCACTCCCAGCACACAAGAGGAGGCTTCCAGACCACCATACCACTCCTGTCAGCAGAGAAGAAGTGAGCCGCTCCCAACACACAAGAGGAAGTTTCTGAGTTGCCATACCATCCCTGCCAGCAGAGAGGAGGTGAGCCACTCCCAGCTCACAAAAGGAGGGTTCCAGGCTGCCATACCAACCCTGCCAGCGCAGACAAGGTGAGCCATGTGGGCAGCAGCAGCATCCACCACCCCCCCGCTTCACTGAAATGAGAAAACACAAAAACAAGTTTCAAAACCAGACTTCCAGATCACCTACAACAACCCCAAACAGAAATGAGATGGAACACTCTAATAATCAGCCACCTGGACTCCCTGAACTGGCAACAAAAGAGGATCTGGAAAAAATGAAATCAGAAATAATTTCTCAGATAACAGCAGAGATTGTGCTCATAGTGCAAGACATGATTAATAAATCTAGAGAGGAGCTGAGGAACATGATGGAATCCCAACATAGGAAATAAATGCAATCCATAAAACAGATACAAACAGATTTTCAGGAGATTAAGAACTCCACTGAAAGTCTACGCAGCAGAATGAGCCAATGTGAGGACAGAATTTCAGATATAGAAGATAAGATTGCAATTAGTGACCAGGAAAAGAAAAATTGCTTCAAAATTGTAAGGGAACACGAGAAATCAACCCAGTAGCTGCTAGACGATGCAAAGAAGAATAACATAAGACTGACTGGAGTCAACAAAGAAAGAAGAGAGAGTGCAGACAACATAAAAAGAATGTTCACAGAAGTAATAGCAGAAAACTTCCCAAGCAGGGGAAAAGAACTTGACATAAAGATAAGTGAGGCATATAGGACCCAACTAGCCATGATCAAAAAAAAATCTAAACATAGGCATATAATTGTTAAGATTCCAGAAACCCAACAGAAGAACAAAGTTCTACAAGTAGTTAGAGAAAAGAAACAAATCACATACAAAGGAAAGCCCATCAGAATCACAGCAGACTTCTCAATGCAAACCCTCAAGGCAAGAAGAGCTTGGAGTGATGTATTTCAAGCCCTAAAGGAAAACAGCCTCCAACCCAGATTGATGTACCCTGCAAAACTATCTTTCAAAATTGATGGAGAAATAAGATACTTTCATGACAAAGAGCACCTTAGGAACTTCATGAATACCAAACCAGGGCTCCAAAAATTTTTAGAAAATATCCTAGGAAAAGACAATGAGGATCACAATCCCAGGAAGCCCAGCAGAATGAATCCATAGAGGGCAACAAGAAATTAAATGCAAAGGGGGAGAATCCAACAAACAGAAAAAGTCATGACAATGATAAGTCAATAGGTATCAGTTATAACCATCAATGTTAACGGTCTCAAATCACTAATCAAAAGAAATAGACTGGCAGCATGTGTCAAGAAGCACGGTCCAACAATATGCTGCATACGAGAAACACATTTAATTAAAAAAGAAATTCATAGTCTGAAAATTAAAGGGTGGAAAACAACACTCCATGTGACAGGAACCCCTGCCTCTCCCCCCCAAAAAAGCAGGAATAGCTATCCTCTTTGCAGATCAAGTGGATTTCAAATGAAAATGTGAAACACTCTGGTCCCAAGAATTTCAGTTAAGGGATATTCAACTTGTATGTACAAATCTATTGTGAACATGTGTTTTCATTCTTCTCAAGTAAAAACTTAAGAACAGGACTGTTGGTTCTTAACAGTAATACAGGGAATTTCTATATTGTTTCCCAAAACGGTTTTATCATTTTACATTCACATTAGCAGTATTAGAAAGTTCTAACTGGTTCACACCTAAGCTGACATTTGTTCTTTTAAAACTTTTAACTTCATCTCCCTAATGAGTGTATAACTCAATCTTGTTATTGTACTGATTAGTATTTTTCTGATTCTAGTGTTCCACACCTTTCTTTGTGCTGTACTGGCTATTTATCATCTTCTTGTGTCTACTTTTTAATTGAGTTTTCTATTAATGAGCTGTAAGAGTTCTTTATATATTCTGGTCATAGGTTATATGCCTTATAAATATGGCCTGCTTAAGGACTACTTTTCATTTTCTTAACAATGTCATTTAAAGTTCTAAATTTTGATGGAATCTCATTTATCAATTTTTTTCTTTTATACATCATGTTTTTTATATCCTAGGAAATTCTTGCCTACCCTAAATTCATAAACATTTTCCCTTATAATTTCTTCTTAAAATTTTATGGTTTTTGTCTTTCATATCTAGGTTCATAGATCCTTTCAAGTTATCTTTATGTATGGAAATAAAAGGTTGAGGTTAATTTTTTACATATGGATACCAGGTGTTCTAGTGCCATTTGCTGAAAACACTATCTTTTCCTCTGCTCTTGAATTGACTTTATGTTCTATAAAATTTTAATGTTAAATAATCTTTCAAAACTCAGTGGACCATATATGTGTAGTTCTATTTCTAGATTCTCTGTTTTATTCCAATGATCTGTATGTCTTTCCTTAAACCAACACTGCCTTGATTACTATAGCTTTAGAGGAAGTGTTAAAATTAGGTACTAAATGTCTTCCAACACTGTTTTGTGTTTTTTTTTACTTTACTTTTCTTTTTACTTTTCTTTTTTTTTTTCTAGGTCCTTTGTACTCCTACATAACTTTTAAATTTCAATATCCAATTCTTCATTTATAGCAAGTATACATAGACCTGAATTTTTATATATACCTTGTGTTTTCTAATCCTGCTAAATTCAAATACAAGTTCTAGGGGCTCCTAGAGATTTCTTAGTATTTTCTCTGTAGAGGATCATTTCATCTACATATAAAGATTTTACTTCTACCTTGCCAATCCTATCCTAATTGGTTCATTTTATTGCCAGACTATTTTGATTTACGTCTATGTTTCAAAGTTTAATGGACAGATGAAGAGTAGGCATATCTGCCCTTGTTCTCCACCTTAGGGAGAAAGCATTGTATCTTCTCTATTCATATAAGGTGTTTTTGCTGGAAGTATGGAGTACATGTCTTTGATCTGTTGAGAAGGTTCTGTTCTACTTTTAGTCCCCTGATAGCTTTTACCATGAACAACTGTAGAATTTAGTCCAATACTTTTTCTCCAACTAGTAACAGGATCATATGGCTTTTTCCTTTCCTCTGTTTAAATGATGACTTTTGGGGATGGATCTTCCAATGTTGAACCAACACTGTCATCTCTATAATTAAACCACTTTCTACGTACTGTCAGATCTCACTTCTAATAGTTTATTAAAGAAATTTCTATCTCTGTTCATACATTTTTCTTCTATTATCTTTATCCAGTTTTAGTATTAGCACAATGTTGATTTCCTAAAATGAGAGGAGAAATGTTCCTTCATTCTTCTGCTTTAAATGTTTAATATAATTTATCAGTTCAAATGTATATGAGCCTGTTGTTGTCATATAGGTAGGTTTTCAAGCTAGGAATATACTTTCTTTAATGGGTGCTATTAAAATTTTATATTTCCTCCAGAGTTAGTTTTATTAATTTGTCTTCCAAGGTACTTCTTAGAAGTTGTCAAATTTATTTCAAAAGGGATTTTTGTACTATGCTTTCTATATCCTTTTAAATTCTGTAAAATATGTAGTAATGTCTCCTAGAACTTGATATTGTAATTTTTAAAATGTATAATTGATATTGTGTAATAGGAAGAAAAGGTCTAAAGGAGTAGGGGAAGTAGGAGGGGTAGGGGAAGGGAAAAGAAAAAATATGAGAAAAGGAAAAATGGAAACAAAGTCTTTGCAAATAGGGAAGGGTGGAGGGGGTGAAGGAAGGGCAGGGGAAGGGGAAAAAAATAAGAACCAAGATACATCATGTAAAGGTACAAGATCCCAATGTAACTGTATTTTATACCTAAAATGTACCAATAAACTTAATGGGAAAAAAAGATAACATGGAGGTCAGCGTGGCCGAAGCTGGGCAAATGGAAGAGGTGAAGGGAGACGATTTCAGCGAGAAGAGGAAACATAAAGACTGGAAATGTGATCAAGCCAAGGGAAGGACACAGGTCTTCCATATGAATGAGACAGGAAGCCAAAGGAGGGCTTGAGCAGGGATACAACATGACTAAAATATGATAACTATTTTTGCTGCTGTGTTGAAAGAAGACCAAAAGATACGTAGAAAACTGTTTAGAAAGGAGCCACAAATGAAGGAATATGGGAACAGAAGAATGGATTTTAAAATGTGGTTTTTATACACAATGGAGTACTACTCTGCCATTAAGAAAGATAAACTTATTTCATTTGTAGGAAAATGGATGCACCTTGAGACCATAATATTAAGTGAAATAAATCAGACACACAAATTTAAGTATCACATGGTTTCTCTTAACAGAGAAACACAAAATACAAAAGAAGTGCAAAATAAAAGAGAATAGGAAATAGTGAAATAGTTCTTTTGCAAAAGAAAAAAGAACTATGAGACACAGGAAAGGGCAGGAAGGGGAGAAAAAGGACATTTAAAAAAAAGAATTAAGATATGTTATGTTGATGTACCGATCCCCAATGAGGAATGTGATTACAATTACTACAAAAATGTAGTAAGAAAAAAAATAGATAATAAAAAGGAAACTAAAAAAATGAAGGACTATGGGAAGGTGCTAGAAACTGGAAGAGTCAGGGGAGTAGATCATCTTCCGGAGTCTCCAGAAAGGAATGCAGCCCTGTTGAAACCTTGGTATTAGCTCAGAGAGATTCATTTTGGACCTCTGACCTTCAGAACTCTGCAACAATAAATCTGTGTGAACTAAGATGCTAAACTGGTAGTATTTTATTATTAGCAATAGGAAGCTAATACAGTGTCAGGGAGGTAAAGCCATAGAATGTGATGCCTGGGAAACAAAGGGAAGCCATTTTTTAATTTTCAAAAATGATAAACTATGCAATAGACCCAAATGCTGCTGATAGATCAAGGCAGATGAAATAAAAACAACTGACACACAATTCAGAGGCCAGAACATTGAAGTGGCTCTGAGGGGTCACCTCCTGGGGGTGTGCGTGGAGGAAGGGCTTTTCTGAACCTGTGTGTACACTGCTCACTTCTGTGCATCTTCTCCTGTTGCTGTTTTAGTTAACACCTGACAACTCTC
Source organism: Heterocephalus glaber (assembly GCF_053883595.1). Classification (NCBI taxonomy): domain Eukaryota; kingdom Metazoa; phylum Chordata; class Mammalia; order Rodentia; family Bathyergidae; genus Heterocephalus; species Heterocephalus glaber. The sequence continues at coordinate 9,302,699 of NW_028258368.1, forward strand.
AGGAAGCACTTAATGTGTCTCCACGGGTAGGATTTGTAAGTCCCACTAGGCCGGATGATGAATTTTTTGATGATTCCCTCTCTATTCAGCCCCTGAAAGAGTGCCTGGACAAAGTAGGAAATGTATCTGCTATGTACATGAAATAAAAGAATGTCTTTATTGTAATTATTTTTAACTAGAATTGCTGTAAACCTTAATGTGTGGGTAGAGACTGACCAAATAATCTCCAATCTTCTATTTCCTTTCCGGGTTGGCTGATGATGTCCAGTGGTGGCTTGAAGGACAGAATGTGGCTAGATCTGTGCTTTCCTCCTTCAGGCTTACATGACATTCTCTGACACAATCCTCCCTCCCTGTTTGATGCAAGGTGGAACCCTAGGAGGACACTGTGCAAAATGGTTGTATAACACCACATGCAAGGAGCTGGTGCCTTGGCACAGGCAAGGCCACCACTGTACACTCAGTCTCTGGCGTCCGTGTTTAATACTGCTTCTTGTGTTGGTTGGGGGCTGTCTGGTATTGCAGCTAGCATTGCTCCCTAGCCTTGACTAATAGGAAAAGTAGTAACTCTGGTCTTAGGATCTGGACCCCCTCTTCTAAATCTTTAGTCATGAAAGCACACACATGCTATATTTCAAATCGGTTTTCTATGAAAATTTTCAACGCTTGATTTTCTTCTTTGTTGTGACTTCAGCCTATCTTTTGCATATCTGTTTTATTATGAGTTCATCCCTTTCAGGTTTGCATCTCCTTCCATCCCTTCCCCCGAGGCAATCCTGTGTTGAAAGAACAGTCCTCATAATACAGACTTGAGCGAGCCATCCCGGAAGCTCTCCTCTCGCCTCCACCACCCTCCTCCTTTCTCTCCCTCCCTAATCTCCCTCTCTTCTCTCTCTTCTTTTGTCCCTTCGGGCTCTTACTTCTTCTGCTCCCCTCGCCTTGGCCCTCCTCCTCCCCTCCCCCTTAACCCTCCTCCTCCCTCTCCTCCCTTCCTCATCCCCTCCTCCACCCCAGTGGCGCCCAGACGGAAGGTCCCTGACTCTGCGGAACAGGCTGTGACAGACGCCTCTTCTGGCTCCCACTTTTGCACGACGGGTGGCAAAAAAGGGCAAGAAGGGGTGGGATGTCCCAGTGGGAGCCACAAGGCCAGGAACCTGCCAAGCACTGAGTGTCGGGCCTCTGGGAAAGGCAAGAGGAGAACTAGGGCAAGAACCTTTGGGTTTGGGCCCGGAAGCTGGAGCGGGCCCCCCAGGCTGGGGCGGACCCTGGAGGTAACGAGGGCGACGGTGCCTTACTCGTCAGGTCTGTCATATCCGTGCTCTGAGTTCTTCCGCGGCACCTGCTTCTTTTCCGAGTGCTTGGAGGTCATGGGGGCTCGGACCCCAGCGTGACAGAGCTGAGCACGAGGCCCGGGCGGTTGGGCGACCAGCGCAGTGCGCCTGCTGTTGCCAGGAGACCGGGCCGCGGCGAGTGCAGATGCCCACTAGGGGGCGCAACCCGGAGGAAAGGAGGCTCTGCCCGTCTGGCCCTGGTCTTCCGAACCTGGGACATCAACAGGCTGTTTTCTCATGGGCGTTCAACTGCTTGATCCTGGAAATGCAAAAATGTCCAGCTCCCAACCAGGTAAAATTCACAGTGATGGTTATCAAATAAATATTACCAGGCATAAAAACGAGCAGGGAAGCACATTCCATTAAAAGAAGAAGAAGGAGAAAGAAGAGGAAGAAAAAATTTAAAATATCTGGAAGAATATGAATGATGGAATTAGCAGACAGAACATTAAAAGTTATTAAAACCAAACTGCATATGTTTGAGAAGGTTAGAAGAAAGAATGAATATGCTAAGCTCATTTTAGTTACATCTGGAAATGCAAAGTACAAGGTTTGTATTGAAAAACACTGAAAGGGACTGACGGGTATCAGACACTGCAGAAAAACAGATTAGTCAATTTGAAGACACTGTTGCAGGAACTACCTACAATGAAACACAGAGGGGAAAGTCCTTGAAAAGAGGAATCACGCAGCAGTGTAGTGAAACAACGTCAACTTGTCTAACAGACGGACAGGGCCGGGGGGCAGAACAATGAATATGGAAAAAATTATCTGGAAAGCTTACCAAATTTTATAAAAATTATGAACCCAATTGATCCAAGAAATTCAAGTGAGCACAAGGATTTGGTCCTGAGAATCTCACAAAACAGAATTACTATTTGCTGACATGAGAAAGAAGGAAAGCCTAAGGTTTTGGCTGAAAATGAGGATTTGAATGTGCCAGTTTGAGAAATAAGGATTTGGCTGAAAATTTAGGTTTAAATGTGCCAGTTTGAGATAAGAAACCTACTAGAAAACTAAGAATTGAGTTTCTACCTCCCTCTCGTGGAGGAGCATCAAGCTGGACATTTGAGTCTAGAGTTCAAGCAATAACTCTGGGTTAAAGATAGAAATGTGGACACTAGCATCATACAGTAAACTCCCTAAAAAAATCACTCTCACCCCATAAAAATATTTTTAACATTACAAAAACATGGGAAGCAACTGAAAACAGAAAATTATTGAGTATTTATGCTTATCTTCCTCATACAAGTCACACTTTTTGTTTTAAAAATGAATCCGTGCTACTTAGAGGGAATTCTCACTTTAGAACATTGTCTTTTTTTGCTTTACATGATTACTGTAACTTATTGAAAACATTGTTCCAGTGTCCTCCCTCTGCATAGAGCAATTGTTGACATCAATGAAACTGCTACAAATGAGGGAGATCACACTAGCGATCCTTGGGTTTAGATTCACCATCTCATTTAAGCTAGAACTGCATTACAAAGTTAGGTGGGGTAGGGAAGGTCCAAGCACCCTGAAATTCAAAGGTGGAGTGACTTGCTCAAAGTCACACAACTAAGATATTTATCAATTACTTGTTTCATAAAATAAATATTTACTGAGTACTATGTGCTGGGTAATGTTCTGAAGATTAGAGACAAAGCAGTCAACAATGAAGACCATCACATGGAATTCACAATCATTTTGGGGGAACTAGAAAACAAACAAAAACAGGCAAACATACAATGAACAGATAATAATTTTCATGAAGCAAAATGAATCAGAGTAAAAGCAGGATGCTAAGCCATTATAGAAATTGAAACACTTTTTAGAATAAAAGGAATTGAAAACTAGGTTGGATGACAGGTCAGCAAACATTCTGGGACATCCAGGATGCACTGAAATGTGAGTTCATCAGTACTTAGTTACTTTTCTCGTTGTGAGACAAAATATGCGACACCCAAAGTTAAAGGTGGAAAGGTTTATTTAGTTCACAGTTTGTACAGGTTATATGTGATGTTCAGTATATTATATCAAAAGAACTGGGTATCTATGAAAAAACAGTAACAACCAACATTTCACTTCAGATGCTAAGTTAACTCAAAATGGATTATAGATGTAAAAGTCCAATCTTAAAAAGCCCTTACAATTCTCCTACATTGTTGGTGGGAATGTAAACTAGTACAATCATTATAGAAATAAGTATAGAGATTTCTCAAAGAACTAAAATTAGAAATTCCATATGACCCAACTATCCCCCTTCTAGGCCTCTTTCCCAAAGAGCTTAATGCATTACATTACATCGATATATCCATACCAATGTTTAGCACCACAATTCATGATAGCAAAATACTAGAAGCAGCCTGTATACCCAACAACAGATGATTAGATTTTTTAAAAAGGTGGTATCTATACATGATGGAATATTACTAGGCTATGAAGAAGAATAACTTTGAAACATTTGTAGGAAGATGGATGCACCTGAAAAATATAATGTTGAGTGAAATAAACCAGTCACACAAGCTTAAATACCACATGGTATCTCTCACTTGAGTAAGGCAAAGTACAAAGAAAGACAATAGTAAAGGATAGATATAAGGAGACAAGGGGATGGATCTCTTGCAAATGGGAGGGGCTCCAAGAGATCAAAGTTGAGGGGTGAGGGGGAGGGAAAAAAGAAATAAGTAGAATAAATATATGCCATGTACAGGAACCTAATAATCTCAAGGAATATAAACATTATATACCATAAACAGGACCTAAGATTAATAATATCAACAAGAATGAAAAATGGGGTAAGGGGAATTAGAGGAGAAGAGAGGGAAGAGGAAGGAAGGGGAAAAAGATTTAAAAAAAGAAATATTAGATTATGTACATGTTCCCACTTCCCAAGATGACTGTAAACAGCATGTACTGCAACCATGTGCTAAAAAGGAAAAAAAAAGCCCTTAGAAGAAAATAATAGAAGCATGTCTTCATAATTTTGAGGTACTCAAAGGTTTCTTAGAATACAAAAATTGAACTTCACTAAAATTAAAAACTTTTCAAAAATAGCCATTATTAAAAAATGACAGAGCCAGGGATTTAGCTCCATGGCTTCGCTGCCTGCTGTGCAAGTGCAAGGACCTGAGTTCAATCCCCAGTACAAAAAAAAAAAAAAGACAAAACAGGCTTCAGTTAGATAAAATTATTGCAATATGCTTATACAATAAAAGTTTTTTAAGTATAGTATATATATAATGAGTTTCTATTCAATAACAAAAAGACAACAACCTATTGAAAATTTGTAGAAAACTTAGACAAAATAAGATACATGAATGGCCCATAAGCACAGCCATTGGAATAGCATAAGCTAGAGCCAATGAGATATACTGTAAATCTGTAATGCTGAAATGAAAAAATAAAACTAACTCTAATAAGCTGACTTACTGAATGTCACCCTGATTAGACCTACAGCTACACTTCCTGGAATCTTTCTGTGTTAAGTTTGGCCAGAAGAGGAATGTATAAGATTAATAGTGTGTAAGGGAAGCAGTGGCCATTGCTATCAAAAATGTGTCAGTATAACACAAAGCATCAGAGAGGTGCCAATATATCATCCCCACACCCCCACCCCCAAATTCCTATGAAGTCCTAGCCCTTTCAGTGACAGTATTTGGAGTTAGGGCTCTGGAGGCAACTAAAAGTAGATGACCTCCTGGGGTGGGGCCTTCATGATGAGATTAGTGCCCTTTAGGAAAGGAGACACCAGACAGCTTTACAGCTCCCTCCCACTCCTCCCCCCATGTGAGGACAAAGCAAGAAGACAACCATCCAGATGTTCCTCATCACACTCTCTGCTACAAACCATTATTAAAATTGATCTGGTTTCTCTCTCTCTTTTTTTTTAACTTCTAAACATTCTTCGTATTTGAGATTTTACCCATTGTGGCAGTAAGAGAGGGGCATCAGTGGAGTCCAGATTCCTCATTTGACAGAGAAACAGATGGGGTCACAGAAGCTAAGGAACAACCTACCTGAAAAATGAGCTGGCAGAAGATGTCCCGGAAGGCTCCCCATGACACAGCTTGCTGAGCCCAGTTCCCCTGGGGACTCTGGGCTTTGCAGGTCAGAAACAGGCCAGACAGACAGCTGCTTCTCAGGGTGTGGTGCAGACCCTGCCGTTTCCTGATGCATTTGATGGCCAGTCTGACAGGGGATTACTGCTGACGGGCCACTCTGCTGACAGTAGATAGCACAGGTGAGCCTCTGCCAGAAGGAAATGCTCCTGAGCTTGGAAGAGCACACAGCCATCAGTGCTGAGAGGGTTTTGAGGCAACCTATGAAACACGTTCCCATAAGTTGATTTTCGGTGTGGCTGTAGTCCCTCTCAGCAGGTGTGGGCTGGTGTACTGCAGAGCCACTGACTGAGCAGCTTAAACAACGGGCATTTGTTCCTCACAGTTCTTGAAGGTTGCAAGCCCAAGAGCAAGGTGTCGACGGATTCCGGGTCTGATGAGTCCAATTCCTCTTCACAGACAGCAGCTTCTCACAGCATCCTCACATGGTGGTGGGGACAGAAGCAGCTGTCTGGGCCTTTTTCATGAGGCCACTGATCACTGTTCCCAAGGGCTCTGGCCCCCTGACCTACTCACCTCTCACTCGAAATGCTGCTCCTCTAGGTGGAGGATTTTAGCATGTGCACTTCAGGGGGACACGGACAGTCAGACACACATTTAGGACACAGTTGTGAGCTAATTCGCAGATAGCTCTTAAATCTCATGCAATTAAACCTGGAAACTGATGTTACAGCAATGTTATTATTGAGATGAGAGAAAATATCCGTAGCAAAATGATACTTATTCTGCAGTTTAGGAAAAGAAGCTAGTGCATGGAAAGGGATGTAAGAGGCCAGGCATTCACAAGGTTTCGAAGGTTTAGAGAATCTCTGCATTTACCCTTTGGAGCTATTTCTTTTCAGAAAAGTTATCCTTTGCCTTGGTCCAGATAGTCCCATAGGAGAAGGAAGGGTGTGGGCACATAGGAGAGTGCTACTCCCAGTGAAAAGGACTCAGCTGTGAACTCTACATAGGAGGGAACCAGACTCTCAACAGGTAACATCAACCCAAAGAATTTTGAAGAAGCACACAGAGTGGCTCTGCATGCCGCCACCAGAGGGCGCCAAGACCCACCCAGTTTGGTTGCCATCGGCAACTGCAAAATTAATCTTTAGGATAACAAAGAATTCACCATCCACTTCTTCACAGCTCAATACAATACACTACAATTTGTATTAAAATTCCATAATTCCACAAATCAGTGCTTATTTTTTTAAAACAGACTTGTATAACCTTAAATTGAGATACACCTTACCTCATGCTTTTGTGGGGGTTTTTTAATCATTTGAAAACTTTCATTTTTCTTCACTTTCTAACATTCTCAATCAGCTTTCATTTCAATGTATACATCACTCTATTCAACATCTACCACAAAACATTTTAGCTCAGGCACTGTTGTGTGTTGCCTGTTGTACATCTCGTGAGTGGTGTCTGGGTCCCGGGAGCCCCACACATTTACTTGCTAGGGTTGGAGACGGTGATCCTGGTATCACCCCATCCCTCTGGAGGCTTCTGCCTTGGCCAAGAGTGCTTTTTGGAGGATGACCGGCTCACTCCTGCCACCATCAGTGCTAATGGAGAACAGGATGCGAATGAACTTCAGTAATGAGCGAGCTACTCAGCAGGACAGCAGAGCCCCGAATCCAGCCAGGCAGGGAAGCGAGAAGCATGCATCTCATGGAAGAGCCAGGCCCAGCTCTCCATGGGCATGTGGTTATTCCAGGATCACCACCAGACAAGAAATGAAGGACAGTAGGTCAGGGAATGCAGCCAGTGTGGGGGCAAATGGACCTCAGTTTACCCTAATGGCTCTTCAGTTACCTTAATTTACCCTTTAAACACTACCTCCAAGTAAGGACACATTCCAAGTTCCTGAGGATTAGGATTTCTACATGTGGGTTTGAGGGCACAGTTCAGTACAGGACCATCGCTGAGGTGATCATCTCCTCAGCTAGCAGGATTGAGCCTTTATTCCCACTGGGTCCAAACTCAGGTTTTAAAAGGCAGCTTCTAGGGTTCCATTGCTCCCCATCAGACCCCTCATTGTGGAAGGATAGATTGGGGAGAGGTCCACAGCCTCATAGATAGCAAGGGGCTGGTGTGGCAATGGCCTCACCTCAAGGGACCCACAGGCCACCTCCTGTGTGCAAACCAGGCAGCTGCTTCCTCTGCTGTCTCTGCCACCCCCACCTGGAAGCCTGGGGGCTTGTGGGGACCCTGGCCCAAGGTATGCACTGGGGCAGGCAGTCAGGGTCCCCCTGTTGCCAGGTCTAGAGAGGCAACAGTACAATACACCAAGGCCAATCTGCTCTTTATTTCTACCTTGCATGGTGACTATAAACAGTGCCAATGGTAAAACACTCCACCTGCGGATCCCCTCCACACCTCAGCCTCTTCTGCCTCCCAGAAGCAGCAGCCAGGCTGGAGCCCTCAGGAAATCACATTCCTGAGGCCAGGCCTTCCAAGGCACAGCTGGCGTGTGCCACATCCAAAGGGTTTCTCTAAAAATGACAGTGGAGGTGCAGTGACTATATTCAAGATCTGTAACAGATACAGAATCACTGAGTCCACAAAGCCGTGCCAAGGTCTCCGATCCCAGCTGAAGGAACTAAGATGCAGGTATGGGGACCCTGGTCACCCCTGCTGGGAAGCAGCTCACTCTCTGTAGTAAGCCATCACTGGCTCAAAGGCTACATGACCCCACCCCATGTGGCATGGCCAAAATTAATTGTACTTTCCAAAACATGTCTTTCACCTATGCTACCATCCCAGTGGTGAGCTAGAGGAGAGGGTGCAGCTAGGGGCCTCCTGGTGTATATGAGCCAGCAGGGAACAGATGGGCATCTGAGTAGGTGCTTCCTGCCTTTGAAAGTGGGAAGATGAGCATGCACAGGCACGTTGAAGGCTCATAGCAATGTGGCATGTGGGGAGCCTAGAGCTCAGAGGGTGTCTGTCTGCCTGCCTCTTGTCCCATGGGTGAGGGGTGACTTTCACCCCGGGATGGTGGCAGCTGTGTTCTCCTTGGGCTGGGGGAACATTTGAGATCCCGAGCCAGTAGCCTCCAGTGAACCTTCAAGGTTCACCTGAAGCCAGGCCCAGCAGAAAGCAGAGGGAATTCCAAGAATCTTCCCTGTGGGTCGGCAGAGGACAGTCCCAGGGAGACGAGCAGTTGAGGGTGCGTGGCCCTTCTGGACCTCCTGGCCTCAGCTTGTCCATCTCTCTGCAGATCTCCAGAGCAGCCCTGAGTCCTTAGAGCCCAAATAGCTGGTGACGCAGCAGGAGGTGGGGGCTGCAGATGTGGGGGCTCGTGCACTCCCCATCTGTGGGCCACCTGGGCAAGCCCCTGGCAGTGTGGGGTGATCTGCTCCATGCCTGCCCTCCTGAGCCTCTGCACTGTCTCCATGCTGGGAGGGCAGATGGGCCTTGCCACCAGTGTGTGGTGGGATGGGGGGGCACAAGGCCACTGGGCACAGTGGGGGCTGGAGGGTTGAGCGCCTACTGAGCACACAGGGATTCTACCACGTGGCCACCCTGCCTGCTGCAACTCCCACACACCCAGCCTGAGGCTCTGTTACCTTTGGGTCTAGATGTCCCCCCAGCACTTCATGTGATCATGGGACTTTTTCAGAGGTGGTTGAATCTAGAGTGTGTGATGCTGGGATTAAGGTTGTGTGGTTACTAAACCAGTGCACTGATTGGTTTGGCACCGCCCTAATCCCAGTAGTCAGGATAAGATAAAAGGGGCCAGAGAGACATTGTTATGGTTCCCTTGTTGCTTTTGCTACTGTATGGGTACCATGAACTGTTTCTCCTTCGCAACTCCTGTCTTCCATGAGCCACTCTGCCTTGGAGCCAGCCAATTATACACTGAAACCTCTACAGACTGTAAGCTAAATAAATCTTTCCTGCTTTAACTTTGGGTGTTGGGTATTTTGTCTCAGCAACGAGAGACAAGTAACTAACACGGGCTCTAAACCTATGCTTTGGGGCATATGTTATGGGAGGGTGGGAGGGGCTGGGGGCACAGCATCTATGGGATCCTCAGCAAAAATCAGAGTGCGTGGAGCTCAGAAGGAGTCCTACTTCACCCCCTTTAGATGATGAGATCCAAAGTATAACCTCCCAGGGAAAAGGTTCAGAGAGGTGGCCTGGGTCCACAGATGTGGACATCTATGGGCCACACACCCACCCACAGGCCCCAGACACCAGTCCTCAGTCTGCCCACACTGTTGAGCTCTGAGAAGTGGTGACGCCCCCAGAGCCCCTTGCCAAACAGCAGTTCTGTGTCTTGGCTCACTGTGCATCTCTTGCCAGAAGCCTGACAGTTGTATTTGGGACATTTGTACCTCTGGTTGGCCAGCATTGCCACTTTGATAGAGGCACAGGACATGATATCCACCTACTCTAGGAGAGGGATCATTGAACACACACAAGGTAAAATGAGACCAATTAGTGGCTGGAAACAGGCCGAGGGAGGAGTGGTGAAGTGGGTGTCCAAGTCAAGGTACCGGGTTAGCAGGCCTGGTGTCCCACGATCTCGGGGTGGGCTGCAGTGCAGACATCCTGTCCTGCCAGGTCGGAAGAGAGCACAGTGGTCCTTGCCACTGGTGATGAGAGAAACAGGCAGCCAAGGCGGCAGGCAGGGAGGAAGAGAGGATAGTGAGGGCCCAGGCTCTCCACTTCCTCCCTAAGCACAATGATCTCCTGGGGAGACAGGAGGGCACCTCTGCCGGCCTCAGGAGGACAACCATATGAGGGACAGGGGAGGGCCTGGAAGGCGTGGTCAGACCAGTGGACAGAGCCCATGCATCAACCTGGCTCACAGTGGCCTCACCCAGAAGGCGCCAGGCTCTTTGCAGCCATGGGCCTCTCTTTCTAATGAGTTTATGTTCTAGTTTTTGTAAGTTGTAGCCAAAGTTAATGTTTGAAGATGACTTACCATTAATCCCGCCACATTCCAAAAATTCTGTCCTGATGGTCAGGTGGCTCTGTGGGGTGCCCAAGAAACTGCACACTGTTTAGAAGTTACAGCAGAGCCATAGGGAACCATGTAAGGCTTTGCAGCAATTGCATCTCTTCTTCCATTTTTCCCAACCAAGTTGCATTGTTTCCTGCTTTGGTCTGGGTCCCAGGTGGTCCCTTGGTTCTCCAAGGAAGATGTGAACGAATTCCCAGGTCTTTGCAAATGACTAGCCCTTCCCTGGGTACCCTTCCTGGACACCAGAGGTCTGTCCTGGGAGGCTGGAAGGACATGAGGTCAGCAGGATGGACTGAAGGGGGAGGCAAGGCCAGGAAGGGCCTGGAGGCAGGAGAGCAGGAGAGGGTGCCTGTGCTGGGGAAAGAGGGTGCAAAGCCCTACAAGGTGGCTCTTCCCTCATATCCAGCCCACAGGTGTAATCTTTAGGGGTTTGGATTGTGTGCACCTGGGGATTTCTGTTCTCAGGGGCCCATTCCAGCACCTCCTGGATCCCGGACCTCTCCCACCTTTGAGTCCCCTCCATGCCAGTGCACCACCTTCCTGCTCTTCTCCTCCACTATGCTGCTCACCACCCTCAGCCAGTGTCCCCGTGCTGTGGAGCCCAGGTTCCTGTGCCTATGCCGGCTGCAGCATATGGGCTGCACAAGACCTGGTTCCTGGTTCTTCCAGCTGCCTGGCTGCTCAGTGGCCAAGCCGGGGTCTGGTTTGTGTGCCTGTTCTGCTCCTGAGGCCCATCCTCCTCTTGCTCCCACCGTCTGCACTTAGTAATATGTGGCCCTGCAGCTCTGTGAAGGGCAAGGCCCTGTGCCAGGTCGACCTTTCCTGAGTGCCAGCCGTGCTGACGCCATCCATCCTCACAAGCACTGCACAGGGCAGATCTCACTCTATCTTGCTGTCAGGGAAGAGGTGCAGGGTGAGCAGCCCAGTCCAGGCCCCATGCTTCCCATGCCTACTGTGTCCCCATCTTGACAGGGTCAGGCAGAGAGGGCTAAGCAGAAACATGGCCCTCCCCGAAGTCTCAGGCTCCCTCCACCTGCCTCAGCCCCACGAGCTCCTGCAGGGCTGGAAGGACAACAAAGAGCACCAGGCGGTGCCCTCACACAGTGTCCTGCAACAGCCCAGGATACTCTAGTGCCCTATCCGTGTCCTGAGTCATGGGTGTCTGGGTTTGGGGTGCTGAGAGCCCCCTGAGGTCTGCACACTGTCTCAAAGCTGTGGGAGCCCTACATGCAGTCAACCCTGCAGTGGGTTTCTGGTACCCCAGGGGCCGCAGCTCCAGGCCCATGTGGAGGTTGAGACTGTGCCCTGCATCCCCACAGATGAGGAGCACAGGAGCACGTGACCACTGGCTGACCCGGAAACCACTGGGCCCAGGGGCTTGCTGCTCTGTCTCTCCTCCGGGCTGTGGGCAGACACGGGGCAGAGTGCCAGGTGACTTGGACTGCTGAGTGTTTCTCTCTGCAGCCACTTCTGGTAACTGGGGAGAATGATTAGAGGCCAAGCTTCTCCCAGCCTCTGCCTAAAAGGGACAGTGGGGCAGGCGACAGGGACCTGGGTTGGGAGTGGAGAGGGGCCGAGGCCAAGCCCAACAGATCTCCCTCTTACCCATGTCCATGGATCTGGAAATGAAGACCTCCTTTCACTGTCTCCGGTCCCTAACAGTGGGCAGCAGCTTTGCAAGAGGCAGTGGCAGTGGGTCCTTGAGTGACCACCACGGTGCTCTGGCTGGGCCAGGCTGGGGGTCCAGATGTGGGAGGGACTTGCTGGTGCCACTGCAGCTGCCCAGTCCAAGTGCTCGTGGTTTGGCTGGACCTGCGGTCCACATGCCCGCTGTTGGCCTGGTGTCATCTGGGGAGCAGGGGCAGGGCGGCTGCTGTCCTGCCGGGCTGGGGTGTAAGGAAGGCGAGCCCCACTCTGGGCCCACTCCCCTCCTCCTTGGGCAGTGTGGAGCCCAGTCTACATTCTGACTTTTCACCAGCACTTTCGTGTTGCAAACACCTCTTCTTGGGAAACAAAGCTCTGTCTCTGTCCTCCACGCACCCTGGTCACAGCCCCACCTCTCTTGAAAGATGAAGAATTCCAGGTTCAGTCCTTCCCTTCTGAAAGGGAGCACCCTTTCCATACTGGGACGGGGCTGGAATGGCTACTGGTCAGGAGTCCAGCCAGGTGGCCTCACCTCTGCCTCACAATGGACAGGGCCCCAAGGCAGACAGCAGGGGTCGGGCAGGGGCAGATGTCCCAGTACTCCGAGGGAGACTAAGCTTTGGGGGTGGCCATGCGCTTATGTGGCTGCGTGGCTTTGTAAAATGTGCAGAAACGTAGCTTTTCAGCTGTGGGAGGCAGGAACGCCATCCCTCCCTACCTGGCCCTTCACACTCGTCACAGCCGACATCATAGCACCTGCGACACGAAGCAATCCAACCATGGGGGCTGAGCTGAAGATGTTTTTGACGCTAGTGGGAGGAGGTCACAGGGCTCAGGACATCATCACTCATGGTGGGGGCACCAAGCTTCCTGAAACAGACCTGGAAGGACAGAGGTCAGCCTGTGACATGGATGCGTCCCCCAGAGCCAGAGCGCATGTGGATGGAAGCAGGCAGTGAACTACGCAGTCACAGTGACCCATCCTAACCATCCTCATGATGCCACCATACAGAGCTGTGGAGGGAAAGGGACCTTCCAGAAACAGAAACACATGTCATCAGCCGTGCAGGGACAGCTGGGTATTTCACAAAATCACACGAAGGAGTGACCAACAAAGGCCCAGCTGAGAAACACAGGAAACATATGCTGTAGATTAATTCACTGTTCATCAGTCATCGGCAATTAATGAGTACTGTCACTGAATTTTGTGATTATCTGAGTTATTTGCTAGTTTTTGAAAAGTTGGGGTTTGATGGTTTAAAAATGTTTCTACATTTATCTTCATATGCACTTTAGAATTCATAATCTGGACCTTTCTTCCTGAAAGAGGATCCCCTAGAAACTTCTATAAAATTTTCAGGCCTCAGAATCAGGCTCCAAATGGGGATGCTGAACTTGAGGCCTCTGATTGCAGAAAGGCTGACTTTTAGGGACATGTGTCCAATATCCCCACACACCCTGCTCATTGCTCCTCATGGGGATGGAGGTTCCTGACTGCCAGGGAAGGCTGTGGACAGAGCTACACCTTCTCAGCTCCTCACCTGCCCCTGATCCCCACTGCTGGCAGGCTCTCCAGCTCCTCAGCCACTCTTTGTTCCAAGTCCCCACCTCAGGCAGCCCTGGAGCCTGTACCTGTGTGACCCTGCTAGACTCCTGCTGACAAAGGCATGGCTCCTCCCCATCAACTCTTTTGCTGCTGTCATCAAAGAAACACAAGGTGGGACCAGACAAGGGTTTGGGCTACGCAGCAGAAACTGGACATCACCATCACAAAGTGGCCAGGACTAACATGATTTCCCTGATGGCCAGAACTTTGTCCTCTGGGGTCCTAGATTCCATGGTGCTGGGGCAGCTGTGAGGCCGGGCCGGTGGCACTGAGACAGAGGAAGCTGCCCCTAGAGCAGGGTGTGAGTGAGGGTTGGCCACTTGCAAAGGACTTGGATGGGTGTTGTCTTTGGGCAGGGTGACAAGGGTATAACTCAGCAGCCGGAATGACAAGGTTCCTCTAGTTCTCTGAGTAGAGAAGGGGGATGGTGACAGGAGGCAGGAGGTCCTGAGTTCGGGTGAGAAGTTCAGCCTGTGAATGGAGGGCCAAGCCTGAGAGGCTGACGTGTGGTGATGGGTCTGTGACAAGATGTGTCTGGCCTGTAGCGAGGGCCCTGAGGCTAGTGACTGCCGTCCCTGCAGCCTGTCCTTGCACCTGGCTCTCTGTGTAATGACCTGCCACAGTGTCCAGGCCCTGGCAGCCCATCCCCTCTCCTCCTGCCACCATCCCCCACCTCCTCTCCTCACCAGCCCCTGGGTTCCCATTGTGCAGTGTCTTAGTTTTCCCCTGTAGAAAATTACCAGTCAGGCAAGCTTATAAAAAAATGTATTCCTCACAGACTGGAGGCTGGACATCCAAGGTCAGGCTGCTAGCTCACTTGGTCCCGGGTCAGGGCCCATTTCCAGCCTGGTGGGACATTGTTTTGATGTGACCTCAAGTGTGGGAGGGCCAAGGAAGCTCTTGGGGCTCTTTAATAAAGTCATCAGTTCCACCAAGGGCTCCACCTTCCTGACCCAGTCACTGTGGAGGTGGAGGTCACTTTATGGAGACGATCTCTGGAGACACAGCCCGTAGCATGGTGCTGCATTTATGTGGCAGAGAAAACATGGAGCCCATTATTTCTCTGCTCCATGTCCTGTGTATATGTTCATCCTCCTGGCCTCACTGTGAAGATCTGGGCCCAGCACTGAGGGCCTGGTACCCTCTCCAATGAAGACAGAAAGCTCTGCCCCGGGGGAAGGGAGGCCAGGCGAAGACCAGGTCTTCATGTCCCAGGACACCAGCCACTCAACCCCACGCCTCACTCCAGGCTGAAGGGATCCTGTGTCAGGGCCCAGGCAGCTCATACCTCCCCTCAGCCACATGTAGGGTACACAAATAAAACAGGGTGAAATGAGAAAATTTTTCCTGGCATTTAAGCCATTTGTGCACCAAAGCAGTTAGCTGTGGCTTGTCTCAGAAACCTGCTTGAGCCTCATTTTCAGAGCCAAACTCATCGCTGATGAAAAACTGAATTACTCTTGGTCTGTGCTTGTGACCCCGATTCCCTGACACATGCATTCCTCCTAAGACCCAGCCTTGGCCTCTGGGGTGCCAGAGAGGCCTGTCAAGGCTCTAGAAGCAGGGAGCAGCCGAGCAGCCTGGCTCCAGCGAGAGAGTGCTCTGGGGCCCACCACTGCCTCCTCCCAGCTGTCTGTCCATGAAAAGTCCCAGAGGGGCCAGGATAGGATTGAGTTCCCTTAGGACTCAGCTCCAGCCAGGCGAACAGCAGCACTGATGCTTAGCCAGAGACCATCCTCAGGACTCCTACCACTCTGCTGCCAAGCCAGAACTGTGGGTTCAGTGCCTTCCTGGAGAGGCAGAGAGGACACACCTGCAGAGGGACACATTGCCTGGATGCTGTGCTGTGTGTCAGGAATGGAACTTGGAGAGATAAAATTGCACTAGGATTTTGGAGGCCATCTCAAAGTGAAGTTGCTCACTAGAGGTATGAGTGACACCTCCAGAGTCACCTGGGCCCTCCCCTTGTCTGTGGGTCACAACAGTTCCACACCCAGTGTCTGAGGAATCTGCATGTGTCGGTGCAGGTCTGACTCCTTCCCACCCTCTGCATGATGGACAACCAGACCCTGGGTCCATCTCACAGGTCCTGGAGGGTCCTGGGGAACTGCAGCACTGGCTCTTCATTCCCCACCTCTTCTAGGCAGCCTGCAGAGCAGAGTCCTTCTCAATGATCACATGGAAGATGCCTCTGGGTGCCCTACTACCCTTCTGCCCCTTGAGCCCTGTCCCCACTTACCCTGGAATCCACAGGCACTTGAGAGGGCTGATGCAAGCTCAACAGGGGAATGAGACAGACACTGAGTTGACTTTAAACTAATCCTCTGCCCCTCCTTTGGCGGTGGCTAGGTGCAGCTGTCCTACAGGCCAGTAGCTCCTCTGAAGCCTGAGGGAGGTAGAAACTGGCCCAGAATGTTCCAGAACCAAGGGGCAGAGCTATCGTGTTAAGATTATGACCTGGTGCCACCTCCTCTTCATCACACACTGGACACCGGTGGAAGAGCAGGTCTGCTGCCCCAGCTCTGGCTTTATGACTCGATGGAAGGAGCTGTGCGGCCCTCAGCCAGTCGGTAATAGACACTGTGGCTGGTTGTCCTCAGAGTGGCTCGGGGGGATGAGATGTTTTTCTCATCCAGTTTCCCAGGGCCCTAACTATTCACAGACCCAAGGAGCCCAGGTCTCCTCCCAAATGTAGGGCCACTTGTCACCTGTGCCTCAGCCTGACAAGGAGGAAGGACAGCTAAATGTCAGGGGCCCCGGCACTTGTGCACCTTTCCTGTGTTGCTGCTGACCCTCCAACTTGACCCTCTCACAGGTGAGGGACAGGTCTCTAACCCAGTGAAGACTCAGCAGAAGGGAAGAGCCCAAGTCCGTCTGGTTCCAGAACATGTTCAGAGAGATCCAGTACTGAGGCCTGCTTTGTGTCCACTGAGGTGACAGGTATGGAGTCTGGCCTAGTGGTGTCCCCCACCACCACTGCCTCCACAGACCCAGCAGCTCCTTGCTCAGGCCAATGCCCCAGGTGGGAAGGGGCCCCTCAGACAAGCTGCCTCCTCCCCACCCTCGGATCTGGTGACCTGCAGGTCCCTGGGAACAAAACCAGACTCACTGAGTCTCAGCAAAACATGTTTATTTATCAGACACACACATCATACAGCAGGCACAAGAAGCACATTTTGAGGGAGGAGAGCTCATTCCTAGGCCGAGCCCAGGCACAACTCTCTCATCTGGGAGTGGGGAGGCTTCTTCCTGGCTTGTCCTCGCTTGACCTGCCAAGCTCTGGTCCCAAACCCAAGGCTCTGCAGTGTCTCTGCCATGTGCTTCTGCTCAGGAGACACACAGAGAATCACCAGTAACTTTGCATCACCTCCTATAAAAAAAAAAAAAGTAACAAGATGCAAGTTGAAAAGAATTTGGTGAAAAGCAGCATCAAACCCTGAGTAGCTGTCTGAGCTGAGAAGCTCTCTGACAGTCTGCCCACAGCTGAGCAGGGACCATGTCCCAGTGCCAGTAGATCCAGGCCCTGAGGGCTGCAGGCCGCCAAGTGCCACCCATTATCACTAAGCTGAGTTGCCCTTCCCATACCTTAGACATCCAATGGGCAAGCATCCCTCAACTGCCTGCTGTGTCCCAGGGCTGCCCCTGGGAGACGGCCAACCAGCTGGAGTGGCAAAGGTTCGGCTCTAACATGGGGACAAGCCATGCTCATGAGAGGGTGCAGTAGGCACACTGGTTATCAGCAGCAGTACTGGAGATGCTGAGACAGGTCACAGTATGCCCTGCAAAGCCAGTACTCTGACCAGGAGGAGCCACCTGCATGGACCCTCAGAGATAACAGAAGGACGAACTGATAGAATCCTGCAGCAGGTAGGTGAGCTTGCTGTTCCGGTAAGGGATGTGGCCACGGCGCTCTGACAAAGTGGCCAGGACATCTGCCAGGGCTGAGATAACTACGGTTGATGAACAAGGTCTCCGTCAGTGCCAAGCCTGTCACCCCCGACACACATGGAAGGGGCAGAAACCAGGTACAGTTACCACACGCTCACAAATGAGCTAGAAAATGCAGTACTGGTTCTCAGGAGAAGCATGCACTTAAGGCGTTCAGAGGGGAGACACCAGGTTGGAAGCTACCAAAACCAGCTCCTCCATGTTCACGTGTCTCCTCTAAGGACCAGTGCTGAGCTCTTGCTGGAAATTCTGAGCTCCTTTGGCCAAAGAGTGTCATGGTGTATGTGTGTGTGGGGGCATGTTCTGGACTGCAGTGGTGCGATCACGGCACCCACGAGGATGTACAGGGATTCAGTGTCCCTTGTGTTGGGGAAATGCCACGCTCAGACCTTCCAAGGCACCTGCATAGAGTCATGATTTGTCAGCATCCCCAGAGGAGGGCTACTGCTAGTGCTGTGTCCACCCAGGCAAGCCTTCCCATCCCTGCTCACCTGCACATTCACTGCCGGCCAAGTGCACCAACTGCAGCCTAGACCACACTTGCTTCATACAGCCCACCGGGTCCAGGGGCATGGGCCCAGGCGAAGCCTGGTGAGCTGAGCTCCAGCTCTTTCCTGTCCCTGTTCGCTCCCCGGAGAGGGTCTGACCAGGCTGCCTGAAGTAAAAGGAAATTCTAAATGTTCAAATTAAAGCAAAGTAGTTTGAGGTTTGACCTTACCATCTTACTGTTCAAGTAAAAGTGTGATGATTTCTCTACTTAATGACACTAAATTCAGTCTTCACTCTGATTTTAAAGAGCTCACATTTAAACAAAATCAGGAAATCATCTTTGACTTAGTAATCTAAACACCTTTAATAGCACAATTCACAACTATTTCTCCCTCTTGAGTTGTATTTAAACTTACCTTGAGATAATTGTTCATCTCCCAATTTTTGCCAGAAAATGCTCTATTTTTATACAGAAAAATTAAACTATCCAGTGACATTTAAAAAATATATCAACCTATATGCACTTTAGAATGCAAAATAACAGTGAATAGTTTGAAGAGCCCACTATTTTGAGAATTTTTATAGGTTTGGTCTTTTCATGTAAATACTGGTTGTTTCCTCCCCCTTTCGATCTCAGGCTCTTATCTTTTAAGCAGTATCTGAAGATGTTGAGTGCCTCTCAAGATTGTGGTGGTAGTAAATGAAACTTATGTCACAGGGAAAATTATTTTATCAGGGGCTCGTATATACACAAAGGCATGTGTATTTTCCTTGTAGAAAACCAACTTAAATTGTTCAAAATTTTTCTAGAGCCAAAGAAGCTCTGAAGAAGTTGTTACTCCAAAGAACAAAGATATGACATTGAATTCTACATGATACATGTATTGGAGTTGTACCTTTTCGAGAAAAAAAAGAAGGAGGAGGCAGAAAGCAGGCTTCATTATGGAAAACTGAAATAATGCTTAATCTATCCCAAGAAAATGGAATGCCTCTTAGAAAGTTTTGGTGATGATCTTAACTAAAATCCCAGATAGAACATCTATCTGGAAATAAATCCTACCATTCCCGTTTGGATAAGCTTTCATAAAACCCTATAAATAAGTGCTTCATTTTGAAGTGTTCTGCCATCTGTTACACCAAAAGAAACTTCTTGAAGAGATTTTTTAAACCTAAATAATATATACTCACTGTGCAAGACAGGAAATGTACATTTGAACAAAAAGAACAAAAAAATCCCTCTCATTTCCACTGCGTGTGTTTCCTGTGCATCTCTGGGTAGAAGCAGCTGGTGCTCCTATGTGTTTGTGCCTGGCATTGTGCTGTCCCTGCAGTAGGCTCAGGCCTGCGACCTGCTGGCTGTAGTGGCCACAGGAGTGAGTGTGCTGCTTTACCTGTCCCTTCCCTGGCATGGGGAATCTCAGAGGACACAGGGGATCGAGTGTCACTGTGACAAGATGGAGAATGTCTGTCTACACTGGCCTTCGGTGAGAGGGAGAAATCGCCTTCACTGTGTGGACCACTTGGCCCAGGGCTTCTGTTACACAGTGTGAAGTCAAGGCCCAGCGGTAGCTCTGTGGCATGGTGCCTGGAACCATGAACTTGCAGAAACACAGCCCCTGGGCTGCTGTGGCCTGCCAAATGTGCCTGCTGGGGAGGCACTGGTCCAGTAGATGATTTGTGAAGCCAGGGTCTGAGGGCCACTGCGCTAGGCCTTGCAGGCTTGTGTGACACATACCTTGTTTTTCTGGGGTAGGTGGAATTGTTTTCTCTATGGTATAGTCTATAACTTCCATTTTAAACTGAAATTACACTGAGTTCCATTCACAAGTGGTGTGCTGTGTTTCAAGCCATAAGTATACCCTGTTTTCCTTTTAATCCAGCAAAGAGCTTTCCTTCCTCACTTTCTCTTCCCAGCGTGGGATTCTAGGGCCTGCTGGCTTTGGAGGCCAGATCATTAGATGGTACGGCTGCAATTCCTATTCTCAGGTCCATCAGTATACCTTTGATCCTGCAGCCCCACAAAGTGTTTCTTGGTGAGTGGATTTCTTTTCTGCACTGGAACTGACCCAGTGCAAATGGCAACTCACCAATGCTGGCCAAGGAGGTGGCTGCAGTCAGAGTCACCATGATGATTGGGTGAGATCTGGAATGATCTGCATGCACCAGGGTAGGGTTCCTCGCCCTGAGCTGCAGGCCCCCGTGGACAAGCTCCACAAACTCCAGGACACTGGTGATGGCCCTGAGAAGACATATGTTTAAGGGCACCCCAAAAGACAGAGCACACACATCTCCCAGTCTGACCACCAAGGGCCAGTGGCCTATCCACAGGCTGACTGAACACCCTTCCACTAACAGATGCCTCGAAAAGAAACCAGGTACACTGATTTCCAGAAAGGAGACAAAGCCAATTGTACATAAAACAAAACATCAGAAATCAAGCTTTTTGCTTTCTGGGGCCTAATTTTTTGCTTTCTGAGACTGACCTTTAGCATCTCTAATTGCTCACTCTGAAATAAGCAACAGCTTTAGAACCAAACCAGAAGTTGCTACCTTCTAGCATAAACTTTTTCTTCACTTTGTTACACCCTCATGGATCCAAGTTTTTGAAATATTGTATCTATCAAATCAAACTTGTGCAGTGGCACAGCATCTGCCTGGCACGCACAAGGTCCTGCGTTAGATCCCTGATACAAAAAAGAAAAAATCAAATTTGTGAAATGAAAGTTTAAGCCATTTTCCCCCTTCCGTTGATGAGATGGGCTGCTGGTCAGAACTCTTAATCAGCAGAAGCCATGCTCATCATAGTCTACCGTCAAAAGCTCCAAGTTCTAGTTACTTTCTGCGGGTATATCACAACCAAATGTATGGTTTCTGTTATGGTTTATATCAAGATCTCCCTTCCCCTGCAAAGCTGCTTGTCCTCAGAGGTGGGACTTCTGGATGGTGATTGGATTGTGGGGCTGCTACAGCTGGCTCGGTGTCAGGAAATGGGGCCTCTCTCCCCACATCCTTGCCTTCACTTTCTGCTTCCAGGCTGCCATGAGGTGAACACCATTCCTCCGCCAAACCCTTTCTCCATACTCCTGACTATGCAAGGACTGATGTCTGAAATGGGAGCCAAAAAAACCCTCTTCTTCTTTAAGTTTCAAATGTTGGGTATTTTGTCCTGGCGACAAGGGAAGTTTTCATTGAGCTTTTGAAATATTAAAAGTAGCTTGCAGGCCCTTTCCTTGCTGTTCTGGAATCTCAGCATAGGCAGTTCAACTCCAGGCACACCAGAGAGGTAAGAACTCTAGGTGCCAATCAGCGCTCTCTCTCTCTCTCTCTCTCTCTCTCTCTCTCTGTCTCTCTCTCTGTCTCTCTCTTTCTCTGTCTGTCTCTCTCTCTTTCTCCATACTAGAGATGAAACCCAGGATCTCACACATGCTAGGCAAGTGCTCTACCACTGAGCTCCAGCTCTTTTTTAAACAGTTTATTAAGATATCATTGACATAAAAACTGTGTAAGTTTATGATAAACATATACATTGTGAAATTATCACATTCCAGATAATTAACATGCCTATTGCCTCTACATAGTTACCATTAAAAAATATAACTTAAAATAAGTTGAAAATTATGCAACACATACTAAACCCTAAACATTCACAATCAACAGTTCTGTGGCTTGATAGCCCTGATCCAGCAGCAGGGTGGGCTCTTCCCAGAAAGCCACTGCGCTAAGCCCTTGCAGGAGAACTGCAGATGGTCGGTCCCTCACCCACTCCCCTGCGAGTCAGCAGGAGGACCTCTGTCCGTCCATCCTGGGTTGTCACCACCTCACACTTGACCCCAGATGCCACTGTAGAATTGTGTTTGGCCAGATCAAAAATGTCACTGTTATAAATTTCCACTATGGAAACATCCACATTTGGGATTCCTGATTGATTTTCTAAAATAAGCCTGAGGAAACACACAGGAACTAAACCATCAGAGAAGTCCAATGGACCCTCAGAAAGACCTTCAAAAAGTCTTCCAAAGCCAGGTGACACAGCCCTGGGGACACTCAGCAAAACTGGAGCCCACAAGTACAGGGTGGATCTACTAGCACTGAGGTCACTCACAAGTAAGGGAGTACTATTTAAAATTCTTTTATTTTTCATACTAAAGTTTAGTTTTTAAAAAGAAATTTTATTACAGTCCACAATTATTCCATTCATCATGAGGAATGGGTACATGTACATGAGATATCTTAATTCTGCTCATGTCCTAAAATCCTTTTTAAAGTTGGTCTTGGGAACAGAGTTACTTGACTGGAGTTCTATTTAGACAGACTGCCTCTGCTTCAGCCGAGTGAGGAAGCTACAGAGTGCACAGCCTTGATCAGGAGCCACACACCCAAGTCTTGCCAGCACACAGCCCAGAGTGAAATGCCAGGACCCTAGGACCCACAGCACCTGACAGAAATGAGGTCTGTTGCTGTGTGCTCTGTGTTAGTGATGACCAAGTCCTTTCTTTACACTAATGCTACTTGTGTCTCCCAACCAAGACCTTCCTGTGACCTCCTTAAAGCCTTTGCAGGCTCTTAAAAAACCACATCTTGTTCTGTTTCATCTTTTGAAACTGCTGACTGTAGAGAAATTTAAAAACAAAGACACAACATACTTAGAGGGAAAAACAACATAATCCCACAAGAGGGAAAGGACTGCTAGAAGGTAGCTTCCTTCCTCCCGTCAGCTCCCTGCTCTGCCCTTTGACAAGACTCCACCCTAGGGAGCTGTTGGAGGAGCAAAGGCCAGAGATGGCGCAGAAACTGTTGCCTCCCTCTCTCCTGCACTGTGGAATCAACTCATCTTGACTCGTGCTGTTCTTGCTCATATTCTGAGCTCAGGCCAGGACCCGCCAGTGGCTGGAAATTATCTGCACTAGAGGAAAAGTCTGGCCAGGATTGTTTCCTATTGAAGCTTTGCTAGGCTGAGGTTTTTATCCAGATCTAGAAAAAGTTATGAATAAAATAGGCACTTGGTATCTTCAAGTAATAAACAATATAAAAACAACAGACTAACCTAAAAGAAAAAGCAAGTGAAATTCTCAAGGGTTAAGATTTGGGTTGTTCTTGGCATTGCATTTTGCAGAGACTCTTCTAAGAAGATTGTCTGAAAAGTGAAAACAAAACTCAGCTAAACTACAGATTTCACATTTCCCTGTCCTCCCCAGTTGGGAGAGTGCAGGATAGAACAGAAGTGTAGCATCTGTCCTGTTCCTACCTGTGAGAGGTTGTGTCCAAAACCTTGAATGAGACGTTTCTTTTTTTTGTATTAAATTCTTTTATTGGTACATTGTAGGTATACAACACAATTACATTTCTCATTGGGAATTGTACCTTTACATAATGCATCTTGGTTCTTATTTTTTCCCCATTCCTAGCCCTCCCTTCACGCCCTCCACCCTTCCCTATTTACAAAGACTTTATTTCCATTTTTTCCATTTCTCATCATTTTTTCCTTTCCCTTCTTTCCTTTCCCCTGCCCCTCCCACTACCCCTACCCCTTTGGACCTTTTCTTCCTATTTTGCATTATCGATTATTCATTCTAATCATTGGTACATTTTAGGTATACAATATAATGACATTCATCATTGGAAATTTGCACCTTTACATAGTCTCTCTTGGTTCTTATTTTTCACCCTTGCCCAGCCCTCCCTTCAAACCCTCCATTCCTCCCTATTTACAAAGATTTTGTTCTTATTTTTCCATTTTCTCATATTAATCCCATTCCCTTCTATCCTTTCCCCTAGCCCTCCCACTTCCTTCCACTTTGCCCCTTTTCTTCCTATTTCACATTACCTATTATACATTTAGTCCTTATTTACACTTTCAGTTTCTCACACCAGAGAAACTATTCAGTATTTATACATGTGTGTCCTATTTATTTCACTTAAGAGTATTGCCTCAATGTGCATCCACTTAGCTATAAATGTCTCTAATTTCTCATTTTTTATGCCTGAGTAGTGCTCCATTTTATTAAAACACCACATTTTCTTTATCCAGTCTCCAGTTGATGGGCATTTGGGCTGTTTCCAAGCTATTGCAAACTGTGCTGCTATGAACATGGGCACACATATATCATTGTGGTATGATTCTTTTAATTCTTTGGGGAAGATACCCAGCAGTGGAATAGTGGGGTCAAATGGGACTTCCAGTCCTAGTGCTTTGAGGTATCTCCATACTGATTTCCACAGTGCTTGCACCAGTCTATACTCCCACCAGCAGTGGAGCAGGGTTCCTCTTTCCCCACAGCACAGCCAGCATTTGTTACTGGTTGATTTCATGATAGCAGCCATTCTTTCTGGAGTGAAGTGGAATCTCAGCCTTGTTTTCATTTGCATCTCTTGAATGTTGAACATTTTTTCATGTATTTATTTGCTATTTCTACTTCTTTGTGTGAGAAATGTCTGTTCATTTCAGATGCCCATTTTTGGATTGGGTCTTTAAATTTGGGAGGTCTGATCTTTTTAAGTTCTTTACAGATTCGAGATAGTAGACCTTTGTCTGAGGAAGAGCAGGTGAAGATTATTTCCCACATTGTGGGTTGTCTCTTCACACTGCTGGTGGCTTCTCTTGCTGTGCAGAAGCCTTTTAATAAGAGATCCCATATGTTGATTGTTTGTGCTAGTTCATGGGCAACTGAGGTTTTGTTCATAAAATCTTTTCCTACACTGATGTCTTCAAGGGTTCTACCTAACCTCTGCTCCAACTGGTTCAGAGTTTCTATTTTAATATTTAGATCTTTAATCCATTTTGATTTTAGTTTAGTGCATGGTGAGAGATACAGGTCTAGTTTTAATCTTTGGCAAGTTGAAGCCCAATTTTTCCAGCAGCATTTATTAAAGAGGCTATCTTTCCTCCAGTGAGGGTGTTTGGCTCCTTTATCGAAGATGAGATGGCTGAGTGTGTCTGGCGTTGTTTCTGCATCTTCTAGTCTGTTCCACTGGTCCTCAGGTCTGTTTCTTTGCCAGTACCATGCTGTTTTTATCACAGTAGCTTTGTAGTAGAGGTGCAGGTTGGGGATTGTGATACCCCCTGCCATGTCTCTGTTACCTAGAATTGCTTTTGCTATTCTGGGTCTCTTCTTGTTCCAAATGAATTTTTGGATTGTTTTCTCAAGGTCCATGAAGTATGCTGCTGGGATCTCGATTGGAATTGCATTAAATCTATATAGCAGTTTTGGAAGTATAGCCATTTTCACTGTATTAATCCTTCCTACCCAGGAGCAGGGGATGTCTGTCCATTTTCTGATATCATCTTCAATCTCTCTTTTCACAGTGCCATAGTTTTCAGAAAAGAGGTCTTTGATTTCTTTTGTTAGGTTGATTCCTACGTATTTCAGTTTTTTGGATGCTATTGTGAAAGGAATTATTTGCCCTATTTCTCTCTCAGTGAGTCTGTCATTGGTGTAGAGGAAAGCTATTGATTTTTGTGTGTTGACCTTGTAACCAGCTACTTGACTGAATTTGGTTATTAAGTCTAGAAGACTTTTGGTGGAGTTCTTGGGGTCTTCTATATAGAGTATCATGTCATCTGCAAATAATGACAATTTGACTTCTTCATTACCTATCTTTATTCCTTTTATTTCTTTCTCTTGTCTAATTGCTGTGGCTAATGTTTCCAGAACTATATTGAACAAGAGTGGTGATAGTGGACATCCTTGTCTTGTTCCTGATTTGAGTGTGAAGGATTTCAGTTTTTGACCATTTAGTATGATTTTGGCTGTTGGTTTTTCATAGATGGCTTCTATCAGTTTGAGGTAGAGACCATCTATTCCAATTTTTTGTAGGGTTTTATCATAAATGCATGTTGGATTTTGTCAAATGCTTTTTCTGCATCTATGGAGAGAATCATATGGTTTTTGTCCTTGGCTCTATTGATGTAGTGTATTACATTGATTGACTTTCATATATTGAACCATCCCTGCATCCCTGGGATGAATCCCACTTGATCAGGGTGTATGATCTTCTTGATGATCTTCTGCATTCTGTTTGTCATTATCTTATTAAGGATTTTTGCATCTATGTTCATTAGTGAGATTGGCCTATAGTTCTCCCTTTCAGTTGGGTCTTTCCCTGCTTTGGGGATCAAGGTGATGGTTGCTTCCAGGAATGAATTTGGGAGTATTGCTTCCCTTTCAATTACATTGAAGAGTTTAAACAGTAGTGGCAGCAGTTCCTCTCTAAATGTCTTGTAGAATTCAGCAGTGAAGCCATCAGGGCCTGGGCTTTTCTTAGTTGAGAAGTTTTTAATTACATTTTCAATTTCATTGGTTGATATTGGGTTGTTCAGAATTTTTAGGTCTTCTTCGTTCAACTTTGGTAATTCATATGTATCTAGGAATCTGTCCATTTCTTCTGTGTTGTCCATCTTATTGGCATATGGGTTCTGGAAGTAGGTATTGATGATCCTCTGGATTTCTGCTGGTTCTGTTGTAGTTTCACCCTTTTCATTCCTAATTGCATGGATTTGGGCCTTTTCTTTCCTTTTTCTGACAAGGTTGGCTAAAGGTTTGTCAATTTTGTTGATTCTTTCAAAGAACCAACTCTTGGCTTCATTGATTTTTTGTATCATTCTCTTAGTCTCCATTGCATTGATTTCTCCTCTGATCTTTATAATTTCCTCCCTTGTATGAGCTTTGGGGTTGTCCTGCTCGTCTTTTGCTAGAAGCTTGAGGTTCAGCATCAGGTTGTTTGATTGGGCTCGTTCTGTTTTCCTAATATGTGTATTCACTGCTATGAATTTCCCTCATAAGGCTGCTTTCATTGTGTCCCATGGATTCCGATACGTTGTTTTGTCATTGTCATTTAATTGAAGGAACTGTCTGATTTCTTCTTTAATTTCCTCTGTGACCCATTGGTTATTCAGAAGTGTGTTGTTCAATTTCCACGTGCTTATGAAATTTTTTGAGTTTCTTTTACTATGGATCTCCAATTTTATTGCACTACGGCCTGATAATATACAGGGGATAACGTCAATTCCTTTGTACTTACTTAAACATGTTCTATGTGTGAGTATGTGGTCTATTTTGGAGAATGACCCATGTGCAGCTGAGAAGAATGTGTATTCTGATTTTGTGGGGTGGAAGACTCTGTATACATCTGTTATGTTCATTTGTTCAAGAGTGCGATTGAATTCTAGTATTTCATTACTTATTTTTAGTCTAGTTGATCTATCTATTTGTGACAGTGGGGTGTTGAGGTCCCCCACTACATTTCTATTAGTGCATATGTGACTTTTCATGTCTGTTAGTATTTGTTTTATATAGTTGGGTGCAGTAGTGTTTGGTGCATAGAAATTTATGATTGTCATCTCTTCCTCTTGGATTCTTCCCTTTACAAGGATGTAGTGTCCTTCTTCATCTCTCTTAATCAGTGTTGATTTGAAATCTACTTGATCTGCAAAGAGGACAGCTACTCCTGCTTCTTTTCAGGTTCCTGTCACATGGAGTATTGTTTTCCACCCTGTAACTTTCAGTCTATGAATTTCTTTTTGAATTAAGTGTGTTTCTTGTATGCAGCATAATGTTGGATTTTGCTTCTTGACCTATTCTGCCAGTCTATTTCTTTTGATTGGGGAATTGAGACCATTAACATTGATGGTTATAACTGAAACATATTGACTTGTCATTGCCATGACTTTTTTTTTGTTGGGTTCTCCCCCTTTACATATAATTTCTTGTCATGCCAGTTGGGTTCATTCTGCTTTGCTTCTTGGGGTTGTGATCCTCAATGTCTGTTCCTAGGATATTGTGTAAAATTCTTTGGAGTGCTGGTTTGGTATTCACGAAGTTCCTAAGGTGCTCTTTGTCATGAAAGTATCTTATTTCTCCATCCATTTTGAAAGATAGTTTTGCAGGGTACATCAATCTGGGTTGGAGGCTGTTTTCTTTTAGGGCTTGGAATATGTCCCTCCAAGCTCTTCTTGCCTTGATGGTTTGTGTTGAGAAGTCTGCTGTGATTCTGATGGGCTTTCCTTTGTATGTGTTTTGTTTCTTTTCTCTGACTGCTTGGAGAACTTTGTTCTTCTGTTGTGTTTCTGGAATCTTAACAATTATATACCTATGTGTAGATTTTTTTTTTGATCAAGGCCATTTGGAGTCCTATATGCCTCACTTATCTGTATGTCAAGCTCTTTTCCCCTGCTTGGTAAGTTTTCTGCCATTATTTCTGTGAAGAGATTTTTTATATCATCTCCACTCTTCCTGTTTCTTCATTGAGCCCAATCAGTCTTACGTTATTCTTCTTTGCATCGTCTAGCAGCTGCTGGATTGATTTCTCATGTTCCCTTATAATTTTGAAGTAATTTTTCTTTTCCTGGTCACTAATTGCAATCTTATCTTTTATATCTGAAATTCTGTCCTCACATTGGCTCATTCTGCTGTGTAGACTTTCAGTGGAGTTTTTCATGTTCTGGAAATCTATTTGCATCTGTTTTATGGATTCCATTTGTTTCTTATGTTGGGATTCCATCATGTTCCTGAGCTCCTCTCTAGGTTTTGTTAATCATGTCTTGCACTAGGGGCACAATTTCTCCTGTTATCTGAGAAATTATTTCTGATTTCATTTTTTCCAGATCCCCTTTTGTTGCCACTTGAGAGGGTCCAGGTGGTTGAGTATCAGAGTGGTCCATCTCATTTCCCTTTGGGGTTGCTGTAGGTGATCTGGAAGTCTGGTTTTGAGACTTATTTACGTGTTTTCTCATTTCGACTGGGGCGGGGGGCTGTTAGCGCATGAATGGATTACCTCCTCTGAGCTAGGAGAGGTGGGACAGGGGCTGGGAGCAGTGGTGGGGATGGTGGCCCAAAAGCCCTTTCCTGTGGGCTAGGAGCAGCGGGAGGGATGGTGGCCGGGAAGCCCCTCCTCTGGACCAGGAGCAGTGGGATGGTGGCTCAGAAGCCCCTACCTCTGGGCCGGGAGTGGTGGGAGGAATGTTGCCCCAGAAGCCCCTTCCTCTGTGCCAGGAGCAGTGGGACAGAAGGTGGCCCAAAAGCCCTTTCCTCTGGGCTGGGAGCAGCGGGAGGGATGGTGACCGGGAAGCCCCTTCCTCTGGACCAGGAGCAGTGGGACAGCAGCTCAGAAGCCCCTACCTCTGGGCTGGGAGCAGCAGGACTCAGTACCTTGGTCTGGTGGTCTGGTGTCCTCTGCCTCTTTGTTGTGTGGAATCAGGTGGCTGCCTGTCTGTAACAGGGTGATTCGGCATCTTCAGCGTGACTCGAGACCTCGGTAGGGCATGCACAGACCTTCCTGTCTGCAGCGGGCTGATTCGGCGTGTTTCCTGCCACTCAGGACCTCGGTAGGGCGTGGGCAGACCTGCCTGTCTGCAGCGGGGTGATTCGGCGTCTTCTGCGCGACCCGAGACTTTTCTTATCTACAGAATACCGGACTTAATTTAAAAGTTTCCACAATGCTCACTGAGTTGATGGCTGGATTCTAGGCATAATGTTGGGAACTAGTCTTCAGTCTCAGCCTTTTAGAAGCAAAGCATTTAGTAGATGAAATGAGCATGCAGAGGGGCAAAGGCAGCATGGTGTGATGAATCCGATGATAAAATCCATTTTGGGCTCCCACAAGGACATAAAGGCCAGGCTCCAGCAGAGGGCATCAGGCTGTAGTAGAGTCTCCTCTGTCCAGTCTCTCCTTAGCCACTTTTGCCTTGTTCATTGATTCCTGCACACATCCTAATGGATCATAATGACTGGTACATCTGCTTTCTAGACGTTTTAAGGATGAAAGGTTTATCACATGCATTTGTGTTTCTTCTGCCTTTGACAGTGTTCTTATATGCAAACACATTGCACAGTTTAGTTGATAAGGATGATAGGGAGATCCGTCTAGGAGGATACAGTGTAAGCAGCCAGGGGAGGTTGGGAAGAGGAAAGAATCCCGAGGGTGGGGTTTTATTTTATTTAAAATGGCAGGGATGCCTTCATTACCAATGCCTACATTTGGTAATGTCAGCTATCTAAAAGGAATGTGTTTTAGGATAAAGGGGTCTCTGCTATCCATGCTTGATGTGATATCCATGATATCCATGCCAGACAGACTGCTCACTTTTTGACTTGGGCACACCCAACTCACCCACCCACGCATCTGGCTGAACATGTTCCTTCCCAGAGCCTGTCTCTAGCGATGAGGAATGCCTGCATGTTTGGACTTTCTTTCTCATTCTTGCAGATGAAGAAAGAGAGGCTGGGGGATGCTGGGCCTGGCCTCCTTCTCAGCTGGAAGAAGACTCAGAATTCTTCCTGGTGAATCTTGACGCGCCAAATCTCTGCTCTTACAGAAGACCTAAGACATGGCAGGTTATCGTTGCATGCCCTGTGACTGAAGTCCTTTAAAGAATGACTTGTACCCTCTGTGGAAGTGGGGTAATGTAAATACCTATCAGTAATGGGATCCTCTGCTTGGTAAATCTGAGAATCCCATTTCTACATAGTTCTAACAGCCCAGATGTTTTCCTAACTCATCTTCCACAGAACTCTACACCACCAGCAGCTTTTCCCAGCGCTCCCTGTGTTCCATGGCTCCCGGGCGCCTTTGATCCTAGTCATGAGCCCCAGAATCAGAGAGTGACCTACTGTGTGTAAACATCTGCTCTGTGTAACCGTGTCCTGTACATGTGTAAATCCCGCTGAACACTGAGGTGTCCCTATACGCTGAAGAAAAACTCTGAGAAATGCTGCAGTCACACCTCCCTTGGGTCCAGGTAGAGCATTGTGCCTCAGAACCCTGATGCCAGAGGCTGAGAAGCAAACAGAGTGGGTCACTGTACTCCCTTTACCCCTCCAAGTTCCCACATTCCAGTCCTACCTTTCTGTCACCCAAACTCCCTATTTTGGAGCCTTAAACATTTGCTTAGCAGGAAGGAAAATTTTTAGCCAATTACTTTAAACTATTGAGTTTATTTGTAACTGATACATAAAAAACATAAAAATGGTACGTATTTATGGGCAGCCATGTGATATTTCAATACATGTATACATTGTGTAAGGCTGACATCAAGGTAATTGAATTTACTTCCCAGACATTGACTATTTTTTATGGCAAGAGCATTCACACTACTTTCTTGTAACCTTTGAAATGTATGGAATGTTATGGTTCTCTCTACTCACCCTTCTGTGCAGTAGTTGCCCAGCAGAACATATTCCTGTCATTTTACTGTAACTTAGTACCCCCTGAAAAGCCTCTCCCCATCCTTTCTTCCCTGTGTGCTCTCCCAGCCTCAGACAAACACTAATCTACCATCAATGATAGCTACTTTTTAGATTTCACATATGAGTGAGGTCATAAGGTACTTGTCTTTCTGTACCTGGCTCACTTCATTAGCATAATGTTCTCAGGTTCCATCCACGTTGTCACAGATGACAGATTTCATTCTTTTTTACAGCTGAATAGTATTGGATGGTGTATATGTACCATACTGCTTTATCTGTTCATCAGTTGATCAACACAAGTTGATTCCATTTCTTGGCTCTTCAGGATAGTGTTGCATAAACATGAGAGTGCAGATGTGTGTCTTCCCCATATTGATTTCATTTCCTTTGGCTCTATACCCTCGAGTAGGATTGCTGTATCATATGATAGTTCTATTTTTAATTTTTCTAAAGAATCTCCACACTGTTTCCATAATGGTTGTACTAATGTATACTCTCACCAAGAGTGTGCAAGGGTTCTCATTTCTCCACATCCTTGCCAGCATTTATCTTTAATCTTTTAGCAAACAGCCTTTATTACTGGATGGAGTTAGGTAAGATCTCATTGTAGTACTGATTTGCATTTCCTTGGTGATGTTGAGTATTTTTTATATGCTGTTGGTTATTTGTATGTGTTCTCTTGAGAAAGGTCTATTTAGGATTATTCCCATGTAATGATCTATACCATCTGTGCTTTCTTCTTTGAGTTCAGACACTGTTGAGTGATCAGCACAGATGCTAAGAGGCTGCCCCAAGCAGGTTCTTTACAATAGTGGACAAATGTGTGGGTGGGCAAGTGGGGGAACAAAAGGTGAACAGTATCCAACTACCATGAGGGCCAAAGGGAGCCTGAGTCCCAGGAGCCACCTCCACAGAGTTCTCCCAACTCCCATCCCCATGTCCCTCTTCCCAGATAATGCCACTGCCATCATAGTTCTGCCATATTCTCATCTTCAGCCAGTGAGCTCCTGGCCAAGCAGACTAAGCCTAGTGAGGACACACTCCCTAGGCAACAGTGACCTGTGAGCTCTAGTGTGACTCTGATGAGCCCTTCTGTGACACACCCATGTATTGCAGTGTCTTGGGATGCTGAGACCCTAAGATGAGGTCTATAACATGTAAATTGATAAACACATCTATTTACATGCACAAATATTTAAATACTACTGGCTTGAAGAGATGCCAAAATATTAGGCTGTGGTGGGAGTTCTTAGGTCATCCTCTGGTCCTGGTTTTAGGACACAAAAGGGCTATCTATGCAAGGAAATGCACAGAGAGAAACTGAATCTCAGGGATGGAAGCATGACGCCACTGGCTGCAGCTGAGTCTCCTGCTGATAGCAATGGTTTGGTGGAGAATATGCAATGTCTAACCTCAGAGAGAGCCCAGGCTTGTTTAGTGCAGTATGCAAACAGGAAGATGACCACCAAAAGCCTGAGGCTAGTGACTGAGCCAAAGCAATGGGCCAGGAGATGCAGTATCATTCCAGGCTCTCTTGTCAACCTCAACTGCTTTTTTTATTTCTTCTAGGAATAATTTGTTAGTGAAATTGGGACAATGACAGTGGGTCTCTCTGGGGAGATGTGTTAATGGAACAGAAGACCTTCTGTGGGACTAATTTGCTGGATGGGCCAAGAAGGGCAGATAAGACTGCTCTGTGGGATGACAGGAAAAGACAACAGGCCTTTCTACTCTTCCCTCCTGCTCTGGAACAAAACCTCTGCACTGGAAATTAACTCAGGGTCTCCTCCAAGAAGTTTCATCCTAATAATAGACTTCCAGCATACACTCATGGTGGGAACTTGTGGCTTTCATGGCAATAATGCTGAGGAGTATTGTTAAATGCCATTGATAAGAGGACCTGTCTGCCTTCATCCAGTTGTGGCTTTCTACATGACTCACGTTGTCCCTCCTATTCCTGTTCAGCACCTGGTTGTCATCACCATCTGAGTTACCTAAAGAGCTCCTCAACCGCTCTGGGGATGATTCCCAAGTCACTGTGGGCATCTGATGGTAGACCTGACCTCAACATGGTGTAGCTCTTCCCACTCCCCATCTGCCCGTAGGCCATGATGCACATGTTGCATCTGAAATTCAAATGACTCAGTGTCACAAAACACAGACAGGGGCTAAAGTCCTAAGTTGACAATGGGAAAAACTGTTATTTGATGCACTTCATTCTAGGTTCCCCTGTGACCAATCCATGTAAATTAGATTTTCATTCCACTGTATCTATTGTTTATACTCTCCATCAATGCATAACTATTTTGCTACATATAATACTAGATAAAATTATACTCACTTCACACATACAACATGCATCTCATCCTACCTTACGTCATTTGACATCCTCCAATGGAGACAGCTGCTCACACCCTTTGCCAGCTCACAGTTTACCAGGGTTCTAACCTAGTGAGTCCCTCCTAAATTCCCACTTCTCATTAATGTTCAATGCAATCTTAGAGTCACCTGATGTAAGCTGACCTTCATAAAATTGGGCCTATTATATATAATGTTTTATATACACATTTTCCTATTTTCCTTTGATGTAACAAAAAATTTTCCTCATTACATACACAACCAATTGGTAGCATTGCTGGCTATACTTATAGTTAGATGATAGCCGTATATATTTTATACTTGCTATCCAAGGAACAGTGGGATTTCCATATTCTCTGTAAGCTGCATGTGACAAGGTTGACTGGTCCTATATCTGCAATTATTTGACAACAGTTTATTTTACAGAATACAAGATTTACCAATGTATTCATAAATTTTCTTCTAGTCATTTTGTTTAGCCCAAAATATCAATGAGAAGACTGGAGACAGTTGAAAGAACATTTAAAATTAGTTAGTGATATAAAATTATATTCTCAGCCATAAGATTTTCTTGACCTTAAAGGCACAGGTCAACCCAGCCCAGAATTGTCAGGTGCATCATGCAGGATGCTCTGCCCCAGCCCAGGTGAGAATCACTTGGGGAATGTCCACGATCTACACACCCCTCACCTCAGAGGTTCTGATTCACTAATAGAGATAGGATCTTCCTATGCAGTTCAGGCTAGTATTGAATTCACTATGCAGCCCAGGCTGGCTTGGACCACAGGATGATCCTCGTGCCTCAGTCTCCTGAGTGCTGGGATTACAGGTGTGCATCACTATGCCCAGCACAGAGGTTCTGATATAATTAATCTTCACTCAAACTTTCCTGTTTTACCTCAGGTCAAACAAATGTGATTCTTTTGATAGAATGGTTTTACAAAAGTATTCGATTGATTGATGTCTGATTCTCACCCAGAACAGTGATATAAAGGCAGGAAACCCGGAAGCCCATCTCTGAGGTTCACTGTTACATTCTACCTGAGATCTTTTAACCACATCGGGCAGAAAAGATCAGGGTCACTGTCATTCTGCATAATTTTCTTCCAAAATCAAAAAGGCTCAAGGCATTCTTAACAAAATCTCCACACATTTCACATCTCTTCCAGGTTCCACCAAGTGAGTATTTCCTCCTGGGAATCCTTGTCTGCCAATAATTATCATTATTATCATTATTATTATTATTATTATTATTCTTTTGCAGTGCCAGGGACGAATCTAAGGGCCTTGTATGTGATAGGCAAGCACCTTACCACTGAGCGGCAAGCTGAGACAGATGGCTTATATGTGGTTCTTATGGATCTTCAAACCTACGGGGAGTGTGAGTCGCAGAGAGCTGAGCACTTTAATAATGTCGTCTGCTTCAGGTTATTATAGGATGGCAAGCCTGGCAGAGTTCACACTAGCCACAATGCCTTTCTCATTTCTGCAACCTGCTCATTTTAAAAATGCCTTCTGCAACACCCTTGTCATTTTGGGTGCGTGCAGAAACCAAGTTGAAGCAGGAAGTGCAGTGGCAGGAGGACTGGCTGTGTACGTGTGGGCCGTGAGGAGGACATGACCTCAGCCTGTAGATTACAGGCCTCCCGGGTGCACAGCACACTGTTGTAAAATAACAATGTGGTAATTATAGATTCTATTTTGTTGAGATTATCTGTGCAAAAGCCTTTGGTAGGCAAACACAAGTCTTGTTCAGGAAGTTTGATGTAGACTTCTTTACAAAACTGAGATTCTTCCAAATACCCTGAAGTAGAAAGTCTTGGCTGTGGTGTTAAGTATACAAACCTAGTTGTATTTACTGCTAAAGATATTTACTTCTAAATTATGCCCCTTGCCTTTAAAATCAGTAGTTGTGTTTTCCAAAAATAGAAGGTTAATTCCCAAAAGGAAGTTTCCCAATCTGATGCTGGCATTTTCAACAGATTTTTTAAAACTTTGAAGTGTAAAACTAACCCCAGGGAGAAGAAAAGGAGCAGCTGTGGCAGTCAGTAGTCCACACGCAGCAAAATGCAGCATGGAGCCAGGGCGCATGCACCCATATGACAACTACTCCTCAAAGCACTTTGCTCCTTCTCCGGGGGAACAGATATTCTCCCCTGACAGACACAGAGCTAACGCTGGGTCATGGCTTTGTTCAACTGTCACATGAGGCCTGGGCTCTGATGGTCCAGTCTCATTCTGTGGCATGAATGAGGTTTGTGTGTACACTACTTAAATGTAATTGTAATAACTGGCCTTAAAAATATTTTAACTCACCCACCCAAGAGGGATGTAAGCAGTGGGCACACATCTGCGAACACTGCTGTCTGAGGTTCTGCTGGGCCATAGACTCTGAGAGACAAAGTGAAGTGGTACATTAATGGACGAGGAAGAAGCCATTTGCATCTGCACACAGATGCCTGGGGAAGCATCACCACCACCACACACACACACACACACACACACACACACACACACACACACACACAGAAGTGTCCAACACAACCAATGCTCGTGCTTTCTCATGAACAGAAGTAAAGGGCAAATGAAGTGGTGGCACCTTGCTATCAAGTTTAAGAGATATTGGGATGCAGGGTGGCACCGGGGAGCCACTGGATCCTCAGGAGGCTTATACTTCAGCCCTGCCAGGCAGCCCTGCCTAAGACAAGGCCCCAACCTCATGGGCTCTGGGTAATGTGAGCTCCTTGGGTTTTCACTTGCTCTCTGCTGGCACCTACCTTCTCCTCATTCAGGTCCCAAATGGCACTGAGCTAGAAACTCCGAGGAGGAGCTGCACATCTCCAGCATAGCCCATGAACTCACAGAGGCCACAGGCAGACAGGAAGAGTCCTCAGGCACTGCAGTAGGGCACAGCAGGCAGAACCTCACACTGGGTCACCTCACCATCCTTTGGTGGTGGAAGGAAGATGTGTTGCTTCCCAAACCCCACTTCTAGCTCTCCAGCCTCACAGGCCTCCCAGCTGCTGCTTGGGACAATACCAAGACCAGGTGTGAGGGAGGTCTGAGCCCCATGTTTAATTGCTGTTGTCATGACAAAGCCCTATTAACCACCTGGATATGTGAGAATGAGGATTTATCTGAGAGATTAACATATGGGTTATTTATAATCACAATCAGTAGGATAAGTGGTGCCTTTTGTTAATAAATTCCCATGCAAAGTCTGCATGTTTAATGTATATCTTGGATCTATTCTGCATCTTGAAGAGCACTTACCTTTCAAAATTATATGTCTCATTAATCAAAGGATGGCCAGGACGATGACACTGTACCTGGATGGTTTCCTAATAGAAAAGATGAAACAGAGCAGTCATTCTCTGCCAAGGTTCATTAATTAAGCACTGAGTGAGGCTGACAGCGGACAGCCCCAGGTTAGAACCAGATGCCATCTGCTTTTGTCAACAGAGACTCACTGGAGCACACAGAGCCCTTTGTTGACAGATGGCACATGGGTGCTGGACTGAAGGGAAGCACTGGGTAATTGAGACCATGGCCAGATGGCCTGAGAGACTGCACATTTACTGCCCCTACCTGCGGACCCCTGACACAGGGGAGAAGGTCACACTTACTGAGTAAGATCTGACAGGTCAGGGGGCCACTGGTCTGCAGGCCAATGCAGAAGGCACTTGGCATTCAGATGAGGTATAGGAGCCCAACAGCTAGAACAGTCCTGTCTCAGGCACCAGTATTATTTAATTACAGTGGGAGAAGCTAAAACATCTGTGTTCAAGCCTCAGCAACTCTTGGTCTTGCAGAGCTATTTTCTTTAGTAACATCCTGTGTGCAAGAAGCAAGGACATGTTTGCAAGAAATGTGGATTAGCTTTGCTTCATTTCAGCAAAGGAAAAATGAACCTAGGTTGGTTCCAGTTTTAAAACAAAACATGAATTCATGAAAGAACAGTAGCACAGAGAAATCCAAAGACAAACAAAAAACCCCTAGTAATTCCAGTGGTGAAATACTCACAAGTGTCTGATTTTTCCATAGTGATACTGGAATATGCCAGTATGATGCCCTCTGTCTCCAGACTGGAACTTTATACACACACAGAAAGTATATGAGAGAGAGAGAGAGAGAGAGAGAGAGAGAGAGAGAGAGAGAGAGAGAGAGAGAGAGAGAGAGACTTCTGCAATAATAAATACGAGCTGGAAACCTGGCCTGTTTTGGGTGGCCACAAGTAGGACCTGACAGCTGTTTGTCCCAGAGGTGGTTATCTGTATTTATCTGCTGGTAAAAGCCAGTTAGGGTGGTAGCTGGAGCACAGTACTGTCCCATTTGGACATGGTTAAGACTCTCTGCTTCCAGAAGGTGAGCCAGTCCCAGCGTCTGGGAGGAGTCTCCCCCACTGCCATTCCCAGTGTCTGGGAGGAGGCTCCCCCACTGCCATTCCATGCTCCTAGGGCAGAGAAGGTAAGCCAGACTCAGAACCTGGGAGAAGGCTCCCTTGCCACCATTCCACACTCCTAGGGCAGAGAAGGTGAGCCATGCAGGGGCCAGAAGCACCCCCACCTCCTGCTGTGGAAATGAGAAGACACATAAACAAGCCTCAAAACCAGACTTCCAGATCACCTATATCAACCCCAAAGGGAAACAAGATGGAACAATCTGATACTCAACCACCTGGACTCCCTGAACTGGCAACAAAAGAGGATCTGGAAAAAATGAAATCAGAAATAATTTCTCAGATAACAGCAAATATTGTGCCCATAGTGCAAGACATGGTTAATAAATCTAGAGAGGACAGAGACAAAAAAAAATAGAGGATCTGAGGAACATGATGGAATCCCAACATAGGAAAAAAATGGAATCCATAAAACAGATGCAAACAGATTTCCAGGAGATTAAAAACTCCATCAAAAGTCTACACAGCAGAATGAACCAATGTGAGGGCAGAATTTCAGATATAGAAGATAACATTGCAATTAGTGAGGAGGAAAAGAAAAATTGCTTTAAAATTGTAAGGGACCACGAGAAATCAATCCAGCAGCTGCTAGATGATGCAAAGAAGAATAACATAAGACTGATTGGACTCAATGAAGAAAGAGGAGAGAGTGCAGATGACATAAAAAAAAAACTGTTCACAGAAGTGATGGCAGAAAACTTCCCAAGCAGGGGGAAAGAACTTGACATACAGATAAGTGAGGCATATAGGACTACAGCTAGCCTTGATCAAAAAAAATCTACACATAGGCATATAATAGGATTCCAGAAACCCAACAGAAGAATAAAATTCTACAAGCAGTGAAAGAAAAGAAATAAATCACATACAAAGGAAAGCCCATCAGAATCACAGCAGATTTCTCAATGCAAACCCTCAAGGCAAGAAGAGCTTGGAGTGATGTATTTCAAGCCCTAAAGGAAAACAGCCTCCAACCCAGATTGATGTACCCTGCAAAACTATCTTTCAAAATTGATGGACAAATAAGATACTTTCATAATAAAGAGCACCTTAGGAACTTCATGAATACCAAACCAGCACTCCAAAAAATTTTAGACAATATCCTAGGAAAAGACAATGAGGATCACAACCCCAGGAAGCCCAGCAGAATGAATCCATTGGGCATGACAAATTAAACGCAAAAGAGGAGAATCCAACAAAAAGAAAAAGCCATGACAAGGCTTTTAAAACTTTTAACTTCATCTCCCTAATGAGTGTATAATTCAATGTTGTTATTGTGCTGATTAGTATCTTTCTGATTCTAGAGTTGCACACCTTTCCTTGTGCTGTACTGGCTATTTATCTTCTTGTGTCTACTTTTTAATTGGGTTGTCTGTTAATGAGCTGTAAGAGTTCTTTATATATTCTGGTCATAGGTTATATGCATTGTAAATATGGCCTGTTTAAGGACTACTTTTCATTTTCTTAACGATGTCATTTAAAGTTCTAAATTTTGATGGAATCTCATTTATCATTTTTTTTCTTTTATACATCATGTTTTTTGTATCCTAGGTAGTTCTTGCCTACTCTAAATTCATAAACATTTTCCCTTATAATTTCTTCTTAAAGTTTTATAGTTTTCATCTTTCATATTTAGGTTCATAGATCCTTTCAACTTATTTTTATGTATGGAAATAAAGGGTTGAGTTTAGTTTTTTATATAAAGATACTATGTGTTCTAGTGCCATTTCCTGAAAACACTATCTTTTCCTCTTGAATTGAGTTTGTATTCTATAAAATGTTACTGTTAAATAATCTTTCAAAACTCAGTGGACCATATATGTGTAGTTCTATTTCTAGATTCTCTGTTTTATTCCAATGATCTATATGTCTTTCCTTACACCAACACTGCCTTGATTACTATACGTTTAGAGGAAGTCTTAAAATTACGTACTAAATGTCTTCCAACATTGTTTTTTTTTTTACTTTTCTTTTCTTTTTACTTTTCTTTTTACTTTTCTAGATCCTTTGTACTCCTACATAACTTTTAAATTTTAATATACAATTCTTCATTTATAGCAAGTATACATAGACCTGAATATTTATATATACCTTGTGTTTTCTAATCCTGCTAAATTCAAGTACAAGTTCTAGGGGCTCCTAGAGATTTTTTAGTATTTTCTCTGTAGAGGATCATTTCATCTACATAAAAAGATTTTGCTTCTACTTTGCCAATCCTATCCTGATTGTGTCATTTTATTGCCAGACTATTTTGGTTTGGGCCTAGGTTTCAAAGTTTAATGGACAGATGAAGAGTAAGCATATCTGCCCTTGTTCTCCACCTTAAGGAGAAAGCATTGTATCTTCTCCATTCTTGTAAGGTGTTTTCACTAGAAATATGGAGTACATGTCTTTAATCTGTTGAGAAGGTTCTGTTCTACTTTTAGTCCCCTGATAGCTTTTACCATGAGCAGCTGTAGAATTTAGTCCAATACTTTTTCTCCAACTAGAGACAGGATCATATGGCTTTTTCCTCTCCTCTGTTAAAATGATGACTTTTAAGGGTGGATCTTCCAATGCTGAACCAACACTGCCATCCCTATAATAAAACCACTTTCTACATACTGCCAGATCTGACTTCTAATAGTTTGTTTTGTTAAACAAATTTCTATCTATGTTCATACTTTTTTCTTCTATTATCTTTATCCAGTTTTAGGATTAGCACAAAGTTCTTTTCCTAAAATGAGGGGAGAAGTGCTCCTTCTTTTTTCTGCTTTAAATGTTTGATATAATTCATCAGTTAAAAAAAAAAAAAGACTCTCTGCTTCCAAAGGCTGACCCTGGCACATGGCGTAGCTTTGCTGTCAGCAGAGGGAAACACCACAGGAGCATCAGTCACACATGTGGGCATGGTGATATAATGGTTCAGATCCAAAATGTTCCCTAAATGGCTCATGTATTCAGAGGTAGGACATTTGGTAGGTGATTGGAGCATGTAAGCTCTAACTTCACAGTTGATTAACCCATTGAAAAGATCACAGTTGCATGGCATTATTTAGAGGTAAATGATATTTAGCAGGTAGGGCCTAGTTGAAGGGAGTGGTCATGGGGGTGTGGCCTTGGGAACTATAACTGATACCTCACCCCTTGCTCTATGGCTCTCTCCTTCTTTCTACTTCCTGACTGCTACAAGGTGAGCAGTTTTCCTCACCTTACCCTTCTACCATGATGTTTCTGCCTCACTACAGGCCTAAAACAATGTAGCCAGCTGACCATGGACTGAAACCTCTGAAATTATGTGCCGAAATAAATCTTTCCTCCTTTAAATTATTTTTGCCAGTTATTTTTGTCAAAGTGTTGAAAAGCTGACACAAGCAGGTTATGAAAAAATTATTCACTGTTAGCTTCAGTAACACATCCAACTATACCTGAAGCTGTGACTTGGCTGCTTGTTTGTCTGCTGCTCTTGCCTGGTCCCACGAGGCCACATCCAGACTATCCCCTCTCTTGACCTTCATATCATTGCTGTGGAAACTTTCCCAAATGCCATTAAACAAGGGGCAGTGACAGAAAATATCAGGGCTTTCTGAGCAAGGGGTCAGAGCACTTAGTTCAAGCTCTGACTGAACTCTTGCTGCCAGGAGACTATCCAGCACAAGGAAGAGTCTCAGGAACATGGTGGATCGACCTATCCACAGGGACCAGTGTTGGAGGGGAGGAAGGCAAAGTGAATGCACTTTGTCCTGTCACATAGCTACAACTTCCAAGGTGACCTCATGGGTAGATTCCATGACTATGTGTTCATGTCTCTATGAGAATGAAGACTCATTCACAGTGGGTAGTAGGTAGTGGGGGACACTCTGCATGCACATGTCTCCACAGAGTCCTTCCTGAGTATGTCCAGCCCCTGCCTCAGGAGTGGCAGCCCCACATGACAAGGTTACAGCTCTCTCACACACCCACAGCTCCCAAATAAGAGGCAAGACCCAGAGCTCTGCCTTGAAGCAGGACCAGTGCACTGAAGAACCAGAAGAACAGGCTTGTAGGTTCCCAGCATCCAGACCAGACCCAAGCAAGCCTTGGACCGAATTTCCTCTTGCAGCCTGTGACAGCAGTGTGAGGCCAGCAGTACCCCAGTGCCCCAGTGTGAACTGCCCAGGACACATACCCTGCTGCCTCTAATGCCTGCACTTTAATTATAATGGAAAACAAGTGGAAAAGCCAAGGCTCATGAGGCCTGGCCTCAAAGCTCAAGGGACACCATATAAGGAGCATAAAAAGCCATAAAAGCAAGCTAGAATCCAAAATATCCCCCACAGCCCTTTAGATTTTCATTCCACAGTGTAATCAGCACATTTTAAACATCTGAAAGAATTCCACAAGCAATGTTTAATTTTTCCAAGAACAGCTTAAATGTTCTTTCTTGATTGTCCCCAAAAAATCTCCTCTTTCACAATACTGAATATCCCTTATTCTCAAACATGGGAATCACTTCCTTCAGCTTTTAAAACAATTTTCTTTACCCAAATGTTCAAACTCTTGTCCCTACAGCTCTGAGCCTCTTAGGGAGGGAGCTGCCCGATGTGGAGCTATTTCCGGAGGAAGCCAGGCCTCCACTGAGCATAGACCTTATCACAATACCCGCGGGACTCCAGGATTCAATGCAACAACACTCACGACTGCCTGGGTCAGAGTTGAATCCAGTATAGTTGTTTTCCTTGCATTTAGGTGCTTTATCATCTCTTTCCTCAAGCCTTTTTTTTGTTTTTGTTTTTGCTGTGCTGGGAAGTGAAATTCAGGGCCATGAGCATGCTAAGTAAACACTCTACCACTGAGTTGCACTCCCAGCCATTACCATCCATTTTCTTATCTACCCATGTTTCTCTGAAAATCAGACATAACTAGAGACCAAAAATGCCAGCCCCAGTCAGCCTGCCATTGCACAATAGCCACCGAGCAAGAGAATAGTGAGGTATAATCTTCTGTGTGACACTGGCCGTCACCGTGGTAATGACCAGTTATTAATTACAGCTGAAGTTTATTTTCTAATTAGGTCTTATTTTGGGGGAAACATGGATATTCAATTTCCCAGAATAGCTTTACTAGAATGTAGGGCATAAAACTATCATTAATTTTGGAGCTAGAAGTAAATTTTAATCCCCACATCCTCACATTTTGCTCAATGCCCCTTTGAGTCCAAAAGGAAGCAGGGGAATTTTGTTCAGACACCATCCAGTTGCCCCTACCAGCCTTGGCCTGGCTCAGGTTCAGAAGTGGCTTCCACGGGCTGGCATTTCCCTGGTCATCTGCTCACAGAATGAGACAGGAGTTGTCACTGCCTGGTGAGCAGTAGATGGTAGGTGGGAGCCATCTTGTAACTTCACTGTGTATCTGAACCTAGCTGAGCTCACAGGTAGGGCCAGTATCTTGGCACGTGGCAGCAGGAGTACTATCCTGATCCCACCTGGGGGGCAGAATGCTCACTCTGACACACCTGTAGCAGGTCACATGCTCTGCACATAGGAGCAGTGCCTGCCTATGAGGTGCCACCTGAGGACCATGGCCCAAGAGCCTACACAGCCTGAAAGAGGAGGAAGGCAGCCCAGAGTGTGACCAGCCTGCACTTCATGACACTTCTGAGGATCAGCTTACACACATGAATCTTAGCACATCACAAGGAGGACAAGAAATAAGTCTCAGAAAAACTAACCAATGGAACACCTATGGATAGAAAATCTTATATAAATTTCCTATATATATGCAAGTGTCAATTATAAGTATTAAGAATATCTCTACATTCAGTGCAAGACACCATCAATACATAATTTTAAAAGAACGATAACTTTAGCTGGAGGGCAGCTGGGGTGGGAGGGTCAGAGTGAGTTGATGCCTGT
This sequence comes from Heterocephalus glaber, assembly GCF_053883595.1. Lineage (NCBI taxonomy): Eukaryota > Metazoa > Chordata > Mammalia > Rodentia > Bathyergidae > Heterocephalus > Heterocephalus glaber. The sequence goes on from NW_028258368.1 coordinate 9,346,645, forward strand.
GTTCTACTTTCTGTAGGTAATGGGTTTAGAGAGGTTTATGGTATCAAAATAAACATGCAGGCATAGGTTTTGAATCACCTTACTTCTACACATAGAAATACACAGAGCAACCAGATGGCAAAATCAAAAACTCAAGTGTATTCACAATTCACTGTGAACTGAGTGGGTACTGGAGGCCCAGATCATTAGAACAGCTGGCAGGGACTATGCTGAATTCAGCAGCCCAGACAAGGGTGCAGCCTTGCATGGTCCTCCCTGGCAGAGATGGAGTATCGTGAGCTTTGATGCAGACACTGATGCAGGGAAGGAAGGCCCTGGACACTCAGTCTGCAGGTCCATGATCACACCTAACCAAATGCCCCATGCTCCCCATGCTGGAGAACCTGGGAGAGAATAGTGTATTCATCCCACCAGAAGTGACTGCACCCTGGGTATCCACAATGGGAGAGGGGGCTGTTCCTTCAAGGGTTTCCAGGAATAAAGGAAAATACATGCTAGAGCAGATATCACTGTTTTGTAACCCCAGTGACATGGAAGATCATCACCACTGTGGACATCACAGCAGACTGGATGCACCTCTCTGAGAAGTACTCAACACCTTCTCCCTGGGGATGGCCCCAGCCTGGGCACACCTGTCAGCTTGCAGGAACAAGGTGAGCTGTTCTGGAAGGCAAGTTTGCTGCTAGCCAAACTAGACTGCGGAAAATACCCCAAGCCCTCAGACCCAGGTTGTTCAACAACAAACTAAGGAAGAGAAAGGGATGGAGGGAACCTGAGGATTAAAAATACATAAAAGACCCAAAATTACAAAGTGGAGTGCCGAGGAGCAGAGCTGCCCCAAGTGCTGAGGAGGAGCCTTCTGGGCCGCCATACCACCACCCCCAGCACTGAGGAGGTAAGATGCGCAGGTGCCAGCGGCCAAAATTACAAAGTGGGCAAAACCTGAACCCAGTGAGGAAGAAGGCAGAATGGGCAATGAAACTGAAGAAATAAAACAAAGTGGTCCCTTCAGGAGGCTGGGCATGGGTACCTTGCAGAGAAAGCTGGAATGTGCCTGGTAGGGCTGTGTGCAGCAGATACCTAGGAGCTGGTAATGTCCTAGCTTGACGGAGCTTATACTAATGCATTAAATTATTCATTTTTTGTGTAATTTTTTGTATTGTGTTTTTATTTTATGATGGAAAGTTTAAAGGAAACTGGGTAAGAACTAAATGGAGGATGAGGAAAATGAAGACAGTCCAGTGTCCACTCACAGATCAAGGTGTTTCTGACAATGACTCTTGAGGATACCATGCTAGTGAAATAAGCCAGTCACAACGGGTGCATGCTGAGTGACTCCACATTTCTGAGGTCCCCAGTGTGGTCAGATTCACAGAGACAGAATGGAAGGTTGGCACCAGACCCAAGAAGGAAAAAAGGGAGTCAGTGTTTCATCATGAAGTTTCAGCTTAGGAAGGCAAAACATTCTGGAGATGGATGGTGGGGACAGACACAATGTTGTGTGTGTATGTAAAACTGCAGAACTATATGGATAAACACAATTAAGGTGGTAAATCTTATGCTGTGCATGTCTTAACACAATAAAAAATGATGAAGGTGCATCCTGAACCAGGATTATGATCAATCCTTGTCTGTGTACTCGAGGAGCAAAAGGAACAAGAGAAAGGGGAGCTGATGTGTGCTTAAGTGCAGTCCAAGCATTCTCTAACTCCTTGAGTGGACAGCAAAAGGTGGGTGCAGTGGTCTCCTTCCCTTGGACGAGGAGTCCAAGTAACAGGGGCAAGGTCACACAGCTATCTGCCAACATGGCTTGCTTTGTGGTAAGAATGGGCAGCCCAGGTGGTCAGACTCACACCTTACTCGTTGCTAGATTCCCATGCAGTGCACTTGATGACATGGTCACATGCTGGGCCAGTGCCCAAAGTGCCTGTGGGCCTGAGGACAGTAGCAGGCAGGGTCTCTTCCATATGCTGTGAGCATACAAGTGACATCAGGACCAGGAACAGAGGCAAGAACCATGTTTTGGTAGAGTTAAGAGGCTGCAAGGTATGGAAACAGAAGTGCCCAGCCTGTAAGAAGGGCCAGCTTCCCTGGAAGGCTTCTGGTTTATGGGAATTTTCCTACATTCTGATGAGTGCAAAAGCCCCTGGAAGCCCTGGCTTCTGTCTGAGCTCTCTATTCCCAGGGGTAGGGGACAAAACTGCTCTGTTTCTATTAGTGCCAAAACATTATGACCCTCAGCAGAGGGTGGCAACACCCTCTTCCTCCCACACATTCAAAGCTGGTCTCGCTGGTTAATTGGGAATGCAGGTTCTGTTGCTCCTGCTTTAACATGCCTGATTTCTCAAATTTTTCTGAGCTCTTCCCCTCTCTCTGAACAGGGGGCTGCACCTCTCATCCCTGACCTCCTCCCCAGGGCCAGGAATGCAACATCTCTTTCCAAATCTACCTTCTGCTCCATGTCTTCCAGCTTAGATTGTAGGATAAACCTGACATACATCACACCAGACACCAAATGCCAACTGATCTTTCTTGCATTTTTTATGATGACTGAGGAACACAGATGTCTGGGGCTGCATGGGTGGTAACTCGGAAGGTGAATTCCAAGTCACATACTGTTTTATACACATAAGGTACATGGTACATTTTCCTGAGTTATATCAACAGACACAGTAGTTCTAAATTACTTTGCTTCATTACTGGACTAGTGCGGGTTCATAGGACAACATTCCCTTGTCAGTGGAACTCTTTAAAAAGCAGTCGCACTTATTATTTTCACGTGTTACTACTCAATGTTACCATGTGGCCCTGGTGCCTTACCATTATACAATTCATTAAGTCTATGTTCTATGATTTAGATTAAGTAGGAATCAAACAAGAAAAAGGAATTTCATTATAAAAGAAACTCCAGGGGCATTATGCAAAGTGGATCACTTCCTGAAACATCTTAATGAAAAGCAGCCCACTCTGTTTCTGTGTGTCCCTCTGTGCCCATATGGACAGAAAGTGCCTGCCATGGAATAAGCTGCATTGACAGCAGATCCTGCCAGGCCTCCCCCAAGTCTACATGGTAAACAGAGATAGAACACTGTCCTGGTAAAGCTTATGGGCCAGTGATGTGGACACATTAGCAAATAAGCTGACAAATAAATCTATCAAGTACCACTGAGTACTCTGAAAAAATATACAGAGGCAATGAGATTGCCAGCAAGAGTGGCCTGATACAGACTGGGATCCCAAGAAAGGCCTTTCAAGGAAGAGATGATTATGTTGAAAACAGAAAACTGAGAGCAGGTGAGCCAGGCCAGGTGAGGGGCTGGGAAGAATCCCCAAGACAGGCAGGAGGCCACAGGCAGGCACACGTAAGCAGAAGAGGTCCAATTCAGGGTGAACAATGCCTCCCATAACTTCATGTAGATGCACTAAAGAAGTGACCTGACCATGCTGCTAGGTCAGCCATGGATGGGGAGGTAGGGGAAGGCATGGCCTGGACCACGATGGAAACACAGTAAATCAGACAGTCAGAAAAGATGTTCACAGCAGGATGAACAGAATTTGGTGAAGGATTAAGTCTGGTGACCATCCATGGTGACCTGGGCAAATGGTGCTGCCACTTGTTGAATTGGAAAAGCAAGAGTAGATCCAAAAAGGAAGTCAAGAATTTAGCTTTGGCTCTTTCAGTGTTCTTGGTTTGAGAAGCATGTGGACCATGCCCAGAGGCCCTGTTGGTGTAGGCTGTGTGGGTCTGGGATTTGGAGGGTTCAGGACGAGGAAGGGTCACAGCTAGCTCAGCCTTTGCTCCATACAACAGCAGGCTAAGCACCACAGAAAGGAAGGCCTGGCTGTGCTCTGCACTTCTGAGTGAACCACCTTGCTGTCGGGTACCTGCAGTCCTGGCTATGGGAGTTCAAGCCCTGAAGACCAGAGATATAGAAGATCAAGTAATCCGAGAAGGACTTGCAGGTCCAGCCATTTGAGAGTCTTCTCTAGCGTGCAAAATCCACCAGTGTCCTTAGGCACCTCTCTGAAACAGGTTTGGACATTGAGATAAGTAATTTGATGAACAGGCTCTGCCATCTACACTCAGGAATTCAAGTCAATAACTGTCAAGGTAGGTAATACGGAGAATGGCTAGTGACAGTTCAGCAAAAACTTGATAGAAAGCCAGAAGTCTGTTCTCCTGTACCTGATTATCAAGCAAACAGATGTAAATTAAATGAAAAAATGCAAGTAAATAACCCAAAGACAGCCATACCAATGAAGGCAACAGTCACTCTCCAAGGCTGATCTTATTATACAGAATGAGTCCAAAACTATTAAGCACTGAAGAAATTGCTAATTGAAATTAAATGCCATGTTACATTCAATGCAAACCGAAAGTCTTCAGACTTTTGGAAATAAAAACAGCATGTGGGAGCCAAGAGTCACAAGGTCACAAAACCTATTACTTGCTCTTTCAGCAGATTTCACGGTACAAAGTCCTTTAACAAGCAGGTCTGTTTGACAACTTGAATCTTGGTGATTTTTCTTACACATAATCCAAAATGCCCCACTCAAAAAAAATGCTAGCTTATTTTGTTGGGTAAGATATGAGAAGACTCAGATTTCTGAATCTGAAGACTCTGTGGAATTTTGCAAGGCCTGGAGAGGTTGCTCAGAGGGTGGATAGAGTAATAAATAAACACAGCTAGTAACAGGAGTGATCCTTCCTTGAGCGCTTGGCCAGGCCTCCAGCTCTGGAAAGCTCTGGGGGCCCAGCCAAGCTCACTGGCTCCCAGGAAGGTTAGGGTGGGTGATTACGCAGCTGTAGGCAATCAGGCTTGGCTATGGAGGTTGAGCAGTGGTGAGGTGATGGCCAAAAATTACTAAGGAGGATTTCATTTGTCTCTCTTTGCTTCATTCAACAATGCTGGTGCTTGAGGAAACATACATCCAATAAGAAAAAATGTTCTAAAAGGAAATTTTTGAAGTGTTTATTTGCAGAGACACTGTTAATGGAATTTTAAAATATAGCTTAATGATTTTCTTCGACTGTTTGTAAAATAATAATAATAATAATAATAATACCAGCAAACCAATAAACTGAAAGAATTGCTAAAGTTTACGGTATACAATAGATTAATTCAGATGAAAGAGACCTTGTGAAAAAGTGAATAAGACTTATAGTAATCAAGATAAAATATCTGCAAAATGATCTAATCTATATGGCCTGAGATCCTCAGGTTAAATTCAGAATTAGCAATACTAATTGTCTAGCCAGGCTGGCTCTTTGTATAGCAGCTTACACTCTCGCTGTCAGGGGAACTGACCAGGGTCCCTCTAAAAGGCACTTAATTACTTTGCAGATGCTGCTCCTCTTAAATTCCCACCACCTCCCAATATACTACCCTGGGTCCGAGCCTCCAGCATGTGAACCTCTGGGGACACACTCAAGCCATATTCAAACCCCAGCAGTGGCAGAACAGGCTACTCCAATATGCTGCTTGGGCAGGAAGATTGTCTTTAAAGGCACTTGAAAAGCACCAGGCACAAGAAGACACCCCCTTTCTGATAGCAGGTGGTGAAACCTCCAGGAAGAAATATCCCACCAGGGACAGGTTCACAGCTGGAGCTCTTGCTGAGCTGGGCACTGCTCTCTCATGTCCTGTCTTTCTTACTCTCCTCTTGGATCATCCTGTGTGAAAGCTTCAGGTTCTACCACTACCCTAGGTCTTCACTTCCTTAAAAAGCTTTGTACCTGTATCCTATAATCTAATATTAAGTAAATCTGTGTACTGTTCTCCTGCTAAACTGTCCTATGCCGATTTAATGCTCAGGCCTGCTAGCAACTGTGAGGGGAGACCAAAGTCCTTTTCCCATTCACACTGCACTCACCACACACTCCCCACATCCCCAAACATCTTTTACAGTTGGCTTGTTCATGTTGAGCTCCAAATGAGGCCCTGCAATGGCTGACCTCGTGGCTTATGTGTCTCCCTCTTTAGCACCTGCCTTCCCCTTGCCCTCTTTTAAAAATGTTATTGATTTGCTAGAGAAACCAGATCCTTTGTCCTAGAAAGCATACACATTCTAGATGTGGCTGTTTCCTTTAACAAAACTAATGGGAGACCTGACTAGAACAGAAATCCTTCATAAGCAGCCCTGCCGCCTCATCCCCCACCCCCAAGAATGCAGTGTCATGTACCCAGAGGGCCATAGAGCCTCATCCCAAGGGCCACAGCGGCCATTGCTGACAGGGACCCAGGACCACAACTCTTCATGGGCATCAAAGGGCACTTTCCAATTTCATCACTCATTCTGAATTTATCAACTGGGATCATCTGTAAAGAAGAACTTTTTTCTCAAAAACTACTCATTTGCCCTGAAATATGATTCCTATAGAATGTGCGTCAGAGTTTAAAAAAAAAATTACAAACTCAACAGTTTTAAATATAATTACAAATCTCAGTCTGCTTGAGTTACTTGCTGAACTCCTGCTTTCCCCATCATCAGCCAGAGTTCCTCATGGTGGATACTGCATCTTGAGGTCACAGCCATCATGTTTGGTGCTTCTCTCTCTGTCCACACAAAGGTTCCTGGCTCCCCTTATCCACTTTCTAACCTAGACTAGGGTCATTTGCTTGGCACCCTTTCCTTGGAGACCACAGCAAGGTGCTGGACCAACACAGCTATGTACTTCTAACCCTTAGGGTGGACAAAGCTAAGTGTGACGTCTTTAAGGACAAACAAAATCATATCTGTCTCAAAGTCAAAATTATAAACTTCATACTTACCTTGATTCCTTTTATATTTGTAAAGATATTTCTTTTTATTTTTTTGGTACTGGGATCGAACTCAGGTCCTTGAGCTTGCAAGGCAGGCAGCAGAACCACTGAGCTAAATCCCCAGCCCCTGTAAAGATATTTCTTAATGCTCTAAATTTTAGAATTTAATTTACAAGAGGCTGATCAATTATGGGCTTGAAAATTAATGCAGGTGAAGTTACTTCCCTCAGACCTGGTGCTGGTTTCTCATGAGGAAAGCAAACAAAATGCTTTATTCATTGGTGTTCCCGAAGAAATCAAGAAGCAAAATCTGTCCTTGTTAGCCAAGAGAGCACAGAGTAAGGGAGGAAATCATTTTAGATTCATTCTGCCTCCGAGTTGCTTTCAGTGGCGGAAATCTCTGAGAACACCAGGCGTCTGAGCAGGGAACTTCTGTAAAGGGGATGCATAGGACTACTCACTTCGTCCACAGGGTGGGCCACTTCTTGGGAGATGTAGCCGCAGGGATAAATGATGTATAAGACACTCTTCCCAGTCAATGTAATTTCTCAATTCCTAATATCCAAACTCTAACACTCTTTTTCTTCCCCACGCCATCATTGCTTTCTTGTTTTCTGATTCTTTGTCCCATTTCTCTGTCTCTCTAGACTATGGATTCATTCCTTACTCCTTCTCATGCGTTTCCTGGCCTCTTCCTGTATCCACGTGTCTGTCTTTCTATAGACCCATTCTTCGCCCCTCTGGCTTCATCCTTTCTTTACTCTTTAGTCTTATTTTCACCACACTCTCTCCCCTTTATGTTCTCTTGAACTTTTTTCTCCATTGCCTTGCTTTTTGTCCCAAATTCCCACCCTCCTATATGTGTTCAGTTGGACGGACCAGCTACATTGTAGTCACTTACATAGTATTTACACTTCCACATGTACAGTTTAGCTTTAGAACACTGGAGACACAAAAAAGTTACAAGGTCTGTGCCTTTAGGAACATAAGTTTCTGGAAGCAGTGAGGAATGTGAAAAAAGGC